>NC_139661.1:20830743-20855743 GCF_951799395.1 Argentina silus
GCCTCAGGACCGGGTCTGTGTAGAGTCTGCCTCAGGACCGGGCCTGGGGGCTGATGTTGGCCTACAGCACAGCAGAGTGGGCAGGGCTGAGACTGCTGCACTGGAGTCAGGGCTAATACTGGGGCTGGGGTAAGAGCTGGGGTGTGTACTGGGAATGTGGGCAAGTGATTCTCCAGATCTGCATTCTGCACCACCTGTGTGTCCCGTCTCTATAACTCACATTCTTGCTGTGAAGTCCACACACACACACACACACACACACACACACACACACAGCATTTTCAACTGAGCTAATGTGCTTCCATTACAAAGCAGCTGAAACATATCCCAACTTGTACTCACTCAGCCATCCTAATGGGTGGGTGGCATAAGACACAGACACAGACACAGACACAGACACAGACACAGACACAGACACAGACACAGACACACTCTCTGCACTCGGGATGATGTTCCCTCTAGGAAAGCCAGCTGTTTACACTAGCTCTGGCTCAGCCATGTTTCCATGACGATGAGATCCCAGGGTCAGTCACACGGCAAGGGTAAAGGAATTGCTCCGGGTAGACGGAGCCCGCAGGCACAGATCTAGGTTCCGCTCAAATCCTCACCATTTTGCCGGATACATGCAAAACCGATCTCCGATCGGCTCATCGGATTCTAAAGGGACTCTGTGCCCTGTTCAATTCAACAACCTCATCAGGGTGGTCAAGTGTCCAATTATATTTAGAATATAACGCTCCTGACTCAGAAAAAGGACATCAGAAAGGCAGAAAAGGTAGACAAAACAGAAAAAGCTGTGCTTTTTTCTTTACGATGAGGACAAGAGGGAGCAAAATACGGTACTTTGCCAGGTCGCTGCTATAAAACAGAATGTTTTCAAAGACACCTTACCTTTTAAAAAGAAAGAGAAGAAAAGAAATAGGCTGGTAAAAGCCTAGAGCTTTCTACCGTCTCTAACTGCACCAAAGAGAGAGCCTCAAAGACAACACGCTCATGCAAGATTTAAGTTCCAGATCTTAAATTCTGCACTTCTGTGGACAAAATGCTTGAAATGTCAAAGCAGGCCCCTTGAAAAGGCCCCTGAAAGGCCTGGTAAATTCTTTAGGTGGCTTTTGCTGAAGCACTGAAGCAGAGAAAGTGTGTGTGTGTGTGTGTGTGTGTGTGTGTGTGTGTGTGCCCTTTACACACATGCGCAATGTCACTTTGTCTCTCTAAGTCACACACACACCTACACACGCATTCTCTCTCACAAACACACATGCTAGTTGTATCTCTCTCTCTCACTCACTCTCTCACACACACACACACACACACCCCTTTCCCCTTGACGAGGGGAGGAAGAGGTTACTCTTTGTTGTTTTATCCCCTACTAATGAGGCTAGTCCTCTCCCTCTGTCTCTCTGGAGTGATTTGCCCCTTGCTGTGCCTATGACAGAGTGCCCAGCGTTCAGCTCAAAGCAGCTGATAAATAAAGATGATTTATAGCCCATATGAAGGCATGAAGTGGGATGAGATACAAACCGAAAGCTCTTCTACTCGCACACTCATCATTGGCGTGTAAGAGCTTTAGACATGGTTTATGATGTGTGCACACACGTGTGCACACACGCGCACACACACACACACACGCACACACACGCGGCTTGATGCCGGCTAAGACTGGATGACACAAAACCCTAATCGAGAATCACTAGAGTGTGAACAAATTAACCTGAGTTACACAAACACACACCCTTTTCCACACACACACACACAAAACCAAAATAGGTGTACCAAGAGAGGTTGACATTTACACTCCCAACAGGCGTAACTGCAACACACCCATGGACATTTCAGTGATATTTCAGGCAAAACATAGTATAGCAGCAGACTGTGGAAAATAGGCCTGAAATATGTCTCTACATACTAGTAGGCCGACATAGACTCTCGTTGAACAACATCTGCAAACAACCAAGCTTTGTCATCGCCCAGATTCAGAACTGGGGGGGGGGTGGGGCTAGGTTAGGGGACTAGGTCAGAGGTCAGGTGAGGAGTAGGGAGAGTGTTGCTGAAACACAGACGGAGGAGAGAGGGATGAACTTGACCTTAATGAGAGGTCTGGAGGAGAGAGAGAGAACCATATCTGGGAAATGTAGCACGAACATGATTGGTCATGCCAGGTTTGGGCGTCCAAGCACTTTGCTGTACCCTCTGATTGGAACCAGAGCGGGCCATAGACATGAGGTGTTTCAGTGACTAGGATCACAACATGTACCATGTACACAATGAGGATGAATTTCACTCAATTCTCCATCTCCATCAATTGGCATGGGAAAGCATGCTTGTTTGACAAGCTGAACATATTTATGACTCGGGGGCTAGGAGTAGGCTACAGTATGTAGGCCCAGAGCCATCCCTGTGAGAGCCCTACATGTTAAGAATCCTGGGACTGTCGTTGCCTCCCATTCCCACCAGTGACTTTCATGTCCATGTTTGAATATTAATCCGGAGCGCCGGCGTTCCCAGAGTGGGGAACAGAGGAGCTCACCCGGGACAGGGGGACCGATTCATCTGCTGGGATGAGTGATCCATCTCTCCATCTCTCCCTCTCTTAGTCTCTTTACATCCCTCTCGCTTTTCATCTATTTATCTATGTTTCTTTCACTCACTCTTCCTTTCTCAATCTAGCCCTCTCTCTTTTCTTCTTTCCATCACTTGCTCCCAGTTTATTTATTTATTTCTCTCTTCCCCTCTCTCTTTCAATCTCTCTCACTCTTTCTATTCCTTCCTCCATCTCACCCTCTACTACTCTCTTCCTCTTTCTTTCTTTCTTTCTATCCATCTCTCGTCTCTTTCTCTGTCTCCCCATCCTCTTTCTTGCTCTATTTCAGAGTTGCAGCATTGATGTGTGTGTGTGTGGGGGGGGGGGTTAAAAGAGTGTGATTAATGTCTTTCTGCAAAAAGATAAATAATCAAAGGAGACCAGGGCTGGTAGTTGGCCTTAGGGGAGTAAATATGGAGAGTTTTATAGCTGTTCACCAGGGAGTGAGGAGGGAGCGAGGAGGGAGGAGGGGGAGAAGTACAGCCGCAGATTCATTCAAGTATATTAGCTTTACCCCCGTACACAATAACCCCTGCTTTCTACTCTGTGCCTCTACTGTCCTTCATCATCAACACCCAATCCCAACCCACACACACACACACACACACACACACACACACACACACACACACACACACACACACACACACACACACACACACACACACACACACACACACACACACACTTAAGGCCAGATCTTCTTGCGTTTGATGGGCCAACACATGCGGTTTGTGATGTGGTTGACAGCCCCCTCCCTCCCACGCCGCCCCTGCTTTTAAGCCTTCCTCCAGTGGCTGCCTGTCCCCTGGAGAAGATTGCATCTTTTATTTATCACTCCCCCTTTCCTTGGCTTTATTTTCCCAGCAAAATTCTGGGGCGAAAATTGCAATCAGCACAACAGACCTTCCTCCTGCTGTGTGCTCGCCTGTCATCCTCCCTCTCTGCTAGCATGCGGGATAAGACAGACAACACACACACACACACACACACACACACACACACACACACACACACACACACACACACACACACACACTCCCCCTTTTTTTCTCTCTCTCTCTCTCTCTCCCCCACACACACTCCCCCCTTCTCTGTCTCTTTCTCTCGACACAGTTTACACACTCCCCCTTTCTCTTCTTTTCTCTCTCTCTCTCTCTCTCTCTCTCTCCCAAACACACACACACACACACACACACAGCTTCTCATTGGTGCCTCGCAACATCTGAGCGAGCACTCATTTGCAACCCCTGACTGTCTCTGGCTCAGGCTGGCTGAAACCCCGACAGGGCAGGCACACAAATAAGCCCTAATGCCGAGGAATCTGGTAAACAGGCCAGATAGGAGCCGGAGTAGGGCCACTATTGTCCACAACGCATTATCCAAGCCCACAAGAGCTGTAGCAGCGCAACAGAGACCCTTCAGACGGGAAGAGGGGAGGGAGGGAGGAGAAAGAGCATGCATAAAACCATGTTTGCAGATTGCATTAGAATTCAGATGAACCGGAGAAGGGTAATGGGATTAAAATCCTGAACCGTTTCCAAGGGTGGGGAGCTGGAGTGACAGCTGAGGCTATTGCACTGACGAATGCAGTGAAATATTGTGGCTCTGGCAACTGGGAGGCAGGGGGGCTGAGCTCATACAAAGAATACATTTGGAATAGAGGAACTCATGATTGCGTGTTGTTGGCAATTTCATAGCTTGTGCAATGCAATCGCATCTTTTTTTCTGGTTGGGAAAAATCTCTAAAAACACTGATAAACTCAATCATCAATCTTACAAACGTGTTTGGCAACAAAAACTGAAGCACTGTGGCTTTAAATCGCCGTCCCTCCCACCCTTTCTAAATATCTTCTATTTAGCCAGCGGTGAAAATATATAGGGGGCTTTTGTCTAGTTACCCATTGGAGGGGGGACATAAAGCTGAAAAGACACAGAAATAGGAACAAAGTCGGTGCTAAGCTTTCAATTGGGATGGCTCAGGGCGATTTTATACGCGACCTGGGCAAAAACAAGGAGAAGTAGTATTAGGTTACCCAACCCTGCCCTGGAAAATAAATATTCTCATGGAATGAGCAGCTAGGCTCACAAAAATAAGTGGCTATGAATAAAAATGGGAGGCTTCACACGCACATATTAGTCTTTCGAGCTAACGTAGTCCCATTAAAAATCCATGCGATTTGGGCTTGCTAGCAAGCTTGTTTTTCCCAGCGTTGGTCATATTTCCCAGGCGCTAGCTAGCTACTCACCGACTTGCAGTACGTTGTCTACCCAGCCACCCTCCAGGAGAGTGACACCCCGTAGGAAAGGCAGCTGGGTCTCGTCATTGTTGTCCCCGCTAGTTCCACTCTCCTCTCCCCCCGCGTTGAAAGAAGAATACATGCAGATCTCCTTCTCGCTTCTCGGGAACGACCAGTACACGATCCTTCGCTGGACGGGCTCTGGAATCCGTTCGAACCGTTCCTCCACCCTCTGGAACGGCCACTTTTCCGCGACTCTCCGTGCCGCGATGTCGAGTAGGGATTCGGGGTTGTGTGTTTTTCCCGATCCCCCTGGAGCGGACCCCGGACCGCCGCATAGGACTCCTCCAGCCCGCTGCCCCTGTCTGCATGCCGGGTTGTAGCCGGGCCGGCAGCAGAGCCGTTTGGCTGGGGGCTGCTGGACTCGCTCCGCCATGATCGCACCGCTTTAACTTGCAGCGCAGTTCCTCCGATCATATAAACGGGATAAGGAAGAGAAAAGGACACTCTCCAGCCGATTGTTTGCCGTACATGGACAGACTACCCTTATTTGGCGAAGTAGGCGGTGGCTTCAAGTTCCGTGAAGTCCTTTGTGTTGTCAAATTAACCGAGATGGGTGGGATCCTGGGCTGATGCCAGCGCACGAGTGGCGCTAAAAAAGGAACTGAAGGCGGAATTCCCGAACGTCGGCAAATCCTTTGTGATGCCATTCGGGAGCGAGAGGGCGGGGCCCTGGCGGTCGAAGCCTTTGAAGTTTGGTTCTCGTTTGAGTTGAGGCGGAGTCTGATCCATGGGCGGTCTCATAGTTTCCCACAGGGGTAAAAGGGGTAAGAGTTGAAAATAAGCTGCATTTTTAAGTGGGGTCTAAAGTCTGCAGCAACCACACTCTCTCTCTCTCCTTTCTGAATAACATCACGAGTGGCCTGGTTGTTCCTGCCTTAGTTTGTATGGTTTTCAACTGTCAACAAGGTAAAGGGCACGGGAGGAAGACGTTTAGAAGGCTAGTCGCAGTTGGGCTCCTCCAGCCTGCAGTCGTTTATCAATCATGCATTTACTGGCTAGTGAATGAATAGTGAATGGTGAATGGTGAACACATGCAAGGTTACATAAGATGGTTGGATATTTTAGGTCAGAAACACACATACACACATCACACACACACACACACACACACACACACTTAGGTTTCCACTTGAATCTACAATGGGACAAAGGTTCCTTTACATTGTTTCCTTTCTTGTAACTGGTTCAAGTTGGTCCACATAATGTTGGTTGAGAAATATGCTGTTTTCAAGAAAGGACAATAAAAGCAAAGGATCCCCCTAAAATGGGAATAGGCCTAGGTTAGGGTTCGGGTTAGGGTTAGGGTTAGGGTTCGGGTTAGGTTGGTGATTTTCTATGGGAATAGGCCTAGGTTAGGGTTAGGGTTAGGGTTCGGGTTAGGTTGGTGATTTTCTATGGGAATAGGCCTAGGTTAGGGTTAGGGTTAGGGTTAGGGTTCGGGTTAGGTTGGTGATTTTCTATATTGCCTTCACAAAGATATAGGAACAAGTAAAGAATTAAAACCACTATCTGTCAAGGCACTGATCATCAACAACCAAAAAGTCTTAAAGACGTAGGTGCCATTCTCACTCAAAAACTCAGATGAAGCCCTCTGCCTGGTATGAATGTCTGCTTGCTTGTCTGCTTCTTCTGCATGTGTTTCAGCAGACGGACCCCCACTTCTCCGTCCCCTGTGTGTAAAAGGGTGGCCTTTGAACTGCTCTGAAAGTGATCCGTGCCGTATGGACGGAGCAGATGTGAGCAAACCTGATTTGGTTTCAATACTTCCCCACAGGAAGTTCACAGAGCCTGCAGCTCCTTTGTTTTGTTCTCTCTATTCATCTCTTCTCTTCTCATTACTTTCCCCCCCTAATGTCAGAAAACTGGACACCTATTTGAATTATGTACAGACAATATACATTGCCCAACAATACACATTAGCTTTAAATTGGTATAGCTATATATTTGTTTGTATCATAATGTCTTCCTCTATTCTCTCATATGGAGGAATAATAGCTTGAATTGACAGTGTGTGTGTGCAAATTCTTCCTCTTCGACAAATTGCCATACATTTGACTACTAATGCAGCTATATTGTATATGTTATATACAAAGACAAGTAATCAAATCAGTGAGGTCCAATAAAAATAATTTCCAAACTCTGTAGAATTTACCTAACATTTGACTTTTGAAGTTGGGACATTTCGTATGTTCCCCCAACAGACACACATGGCAAAGAGATGCCCATGGGTCTGATTCTGTAAAAACTACAATACCCTGCTTTCCAATGTACACGTCATAACCAATCGCAGGGGCGACGACAACACTTCCTAGTTGTGCCAGAGTGACAGATCAGCGTGGGATAAGAATAAAAATCTCCGTTAGGTGAGTAAGTCTAACTTGATTATACCACCGTTATATAATATTTGAATGTGCGGTTGTCCTTTTGATACTTGTCCAAAGACTTCGGTGAGTTATTCAGTCGAAGTTTGCTAAAAATAGGTGGCGAAAGGACGTTGGGCCGAAGCGGTTTTACAATGCAAATGATGATGATGGCTAAAACATGATTACTTCGCTAGCCAGCTACTAGCGAGCTAGCAATGCGCTAGTTTATTAGCTAGTTAGCGATCTATACGGAGTCTAGGTAGTCAGTATTTGTACCCAAATCCTCATCAAACAACCCGTGTCCACGTTTAAAGCTTGAGGGGATCCCTTTACCATTGAAAAAGCCTATTTCACAAGCCCTTAATATGCTATACGGTCTCATGATCCAGTTGGCTATGATTCCCAATAGTAGGTTATAGTGCAGCGGGTGACTTGAAGTCAGCTAGTGAGTCATCTGTATGGAGACAGTCAACTGATGAAATACCTCTCTTGAACCAGAACAGATAGCTGGCTATCCTTATTTCAGACTCGCATACCAACTTGATTGTGGGCACCATTTAATGGCTAAATATGTGTAATGTCATGATATTGGATTTCAGTGATATCGTTTGTTTTTGACGAGCTAATAGACTGAGAAGTTGTGTTATGAGTGTGAATAGAACCAAAGCACGCGGATATATTATTAATATGCAGAAAGGCTGAATAGTACTCGGATGCTAGCTGTTTGAGTGAATTTAAACATTTCAGTATTGCAAAGACTTTCCAGGAGGGTATAACGTTTAAACAGTGTGGATACCAGGAACATCTTTATTTTGGAATAGATATTTTTACCTACCGTGTCATCATGCCATGTGTGTCTGTATTTAGCCTATAACTAACAGCCTTTCCTGTTCCCACCTCGTTTGAAGTCGACCCAATCACCAATAACTTTTCTTCCTTGTCATTCCGCCCAGGTCTCTGACTGGAGTTGCCTGTGGCGTTCAGGATGATTGATGTGCGGGCGTGGGCGGAGTACGTGGTGGAGTGGGCGGCCAAAGATCCATACGGCTTCCTGACGACGGTCATCCTGGCACTCACGCCTCTCTTCATCGCCAGCGCCCTGTTGTCGTGGAAACTGGCCAAGATGATCGAGGCGCGCGACCGCGAGCAGAAGAAGAAGCAGAAACGTCAGGAGAACATCGCCAAGGCAAAGAGGGCCAAGAAAGACTGAGCTCTGCGGAGGGAGGGAGGGAGGGGGGGGGGGGGAGGGAGGGAGGGAGGGAGGGAGAGAAGAATAAAGTGGAGGAATAGCAACAGCCTTGCTCGATGCTCTCCTCACTTTCAACTCTTCACCCCCACCCCCCCTCCGACCCCACCCTACCCAGCCCCAGTGCAGGCCCACAACCCCTCACTCCCGTCCAGCGTAGGAGGGGGGACGGGGGGATGGGGGGGACGGGGACGCAGGCCCCACATACAGGCCTTGCAGCGCAGAGAGGGGACAGTATAGTCAGGGGGAGGCTCATCCAACAGGACTATTGTCAGCGAGAGGACAGTGGTTATCTGTGTTCACCACGATGCTGGGATCCACTGTCTGATTATGGTGGTGTTGCTGTACCGTGCATTCCATTTGTAACAACTCCACTCCAATAATTTAATTGAAAGAAGCATACTTCAGTTTACGTTTTTCCAATGGAAGTTACTAATTAAATATCTGAATTATTTGTTAGTTTTTAAATCAATAAAGTTCTGGGTAAAATATAATATTTTGTTTTTACAACATAACCCTGGTATGACTAACTACAAAATAAGTAACATTCATAGATGGGCTTGATTCAGTGTTTTTAAACTTCATCTCAATCTTTTACCACTGTAAGCCGATCCAACTATTCATTTCGTGAGGCAAATACCACTTGGGGGTGTGTAGCATTCGCCTCATGTAAAGCCTACAACATGGGCCTGCTCAGGATGTTTCAGACGTTCATGGAAATGTCCTGTGTAGAACAGGTGTATGTCTGTCATGTAGGTGAGGGAGTCATGACAGCTCTCGAAATTATATTTCTATCTGCCATCATTCTGAATGTTTCATCTCACTGAATACACCCCATGGCTTTCACTATCTTGCTATCAGCTAATTACTTCTTTTCTGAGTAAACATAAGATTTGTTACGTTTTGGTAGTGTCAGCTTTGTGTGTGTGTGTCGGGAGAAAAACATACCAAATATGTGAAGCCATACAGAAATGTGACGTTGTCACACTAAAAATATTTTATTTTCAGCAATTGCATCGCATCCCAGTTTGCTCAAACCTAGCTGAGTTTCATTTGCAATCCACAGAAAATCATATTGTCTTTATAGTATAACCTTTATTATCAAGAGCACAACTATATTTACAAAGATAGTAGGAGTAGATATCAGGGAAAATGAGGCTTCCCAGCTGCTCACATACAATGCAGTGTCTGTCAACAACTCCCTAGGACAACACCATATGACCTTTAAAAAAAAAAATAATAATTAGGCTCATTTATTTGTATATCACTAAATCCAACCCACCCATCTCAGTTCATGAGCCTCAAGTTCCCTTTATCGGGAGGGGAGTGGCTAAGGGTCTGTCCAAAGGCTTCCTTTCAACCTTCCCTCCACTTGGCAGCTTCCGCTTGTCCAGTCTGTCCAGTCCCGTGGCTGACTGAGGTCAGGGCAGAAGCAAGCCGTTGCATACTGGGGCGGGGCTTCTGGAAAGGTGTTTGTATATCTGTGTAGGCACAGGATGTGTAGCTACAGTGCCCTCCATAAGTATTGGGAAAAGGAAGCATGTTTTCTTCTATATACAGTTTGGATTTTAAATCAAACAATTACTGAGGTCAAAGTTGTTTTTGTTCAGATTGGTTTCACCATTTACAATGGGGGGGGGAACATCATGTCCAAAGGAAACACTCATGTTTAGTATTTGTTTGAAAATATTTTGCACGCAGTAACTGCCTGAAGTCAGCGACCCATTGACCACACCAGACGCTGGGAATCTTCTAATGGTGGTGATTTGCCATCTTAAGTTGTTTGTTTTTAAGGTATTTTAGCCTTAAGTCCCCTCTTCAGCAAATGAAATGTTCAATTGGATTTAAAATCAGGAGATTGACTGTAGAACTTTAAATGTTTTTAGCCAGAAAAACTCTAAGAGTTGCTATGGCAGTATATTTGGGGTCATTGTCTTACTGTATGGTGCACCATCTAATGAATTTGGAGGCATTTGCCTGTACTTGTGCAGACAAGATGTACACTTCAGAACACATTCTGCTGCTGCCGTCAGGAGTTACATCATCAATTAAGACACGTTAGCCAGTTCTAGTGGCAGCTATACGTGCCTAAACCGTAGTATCCTCTCCACCATTTTTCACAGATGAGGTAGTATGCTATAAATCTTGGGCAGATCCTTTTTTTCCTCCGAACTTTCCTCTTCCAATCACCCTGGTACGTGATAATATTAGTCTTGTCTGTCCACAATACCTTTTTTCCAGATCTCACAAATGATGTGACGGAACACATCTGACTAACCAGAAACACCTGTCAAGCCATCCGCACCGTCTCCCAAAATAGGGGGATGATGCATCAAAAGTAATTTCTAAATTGTGAAGCCAATCTGAATGAAAACAACATTGAATTGAAGCTGATAATCTCTACTTTAACGTCATAGTAATCGTATACTGTATATGTATCTATTTCTTGTCTGCGGGAGCCCAGGATCCAGGCTGGAATGTGTTGGCAGTGCTGATGGGCTCCGTGCTGGTCTCCTGGCCGAAGCTGGTGGCGGAAGCGTGACCTTTGACCTGGGTCTGGACTGGGCGGGCTACCAGGCCCTCTATGTACTCTTTAGCCTGCAAAGCCAGCTCCCTGTCATCCAGCTCCTTGGCCTTGACCTTGATTTGCTGCCTGTAGAACTCGTTCTTCACCAGCTCCTGTGTAGGGCACCACCCACACACACACACACACACACACACACACACACACACACACACACACACACACACAGTTAGATTGTCTTCCAATGATTTAAATTGGGCAGCACGGTCCTTTAAAAGGACAGAGTACATCAAGTCATCCTAACTCATCCAAAGAGTTCAAACATGATCCTCACCCAGTGGTGAGCCAAAGCTAAAGCGAAGGTCCAGTGGTGTTAGCCTGCCCTTGGCACACAGAGAGAGAGAGCTAGCGAAGCCTGGGCCTATTGCTGTTGTGTGTTGGCAAAATTCAAGGGCTCTGGGAAAGGAGAGGGGAAGACCAGTTGCCAAAAAGCCCTGCTTTGGGGGAAGGAGGGAGGCAGGCATAACTGAGCCTCTTTTCCAGTCTGTTAATGACAGGATTTAATCCAATCAATTTCTGTTAACTTGGACGAGGACGAGAGGGGAAACATAATGTGCTGGGGGAGATGTTTTGGCCGCACCATTACAGTCCAGCTGCGGACGGCTGCGACTGGGCAGACAGGAGGCAGAAAATTGGAATAGAATGTTCTGGCAACGCTGAGGTAGCCTTGGTCAGTGGCATGGAGAGTGTGGGAGGGGGCTGGGTATTTGCCTTCCGAGGGGCTTTCCCATAGCCTACATTTCACAGAGCAAATAATCTCATGACCATGTCCTCCATAGAACACACACCTGGTGAGGAGCATCCCATCTACTGTACGTACGCAGGGAAGAAAAGAGGAAGTACCCTAGGACAGGGTAGCAGGAAGCCGTGTTCTGTGACTAGCTACAGAATGTTCACCATCACCATCTTCACACTTGAAGCTGGAGTATATTTTTAAAACACCTGTCCCCTAAAAGTACCATGCTCTGTTGGAAACTGAGAGAAATGGAATCAAAGCCTTTCACTGAGCTTGTCTCCCCACCCCCCCCCCCCCCACACACACACACACACCTTGTACCCAGTCCCCTAGAGCCCCCCCAAACACCCAGCAGGGGGACGCATACGCACCTCGATGGAGGGGGGCACCGTTCGCCTGCCTCGGATCCAAGCTGGAGGAGGAAGAGAAGGATGAGAAGCTTAGAAAGTTAGAACACCCAGACACCCAGACACCCACTGCACAAAACAAAAAGTCATATTTTCAAGGTGTTGTGATACAATTCTTTTGTATATCTGGTATCATGGTAGGGGCTGTAAGTGGAACGGCAGCTACCCAGTACCCCAAAGGGTTCTCAGTGGGAGCTGTGAGAGTAGTGAACTGCGTCTAAACCCTAGCATGACGCGAGTGAGAGACTGCAGATCTCTTCTGCTCTGATCCTAAGATAAACCTCCCTCCCTCCCTCTCTCTCTCTCTCTCTCTCTCTCTCTCTCCCTCTCTTTCTCTCTCCCTCCCTCTCTCTCTCTCTCTCTCAAAAAAGAACAGAAAAGAAAGAGAGCAAGAGATACAAAGAAAGAGAGAGAGAGAGATTTCCCAGATCTTCCAGGGACACTTGGGCTTCTTTTATCCTTCTCTTATTAGCATTCCCGATGAAAATGCATGAGTGAGGAGGACCGAGGAGGATGAGGGTTTGAGGAGGATGAGGGTTTTAGGTGGATGAGGGTTTGAGGAGGATGAGGGTTTTAGGTGGATAAAGCAACCTGAAGGCAAAAAAAAACCTTGCCTGGTAGAAAAAAAGCGAAGCAGGGTTTTTTTCCGTTGTATAACAACATTGGCAGAGTGTGCCTGTGGTAAGTATAAGTATAAGCTTGCGACGTAAGAAACAACGGGTTAACCGTCAGGGGTACATTATACCGTGGAGTTGTAAGTGTTTCTCTCTTGACAGATGAAAACACTGCTATTGACACTGGTGTAAACTGTGTAATCACATTACCATCCCACTCAGAGGGTATGTTGCCTTCCAGATACTCGAACTCTGTAGGGTTGGACACCACCACCATCCGTTTGGCCCGAACAATCCTTCCTATGAAACAAATGAGAGAGAGAGAGAGAAAGAAAGAAAGAAAAAGATGGGGGTGGGGGGGGGAGAGAGAGAAAGATTATGTTTAAAACATCAATGCAGGCACACACACACACACACACACGGGGAGGAGGGGGGGGGGTGACAGTGTTCTGACAGCCCATGGATGATTACCTCGTGGCCCTCGGGCCCTCCTCCTCAGATCTCTCTGAGTGTGTCCAAATCTGGGCTAAGCCTTTATGTAAATTAGCCCCCCCTAGCCCACCAATCACAGCCCCCATCACCAACAAGCTCCACCAATCCCAGCCCTCTGACTAACAATGCCCTCTGAATCAACGTCAAGCCATCCAGGAGACAAAAGAGGTCAGATATCACAGGGAACGAGAGAGAGAGGGAGGGAGAGAGAGAGACGAGCTGCATGGAATATTAAACACTCTCCCTCTCTCTCGGTCTCTGTCAACAGTGCTAGGCTAACAGCAAGGCCACCGTCACCGCCAATTATTTTGGTAGAATCTGCTGATTAAACAAGTTGAGCAGCACAGTGACATGGGGAGGGATGGAGGGAGGGAGGGAGGGAGGGAGGGAGGGGGGAATGATGGGGGGGGGGGGGGGTAAGTTTAGTAGAGGGTCCCAAAATGCTCACTAATGATGACTGCTCTCTAGTCATCCTGACACATCACATTAAGCTACATTCCCGTCTGCGTGTGTGTGTGCGTGTGTGTGTGTGTGTGCGCGTGGGGAGGGTGGGGGGGTCTAGAAGTCCATACACCGATGAGTAGCCTACAGAAGCCAGAGAAAGATGATGCATGGAGAGGATTGACTGGACATGAACACAAGGAGAGACTGAGGGGAAACTGAAGGCCTTGACGTCAGTGCGGTACTGACAGATAGATAGCTATGACATGTGGATCGATTAATGGCAGCGTGGCGTAGGTCCTGGAGGAGCCTATACGTTGTAGCTCATCTTACACAGGCTAGTAATCAGGTCAGCTAATTAGGCTACTATATGTCTGCTTTGGCTCTATAGAGTTAATTAGGCTACTATATGTCTGCTTTGGCTCTATAGAGTTAATTAGGCTACTATATGTCTGCTTTGGCTCTAAAGAGTTAATTAGGCTACTATACTGTATCATATGCACGTTTGGTAATTCCAGTGGACCGATAGCACATACTTTAAGTTCACGAAGCCAACCGTATCAGTTGCTTTCCCTCATGGAGTAAGCACATTCTAAATGCTGTATTTGTTTACATATATACACCAAGCCTTTATCATTCGGTTGAAAAACAGCTCCCTGGAAAACCCCCATAGGACACAAAATGAAAACAGAATCGGCAAACAAAAGACTGCGCTCTCTAGGCAATAGCAACAAACACATTAAAAACAGGTAGACTAATTACAAACAGATCCACATCTGCACTGGGGATGTGGGTGGTGGTGGATACAATTCTGCTACGGTCCCCGAAAAGCACTATACATAGTCTCTCTCTCTCTCTCTGACTAAATCCTTCCAACACAGCTTTTATCCTTGGATTTGAATAACAAATATGTACATATATTTATGAAACGAGCCCATTTCTTCCACCACGTATACCCTGGGAGGGGGGTAACCCCCCCCCCCCCCCCCCCCCCCTCCCTTCTCGGTCTTTCTGTATTCACAACAACAGTCGAGCACAATATTGACAAACGGTACACTGCACAGGTTTTAACGATACACTACGGTACGGTATTTAAATTGCGCAGCTTCAAAAGTATAAAACCTCTCTATATTTTCTTTTCCTTTCTAATCGGTCGGCATTTGATGGCATACTTGTGTATTTAAACAGCCTCCTCCCTCCATCCATGCGTTGCAGAGAGGCTACGCGTCTGTCTGTCAACCTCAACACAGCCTGCAATATCCTGGCCTATTGTACAGCACTAGTTCAGGGAGCTTTGAGTCAGTCAGACTGGGGGTATTCTTTTCTACCCTCACAGTACAGAGCAGACCCCCACCCACCCGTATCTCCCCTGCCTCCTTCTGTTGCCTCTCTCAGAGCTGGGGGTAGGAGTGTGTGTGTGTGTGTGTGTGTGTGTGTGTGTGTGTGTGTGAGTGAGAGAGTGAGAGAGAGAGAGAGAGAGAGGAGGCTTTTCTCTTTCTCTCAGTGGGACCCTCATGACAGATCCGCCCTCCTCTCACTCACCGGGGGGGGCATGCACGCGCACACACGCACACACACAGGCACACGCACATACACACACACACACACACGCACACAAACACACACACACAGACAGACACACGCACGCACACACACAGAGATTAACCTGAGGGATCCGAGGAGCGAGGACACTGCTGCTCACCATGAAGGACGAACGCAGCGCAGCGTACCAGAGGAGGGGAGAGGGGGAGGGGCTACGGGCAGGCAAATCAAATCCCACCTCATCCATATTTATGAGCCATCTCACCTGTCTGAGCGCGATTCATCTGTGAGGCTCGGTGATGAGAACGGGGGGGAGGGGGAGGGGGAGGAGGGGGGGGGAGGGGGAAGGGGAGGAGGAGGGGGAGGACGGATGGATGAGGGGCTGCCGTGAGCAGCCAGAGCAGGAGCCAATCAGAATGCAAGCAGGGTAGGCCCCCCCCCGTACTTTTTACTGGGACGATGCACTCTGAGGGGTGCTCTTTGAACCCTGAACAGATCCTGTTAAACTCCCATCACTTGCTTCAACACTCTGCACACGCGCACACACACGCACTCCCAAGTCCCAGGTGAGTTCCACTGTTTTTTCACAATGTCATTTACAGATTTATGGATCGATCGATCCATCTGTCAGTGACAGCAATTAAAAACCCACTGACGGATGTAAAGACGGTGAAAATACAGGTATAGATTTGGCTGAATGGAGGAGGACCATGTCCAGCTCTGTCCGTCTTCTCTGGTCCGAGGTAGAGGGAATCAGCAGGAGGGCAAGGTTCTCCTGGGTGGTCCACAGCTAGCCGAGGGGTAGGGTGACTACAACAGAGACAGCCACACTGTACTGTCCTGAAGACTGCGTCTTCATCAGCATCATCATCATCCTCCTCCACATCACCTTCACCTCAAGCTCTTGCTCAAAGAGACCATCCCTGACATAAGCCAGACCATCTTTCCCTCCTATTAACAACCACAGTCTATTGAAAAGGCTGTCGGTCTGTGTCCATACACACCAGTACAGGCAGCTGTTATACCATCAACCTTCCCCACCAGCCCTTCATCACACATCAGAGGCAAACCGGGCCGAGCAGAAAGCCGCTGCTAGTCGGGTTACGCATCGTAGCCTAGATGTTGTAACGGTGCTGAAAATGACAACGTGAAATACAGAACCAGTCAAAAGTCTGGACACACCTTGCCAAGAGTGTGCAAAGCTGTCATCAAAGCAAAAGGTGGCTACTTTGAAGAATCTAAAATATAAACCAACACTTTTTTGTTTACTACATAATTCCATATGTGTTCCTTCATAGTTGTGATGTCTTCAATATTAATCTACAATGTAGAAAATAATTTAAAAAAAATAAAGAAAAACCATTGAATGAGAAGGTGTGTCCAACCTTGTGGCTGGTACTGTATATCCCGGCCTGCATAGTAGTAGACCAGTTCAGGTCAGATCAGCACAATAGTGTGAAAGGCCTCATAGGGTCAAAAACACGTTTGACGCCATTCCTCATTCCATTCCATGCATTAATAAGCCTGTCCTCCAATTTCCCCCTCGCCCACCTTCCCCTGGGTCAAACAAGCTACGGCTGTAAGGCGAGCTAGGCTAACTACTAGCATAGCATACACGCTGGCCTCCAGTCCCTGACCTCTGCTGTGGGTGGAGAGGAGACCAACTCCAGTCCCTGCGCTCTGCTGTGGGTGGAGAGGAGACCAACTCCAGTCCCTGCCCTCTGCTGTGGGTGGAGAGGAGACCAACCCCAGTCCCTGCCCTCTGCTGTGGGAGGAGAGGAGACCAACTCCAGTCCCTGCCCTCTGCTGTGGGTGGAGAGGAGACCAACCCCAGGCCCTGCCCTCTGCTGTGGGTGGAGAGGAGACCAACTCCTGCATTGGTAATGGACAGTTTTGTGAAGACAGAGTGATCCGATAAGCAACCGTGATACTGACACTGGTGCTGGGTATCAGAGCACGCACACACACACACACACACACACACACACACACAGACACACACACACACACACACACACACAGACACACACACACACACACACACACAGACACACACACACACACACCTTTCTTCTCAATTTCCTCCTTGAAAAAGTGATGGGAGGGAGGGGGGGGGGACAGGGGGCGAGCGCAGGGGCGTAACCATGGTTACCTGTTCGCCCCTGATGCTGGGAGGATGGGGTCTAAAGTGTAATGGCCAGCTGTGCTTCTGCATCAGTTGGCAGTTGAGGGATAGAACAGTTTAGGTAAAGCTCTTCCTCCGCAGCTCTGTTCACAGAGTTAGCCCGTGTTTTCTTCTTCTTATGGCGGCTGTTCTTTTTATTCATTCATCCTTCATCCTTATGCAGGTAATCTTCTTGAGATTAGAATAATCGTCTCTTCTTCAAGTTCAGAAAAATACACACACAGAAACACACACACACACAGAAACACACACACACAGCAAATGATGTCCGTGCACCGAGCTGTCCACCCCTTTCTATTCACCTCCATCATCCTCTCCTACCCTCTCTCTTTCTCTCCTACCACCACACACTCCCTTTCTCTCCCCTTTCATGTTCACTCCCTCTCCCCCACACTATCATTTCCCTTTCTCTGTCAGTACCTTTCTCTCTCTCCATCACCCCCCCTTCTTATTTCATCCTTTCTTGGTTAGTTCTCTCTCTTTCTCTCTCTCTCTCTTTCTTGGTTAGTATCCTCTCCCTCTCTCGCTCTCTTTCTCATCTTTCATCTCTCTCTCTCTCTCTCTCTCTGCTTTATGACAATAGTTTGAATTCAATCAGCAGAGGCAGGTTTCAGGAGCGGTCTGTCTGCCCTGCTGGGTTTCTGACAGACAGAGACAAGGTGTCAAACCCTCCCTGCCATCTGACCAGTGAGAGAGCAGTGCACCATGCAGCGAATCGCCAAACTGGATTCAACCGACTCTTAATAGTTTTGTCTCTTCACATTTCTGTCCACCTCTCCCTTCCTAGAGTTAGGAATTACAGAGAGGAATACCTCATCAAATTAACTCTAAACTAAAAAAAAAAACATGTCAACCTAAAATGTTGGCTAGGTGGAGTTAGCTGACATAATGTTCTTCTTTCCACTTCCTCTGTCCTCTTCCGTGGAGTAATCCTCCTCATCCTGTATCCCAGATCTAAGTAAGGGTAGGGTAGGGTAGGGTAGGGTAGGGTAGAGTAGAGTAGGGTAGCAGTAACAGTAGCCTACATCTCTGCTGTAAGCCACACTCTCAAACAGGCCTGATGTACCTTTGTCTTGTCAATCATGTCGTTGAGGGGTGGGACCAAAAAGGGGAGGGCAGACCGAGGAGAGAACTGTCAGGGCGACTGAGCCCGTCACAGAAAACAGAGCATTCACAGGAATCCAACAATTTCTCTCAATTGTAGAGCGACGACACAATAAGTCCAAATTCGGTGGAATAAAAGGCAACATAATCTGTCGTCTGTGAGGGAACGATGTGCTCCAAATACCAGGAGAGTTGATAATAATATGGTATCGCAGCCCCTCCCTAGCAAGAGGATGAGCTAGCTGGACCCATTTGGCATGATAGGTACACAAGAAAACAACCTTCATTTAAACCCCATGCATGGCAAAGCTGCTAATCGATTAACATGATTTAATGTATCCATCTATGGCCATAGCCCTCCATGATAAACACACTGTTGGCGGTGGAGAGGAGACTAGATCTTCCTTCATCTCCCCCCAGGGAGGACTTGTGGCAGAATAAACAGCCATTTGGACCCCAGTCTCTCTCGGCTGCGACTTCTCCCTCGGAAAATTTGCGGCTTGAATTAACGCTCTGATGACACCGAGCCATCTGTTGTTGTGTTAAGTGTGCTGTGGCATGAAGTGTTGAGGATTCACATTCTCCATCTCTCCTTCGCGAAACACACACACACGCACACGCACACGCACACGCACACGCACACACCCCTTCTCTCCCACACGACCGTCCGGAAAAGGCAGAACCAAGGCCCTTTTCAGTTTTCACTTCATAGAACAGAGCTTGAGAATCAAATAAATAATGGACAGAGAGGAGGAGGAGAAGACTGATAGGACGACAAGTCAATGCCGCCTTTCTCTCCTCCCAGAGTGTGGTGTACCTAGCTGTGTGGTGTACCTAGCTGTGCGGTGTACCTAGCTGTGTGGTGTACCAAGCTGCTGAGATTCTCCATACAGCAAAAGGACCAATAGATTAAAACTGCATGGCACACAGCGCTTAAGTGAATAGCTCTAAAAATACATCCCTTTCACCGTGACATGAAAGGAAGCTGCCTTTCCCCTGTCCTGGATTGAGCAGCAATTCATTCCAAGACAAAGGCTACACCTCCTCAAAGAGGCGAGAAAGAGAAAAAAAAAACAGCAATCATACCGGCAATTATTTTCAAATGTGCCTGCAGTGTCCGATAATGTCAGCTCTCCTCTTCCTGCTAAATAAAAGGGAGGAGAGGCGTCAAATCTGCGGCCGGGCCTGCCATTAAGACCGATGGGCCCATCACCCAGAATGCCTTGCTTTCATCCGGGCAGCGTGATACGCACCCCATGCCGAGCGCAAGGCTGGGCAGCATATGGAGAGGTTCCACATTCATCCGCATTAAAGGAAGCAGAGGAGTTCTATGGACCAGTACAATTTAGCCTAAATAGCCATATTGCTGGATTGATTCTTGCTAGCATGGTTGCCGTTTTCTGCTTTTGCCTTGACAAAGACTAAGGAGTTGGGGTAAGGATCCCCGCCGGCTCAGCGGGGCGGAGCGTGCTGCCAGGCCCGAGCCTTTCACACAGCTACAAAACCACTCTGATATTCCACAGAGTTGCGCTGGACAGGCTTAAAAAAAAAAAAAATGCAAGAGGAGAGGAGATGAAGGAGGGGAGGGAGGGACTGGGGGGGAAAGAACAAGAGGGGATAGGACAGAGTAGAAATGGTGAAAACAATCCGAAAAATACTCTCTCTCTCTCTCCCCCCCCCCCCCTCTGGCTTTGTCTTAACCTTAATGACAAATTCCATCCTACGCAACCTAACGGACCACACAGCATGACTGACGCCCCCAAGTCCGACATATTGTGAGGTCAAAAATTAGAGCCGTCTTGTAAGAAAGGAGAAAGTAGCCTAGTACATGTAAGGGATGGACAGATAAATACATTGAGAAGATGGAGAGAGAGAAAGAGAAAGAGATAGAAATAGAGAGAGAGAGAGAGAGAGAGAGAGAGAGAAGATAGAAAGAGAGGTCCTCTCCTCTTTCATCCTCCACTTGTGCTGCTGTGAAGAGCCCTGCAGTCTCAGCTGTGGCACTGGGGCCCACGCTTGGCCTATCAGTTTAAGATCAAAAAGAGCTCGCTTTAGCAAGACATATGGACTGAATAATACATCTGCTTTATTTCCACAAGGTTGGAGTGAGAGGGAGAGTGAGAGAAGAGTGCAAGTAGGTGTATGACAGGAGAGACAGTATCAGACAGAAACCATCCTCCATGCTTGCTATAGTAAACACATTGACCACTCTCTCACATAAGCCTTTATAAAATGTGTCGAAAATAAACATCTAGCGTGCTAGCTGAACGCGGCCCTCTGTGATGTCTTGTTGGAAGAGCCTGCCCTCCGAAGGCCTTAGAATCAGCCCTACCGATGACGAATGAATACGTGGTGAGCAGAGGTTTACCAGCAAACCGCTTAAAAAAGGTAGGCTACAGAGAAAAGTCAAGTTCAGTCAAAGAGATTTGATAGATAATTAACCAGGAGACACAACCCTACTCCTACACGACAACAACTAGCCTCGTCTAAAGCTTGAGATCAGCACTCAATGGAAGGCGTAGGCTAAGCTAATGTTACGGTAGCACATCTCCTTAAAAATGCTAGGCCGGAGTGGGAGGTGACATTAAGCCACATTAACTAACATACCACAGATTAGAAAACAAAAGCGAAGATAGGCTTAGATTCAGTCAACCCACTTTACCCAAGCGCAATCAGGCTAGATCTGTCTCTTTATCATTCTGCAGTACCATCCATCACAGTATAGCAGGTTAACTACCAGCACCATGTCAAGGGCAGAATTTTAAGCCTTTGCTGACCTTTGACCCCTCACCTCTGCCTTATAGTATGGACCGCTGCTGTTAATCACCCAGAGAAAAGTGGATCTTTAGGAAAACCTAGGGTTGTGCGTCTCCGCCGTAGATTGAAAACCCATCTCTTCAGGCTACATCTTAACAGTCCTTCCTAAAGACACGCTGGCTGTGACAACATACATGCACTCAATACACTGAATGTTGAGTTCATCACAGCTACTATCAAGCCTCCTCTGCCAATTGTCATTCATGAAGGAGGAGAGACGAGGTAAGGAGGCTATTTCGGTCTACTGGGGCACAGCGCTTGTCCTTGGCCCTGCCTAATAACAGCTCGAGACGTATGTATAATGCACCTAGTGACTTACTCACCATGGATTAGTCTGGTGACACAGATCTGAAGCTTGGCTTATGCATTGCATACTGCTGCTGCTGTGACCTCGTTCTGAATAGAAAGTGTTTGAATGGAGGAATTTTTAATTGTTTGTGGCTGTGGCGGCTTTGGCTTATTTTCTTTTGTAACTAAAATTCATTTCTGTGAGCTTTGAATTTTAAATTGTATTAACAGACCAGAAACAGGAGACTGAGGCACGCTTGTTAGTATCCAACAAAACAACTGCACGCACTCCATCTAGCGGCAGGTCTACTAACTACACTCACCACCAGCAAAACTAAACGAAACATGGATCATTAGCTAGGCAACATTTTGCCAGCTGTGGTAATGATATCAGTGTCAAACAACGATTCAAAGATGATAATCTTGAAGGAAATCACAACTGACATAGTGCTATCAATTCACATACTGGAACACATCATTGTGTTATTATTATTTGTTCAATCTGAGACAGTTTACCGGCTTTACGGACATAATTACAGCACATTCTTGGATATTCAGGAGTTGATCAAGTTCAGCAGTCACAAAAACTAATATTACTCGTGACAAATGAATGTAGGGCAAGGGGACAGCTAGCTAGGTCAACGTTTCTAGAAGGGATCAAGTATTTAGCTAGCTAGCTCACGTAATGTTAGACAGGCACTCACCCGTCCAAGTCTTTTGCTCGGGAACTGAGTAGTACTTATTTCCCAAAGTATCGGTACCCACATGTTCTCTCATTATCCCAAACGTCCGCCGTAAAAGACCCGTGAACCTGCTCATGATGATCGAATATGACAGCTATGGGATTTGTAATCTTCACTACCTAGTCTGTGACCTGCCGACGCGTGTTCAGGAGTACCTGTTTACGCAACCGCCCCTGAGGAAAGACAGGACGACAGTATGCTGCGTTTTGATTGGAGAAGAGAGACATAGTAACCAATGAGGGCACTTGTTATACATAGGTTACGTAACAACATGGCCGCCTCCTTTCTTTGTCGCACTGAGAAAATGTCTAGCTAAATTGAAATGTGACAAATATGATAACCGACCATCATAATCTTTATCAAGATGAATCGAAAGAATTTTACAGAGCCCCGATTACAAAGATTGCTTAGGCATAATACGTATTTGCAAAACTAGCTAGTGTAGAAGCTATTTCAACTTTACATGGCTAAATTGCTAGCTTGACAGCTAGCATAACAAAAACACTCCTGGTCCTGCTGCTTAACTACATAGCAACGTTTCTCACATCTTTTTGATTTAATTTGAAATTATGTTGGGTTTTCTCACAGCAAGACAAACTGGACTTGACGACCCACTTCGCCTGAGACGGGCAGAGTCAACGAGGAGGTGAGGGAAGGTTTTCAATAATATCATCATCATCATCATCATCATCATCATCACCACAGTTGAAAATATACTTAGTGAAACTTAATCTGTCCTTTGATGCCATGGTCTGTAGGAGCCTTCGTCTAGTCTGTAGGAGCCTTCGTCTAGTCTGTAGGAGCCTTCGTCTAGTCTGTAGGAGCCTTCGTCTAGTCTGTAGGAGCCTTCGTCTAGTCTGTAGGAGCCTTCGTCTAGTCTGTAGGAGTCCTCGTCTGTACAATTAATGAATAGTATGCCTATACAAGCTAGCTAGGCATAAATTAGAAGATAGTGTAACGACCCTGTGTAAGGCCCGTTAGCAGCTCCGCCAAGTGAGTTAACTCTCTTGGTGTTGTGGCTAGCGCGGCCGGTTTGTAAGCGGAAGGTTGCGAGTTCGATACCCGCTTAAGGCAAGCTACTCTACCCCGCCGTTCGTTACAATATTGTCAATATTGCCATTCAAACCAATCCATCTCTAATGTTCTTCCTATAAGGGTCCTCAGTCTAGAGCTGAATCACGACAGAGATGTGGCCCGAATCCATAGCAACGGCATAAACACCGTTGACATCGAGGTCATTGAGGGCAGATAGTAAGTAGTCTTATTGATGATGATTAACACCATGTTTGAGTTGTAATGCATGCTTTGCCTGATCAGCTTTTTACATCATAATTGGATAGATGCAAACTTCTATGTAAGTTGCCTGCCTAAGTTATCTGATAGTTGGCTCTGGCTGGCCACTTGTCAGGTGCTGTTTTTGAGCTCTCTCCTGTCTGTTTCCTAGTATGCTGTCTGGGGGAGCAGATGGAGTTATTGTCATCTATGACCTGGAGAACAACAGTAGGAAACCGCAATACACCTGCAAGGCAGTCTGCACGGTAGGCAGGTGTGTGGCCAGCGGCGTACATGCCAGATAACGTCCACTAGATGGCAGTGTCACTCTGTTTGGGTTTCTCTGTCTCCATGAAATAAGTAGCAGTATTTTTTGGCACAGCGGCATTGAGTGTACAGACCAAGGATCGTGCATGAGTGTTTTACTACCTTTTGATAATAGCAAAGAATAAAATGTGTTCTTTGTCATTTTGTTATTTGCCTCCTCTTGTTTTTAGAACTCTAATGCAGTACTGTAAATCAAATGTTAATGGCCATGTACACAATATACAGGATACAATGTAATAAAATGCTTTAGGGTCAGCAACAATGTAACAATCAAACAATATCAATATCAATTTGCAGTGCAATGTCATAATGATAACAGAATGAGGAAACAACAATAATAATAGCAAAACAATGGCAAGAGCATAACATGTAAAGTGTCCCAGAGAGCAGCAACAGCACTCATATTGAGTAAGTGGGTGAGAGCAATGAACAATGTCTTTGTAGAATGATGATGAACAGTTGAGAGGGGAGGGGGGAGGGGGGAGGGGGGAGGGGGGGGGGGGTCAGTTAAGGTGTCTTATGGCCTGCTCTGGAACCTGTTGGTACGGGTCTGGATGCAGCAGTAACGCTTCCCGGATGTAAGGAGAGAGAGAACAGGGTGTGGCTGTCCTGGCAGCTGTCCCTGATTGTCTTCCCAGCCTTCCTCTTGCACCTCTCTGAGTAACAGTCCTGCAGGGCTGGGAGCTCACGGCCTGTGATGGACTGGGCCCGTTTCACCACCCTCTGTAGAGCCGGACAGTCTAGGGCGGTGCAGCTGCCGTACCAGATGGTGGTGCAGCCGGCCAGGGTACTCTCTGTGGTGCATCTGGAAAAGTTTGTGAGGATCTTGGGTGTCCATGCCAAATTTCCCCAGCCGCCTGAGGAGAAACAGGCACTGACGCGCCGTCTCGATCACAGAATGGGTGTGGTGTGACCATGTTAGGTCCTTAGTGACGGGGACACTGAGGAAGCTGAG
>NC_139661.1:20863243-20883243 GCF_951799395.1 Argentina silus
CTGTCTGTCTGTCTGTCTGTCTGTCTGTCTGTCTGTGTCCGTCCGTCCGTCCGACTGACCAACCCTGTAGTGAGTCTGTAGTCTTTTGCAGTGGGTCACTAACTTCTCCCTGTATAAGTTACATATTAAAGTCAACAAACGTCCACCTCTTATGAAATCATCTGCAATGTTGTCACAGGTGTAGGCTATGCAAACACACCATAATCATAAAAGCTGCTGATTAGAGGCCCCACGTCTGTCCTCACCTCTCCCTCAACGATGGGGTGTCACTGTTATAGAGAAGTTCTGTGGAGAGTTCACTCACACTGACCTTTACGAAGTAGAGAAATGATAGTTTCAGATTGTGGTAAACAAAGGGAAAGTGTCATCCTACGCTGTGTGTGTGTGTGTGTGTGTGTGTGTGTGTGTGTGTGTGTGTGTTTTCTCATGGAACAATGTCTCAGTGTTATGAATTCCCCTGTGCTCATCACAACCCTGACCTACATACCTGTCCAAGTTGTATTTATCTTAGGTGATTGTTATGGTATTTTGCAGATCCACCTTCGCTTGCTTCTTTGAGAATGCAGCCAAGCCACTTGTCACGAGGGAAGGCTTATGGCAAAGATGGAATGTACTTTGCCTATTTATTTATTTTTTGCATTTGATTGCTTCAAGGAATGCCACAAAATGTGTCAGTGGCTACGTTTACATGCACATGAGTAACCCTGGTTAAGAGCATCCCTGACACAAGCCGTAACATACCTAAATACCGAGCCCGCCAGTATTCCTGTCTACGTGACCTCATTCGCCAACCCAACTACGCCCGTTAAATACGATGCAGCTGTCTCACACCTGTACGAGGGAGAAGATGCTCGTCTTCGCTGACCTGGGTTTTCTTCTTCGCATTATTGCAGGCCAGTTTGTTAGTGACAGACTATTAATAAGTAATATAATATATAATATAATATATGCCATTTAGCTGATGCTTTTACCCAAAGCGACTTACATTGCAGTGAGTGCATCCATTTCAGTATATATGGTCCCAGCGGGAATCGAACCCACAACCTAAGCGTTGTTAGCGCCATTCTCTACCCACTGAGTAATCGGGGTAAAATCGGGGTATTGATATGCATATTAACATGGTCAGTGTTTATTTCCACTGTTTTGGACTATGTTGCTCATGTGATGTTGTTTTGTCCTTTGTAATGACTTCCTGGTACCTAGTCCTGACCCACTTTCCTCTCCTCTCCTCTCCTCTCCACTCCTCTCCTCTCCTCTCCTCTCCTCTCCTACCTCTCCTCTCTCCTCTCCTACCTCTCCTCTCTCCTCTCCTCATCTCTCCTCTCCTCTCCTCTCCTCTCCTCTCCTCTCCTCTCTCCTACCTCTCCTCTCTCCTCATCTCATCTCTCCTCTCCTCTCCTCTCCTCTCCTCTCTCCTACCTCTCCTCTCTCCTCTCCTCATCTCTCCTCTCCTCTCCTCTCCTCTCTGCGTGTTCAGGAGCTGTACAGCGGAGGTAAAGACTGCAACATCCTCGCCTGGGTCCCTGTTCTCCGACCGCCTGACATTGAGGAAGAAGGGACAGCTGATAAAAAGGTAGGAGGGCTTACAATAGCAATGTGTAGATGTGTGGGTATAGATATTTTGGGTATAGATGTGTGGGTATAGATATTTGGGTATAGATGTGTGGGTATTGATGTGTGGGTATAGATATTTGGGTATAGATGTGTGGGTATTGATGTGTGGGTATAGATATTTGGGTATAGATGTGTGGGTATAGATGTGTGGGTATAGATGTGTGGGTATAGATATTTGGGTATAGATGTTTGCCTCGCAGTGTTTCTGTTCCTGCTGTGTGTGGCTGTTGTTATTTGTTGTTTGTTGTTTGTCCACCACAGGGAGCAGGCCAGTCTACTGTGAACCCTGCCTTTGAAGACGCATGGAGCAGTGACGATGACTGAGGACTCTCTCTGTACTGTACTGTAGTGTGTGTGTGTGTGTGTGTGTGTGTGTGTGTGTGTGTGTGTGTGTGTGTGTGTGTGTGTGTGTGTGTGTGTGTGTGTGCGTCTGCTAGCTACTGAAGAACACTATTCTAAAACTATTCAAGTACAACTGTCACAATTCTGTAGTTGGAGAATGTACAGTACCTTGAATGTCAGCTGTGACAACTGACATGGCCATGAGGAATTCTCTTTTTTTTTTTTAAATAATTATAATAATTTAAAAAATACATAATAATATCTTTTTTATATGAAATAATAATGGACATACTATTTCCAGTCTAAATGTGTTCATTTGTAATATTGATTCAGAAACATCTATAATACACACACACACACACACACACACACACACACACACACACACACACACACACACGTCTCTCTCACTCACGTCTCTCTCACTCTTTGTCTCTCACTCACTCTCCCCGTTCATTTGCATAGTTTGTTGTCAAAGGCTTAGTTTAAACCAGCTCTTCATTGTTATTGTTAGGGTTGAAATCACACTCCCAGTCCGGAAAGGCACATTCATGTTTACATAGGAATACCTGTAGGAATCTACGTGTGCAGAACCTACACACACACACACACACAATGTCAATCTTAATGTAGATATGACTGACATATCATGCTGTCCAAATGTTTTTTTATTTATTTTGATGTTATTTCTCATGCATATCATTCCACTGTGATTGAAAAACACACTCGATTCAGACTCGCATTTTGTTGAAAATGTTTGGAAAGTGTGAAACCTTTTTGTATGTATATTAGATATGTAGGTTCATTTGAAAAGTTCCTATTATTCCTATTATAAAAGTTCCTATTCTTACATTATATCAATCATATGATATCAGTTGTGTGACAACTTCATGCTCTCTCCTCAGTTTTAGAGGTAAATAGTGTATTAGTGTCTCTCATCTCCAAAGGCCTTCTGTTATTAACTTAAGATAAGATCTTACTTCAACCAGGTTGTCTGTGCCAAAAATGTGTCTTGAATTGTATTTATTAACAATAAAGGGATCATGGTTACTTCCTTGGCTTCATTGTTTCTGTTAAACCTATTTACCTGTATGTATGATACACTAGGCCTGCTAATACCAGTGTGTGGAACTTATGTTTTGTTTGTATAATATCTGGGACTTTTGTGTTGCTTTACATGTTTATGGTTCTTTCTATATATCCCCTTTATATATATATATATATATATATATATATACCCTTTAACTGATTGATAAATTCATTGTATTTCGTGAGACAATTAAATGTAGGACTTGTCCAACATTTGTTTTTGTTGTT
Source organism: Argentina silus (assembly GCF_951799395.1). NCBI lineage: Eukaryota > Metazoa > Chordata > Actinopteri > Argentiniformes > Argentinidae > Argentina > Argentina silus. The sequence continues at coordinate 20,866,517 of NC_139661.1, forward strand.
TACAGAAGAAAAAACGTTTACAGAAAAAAAGAAGAAAAAAACGTCAGGCTATCTCCTCCCTCTCCTTTCACGTCAGTGCATGAGTAAAACCTCGTCCTCAGGCTATTTCGCACAGCAAGTGTCTGGGAACTAGATTCGTGCAGGACTAGCGCAGTTGGGAGGGGATTCCCCTCAAATTGTTCAATAGAGTTTTACACACCTTTTCCAATTGCTCACGGCTGCGCCGCGGTCCAGGCGGGTGGTGGAGTAGGCTGCCCACGACGGAGAACAAGGATATATCAAACATCGACAGACAATATTGGAGGTTAGTGATGGGCATACTGTTATATTATTTTAGCCTGTGATGGCCAGTGTTATCCGATGCATATTTGGCAAGTGACGTAGTTTTACATGAGGAAAACGGTTTGTTTTATATTAATAAATCATGTTACTGCGAGGACATTTTCCCACAGTCTCTGCATCTGAAAACTGAAATTGAAATGTTTTTATACTGAGGCCTATCTTCTTCTATGGCATCCATTTTTGCACCTGTTGCGATGTCTCTTTTCTGTTATTGCTGTGGTGAACATATATTTTCCCTCGTCAGTCCTGTCTCTGAATTACATTTGAGTAGAATAGGATTACAAAAAAGAAAGTGAGAGAGAGAGAAAGTGAAATCTCTCTAGCTCAGTGATATTGGATGATTTCATCAAGTGTCCTGAACGCTGAACTTGTGGATGTTGGACGCTGAACTTGAAGAAAAGACGGAGGCTTCATTTATATGCGAGTATTGTATTTACAATGGGGGCACGCATTACGGACTGAAATTATCTGAATGTGGAAACATTATAGAAAAAAAAGAAAAAAAAAAGAGGTAATTTTACGGTCTAGTAGGCTGCTTCAATTTTTTCTATGCCAAGGTGCAATAATGTATCCGCCCATGGTGCTCCGATAGCGACCGAAACTTCGGCTCCGAGACGGTCATCGATGTGCATCAGCGCGTCTGTACGTTGTGAGACGTGTTGCGCGCCTCTTGACTATGGGGAAACCGCTTGAAATGACAGCCTTAGCAACCTGTCGGTGATGACCGCTCAATGTAGTTATTGGGGATTTAAAGAGAATATTGAGAGTAGAATTGATATTTAAATTAAAGGCTGGCATTTCTCATTTCACGTCTGCTTAGGCCTTTAAGGGTCTTAATAAATAATTAAGCAAATTGAAATCTGACTCTCTATAACTGTGTTAATCTCGTCTATAGCTTGTCTATAGCTCTTCTGTACTGTGTGTGTTTGTTGTTGTGTGGACCACGGAAAGAGTAGCTGCTGTAGTAGCACAAGCCAATGGGGATCCTAATAAAATAAAATAAAATAAAATAAACACCTCGGGTCAGCTGTTAACTTTGTGTTGGTTCTTTACAGCGTCATAAAACGGTCCCGTTTGTGTTCTAGCTGTGATACTGTGATACGTAGTAGTGCGTTTAGTAGGGAGTTGAATGTTGAATCGTAAATGCTGAAGTGAATAATATCACGGCAACGGCCTTAACTAGTCTGTTAAGACACACCTATGCCGATGTGTTAAGGTGTGTCAATATTACAGCGTACTGGTTGCCTGTGCAGAATTGAAATGGGCATGTCAAAGCAAGTGTGTGTGTGTGTGTGTGTGTGTGTGTGTGTGTGTGTGTGTACATACTATGAGCACATCTCGACCAATGGCATCAGTGACTCAGATTTAGGATTAAGTGTTTGTGAAAGCATGGAGTCAGGTGAACACACCTTGTTGGTCAAAGGGGAAACCTTTAACAGTACCATGTGTACGTCCAGCTGCCCGCTTATTGGCCTTGGCTTCTGTGTACATCTTAAAGGTTTAGTATGCGCGTTTAATCAATTTTGTTCACAGTATTTTGCCCTTAGCATACAGTAAACAACTAGAGATATATGGTTTTAACTGTTCTCGAAACGCATGATGCTTCAATATGTACCATATAGTGTAGTATACTCTGTCCAAGTTGAATTGGGGAATTTAATGTTTGTCTACTCCCTTGCATTGCCTAGTCTAGACAGTATGCTGCCCAGGAGTTGATCAGTCATTCTGGTTTCAGGGCAAAGGAGCATGTTTGAACGGGAGCTGTACTTCCCATATAACAGTTTCCTTCTGTAGCACTGAACCTGTCAGACAAGGTTGGTCCAGCTCGTTTCCTTACGGGTGAATTTGTACACCGTAACCTAAGCTTTGTCAGAGAGCAGTACATCCCATCATCTGGAACCTTCCACACAGGTATGTATGATCTCATAACTGCCGTGTAGACGAGGCTGACATTCATCCATGCTGTAGCTGGACAGAGATGGCACTCATGGAACTGAACTGGAATTGTGTATCGTAAGGGTGACTCACAATAACTGCATTCAACTTGGGTAGGTGAGACAACCACGTATCACAATCATCGCTTCATCTTCTTCAAAAATAGAAACTAGTAGCATCCACAGTGCTAGAAACTAGCGCTCTTTTCATCCAAAGGAACACATGTACAGATTGACGATAAAGTGTCACTCCTACATTGTTTGATTTTGTTAAGTTCTTACTACTAACTATACTGTGGTCTGCTTAGTGATGGTAAAGTCGGATCACGGGTTGATGCCAGTTTCCACTGTTCCCTATTGCCACAGGTTTGCCTCTCATGCCCCTTCTGTTTGCACAAATAAGATCTTGCTTTTTACTCAAGAATGTGATGATGCATTTAACTGTTTCAGAGAGTAACGGTCAGAGTAGAAGGGGGGAGGGGCAAGAATACTGGAGTCTTTATTGAATTCAAGAGGAAGTTTCCGTCTATCTAAAGGAATTTGAAATGACTGCTACTCTATGTGGTATAATAACTGTCATCTCATTCATGTGACTTTCTTAATGTGAGCTTGAAGAGCAAAAAAAATAAAAAAATCTGGCTTAGAACTGTTGTTGTTTTCAGTCAACAGGGAATATTGTGGCAGGGTGGAGGAACTCTAGCTTCCTGTATCTGTTCTGTCAGAAAATGACATTCATCTTGTTGCTATGTTCCCTCTCAAGTTGTCAGATACAGTCAAGCCTCCTTTTCTGTGAAACCTTTCTGTCTGTCGTCTTAAAACTCAACCCTAATAGAAGGCATGTGGTCAGAGGAACTACTGTACACTCCTTCATTTAGAGAGTCCATATTTAATGGGGAGAGGAAATGTTATGGTTAAGTTATCTCATGGCTATGTTCAGCATTACCTCACATAACCAAATGTTATGGTTAAGTTATCTCATGGCTATGTTCAGCATATCTGACAGTATATCAACTTGGTTGATTGCAGAATTTGTATAGTGCGTGTGTGTGCATGCGTTTGTGTGTGTGTGTGTGTGTGTGTGTGTGTGTGTGTGTGTGTGTGTGTGTGTGTGTGTGTGTGTGTGCACGCGTGTGTGTGCACGCGTGTGTGTGTGCACGCGCGTGTGTGTGTGTGCACGCGTGTGTGTGTGTGTGTGTGCACGCGTGTGTGTGTGTGTGTGTGTGCACGTGCACGCGCGTGTCTGTGTGTGTGTTCGTTCCTGTGAACGTGTGCCGCACACTGAAGTGAATGACTGCTGTCCTGCTCGGTGCATGCTGACCATAACTCTGTGAGGAGTCTCAACTGTCGTCCATTGTGCTCCAAACACTCTCCCCCTTGTCTGTCTCTCAGGGAATACAGAGGATGGCAGAAATGCTGATTTGACTTTTCACTTCTTCCACAATACAGTCTTTCAGTAGCAGTCGGCTGTTGTATATGAGCTTACAGAGTAACTTGAGTTGAACATGTTTCCTTTACTCACTGTTTGGATGTTGTACTGACCTCTGTTCCACCTAACCTATGACACAGCAAAGTGGAGCTATTGCTTTTATTCCAACTGTCGGAGCCTTTCAGATGTACTTGGATGTGCCTGGGGGTAAGGGCACCTCCTCCCTCAGATGTACTTGGATGTGCCTGGGGGTAAGGGCACGTCCTCCCTCAGATGTACTTGGATGTGCCTGGGGGTAAGGGCACCTCCTCCCTCAGATGTACTTGGATGTGCCTGGGGGTAAGGGCACCTCCTCCCTCAGATGTACTTGGATGTGCCTGGGGGTAAGGGCACGTCTTCCCTCAGTGCGGATCTTTAACGTCTGACCCCTTGCTTCCTCCCTCCAGGGCAGCTTCAGGAGATCAGGGTGAGATGGAGTTCAGTGATCTTAAGTCCAGAGCGGTACTCATGTACGATGAGTTCATCAAAAATGCAGGTGAGAAGCTGACAATTGTCAGAAATCACTCCACTAACTACAATGCCTGTACAGTTAATGTAGCCGTCCTGTAAGTGTATTGTACTAGTGATGAACTTAATGTAGTCCTTGGTGATAGCTGATCAACTGTTCCAGGTCTCTGACTGTTACTAACCAGAATCAACTTTAAGTCACCAAAACATTGATGATATTGTTGGTCTTTGATGTTGTTGGTTTACCTCAGCAGGCTGGATGTATGGTGTGGTGTACTGAGTCATGACATTATTTACTTGAAAAACTTTACTGTTCACCTTTTTTACCTTTTAAAGAGTAATTGATGAGAGTAATTTTTATTTTTTATGTTTTACTTTTTACTTCACTTGATTTAGTCTTTACTGATTACTCTTTAGTTTACTGTTTACCTTTACCATTGTCCAGACTCCAGGACCAAGGACTGGATGCTCATGTCGTCGCCGCTGCCCCAGACCATAATAATCGTGGCGTACATCTACTTCGTCACGTCGCTAGGACCACGGCTGATGGAGAACCGGAAACCCTTCCAACTAAAAGGCATTCTCATCATCTACAACTTCAGTGTTGTGGCCCTCTCCCTCTACATGGTCTACGAGGTGTGTATTAGTGTGTGTGTGTGTGTGTGTGTGTGTGTGTGTGTGTGTGTGTGTGTGTGTGCGTGCGTGCGTGCGTGCGTGCGTGCGTGCGTGCGTGCGTGCGTGCGTGCGTGCGTGCGTGCGTGCGTGCGTGCGTGCGTGTGCTTGTGTACATAGTATGAGCAAATTACATCAGTGACTCAGCTGCAGGTACTTTTTTTTTCTCCCGCAATTGTGAAAGCATGGCGTCAGGTGAACACGCCTTGTTTAAGTGTTTGTGAAAGCATGGCGTCAGGTGAACACGCCTTGTTGGTCAAAAGGGGAAACCTTCATGACCTGTAAAAGTACCGTGTGGACATCCACATTACTGTGTGGCCGTGGCCGGTATGGTATCAGAGACTGTGTGTGCAACTTAAGCTCTCATGCAGATGTCACGATGGATGATTTATGTGAAACATGGCATGCCTTTGTCGTGTTTACATTCTTCATTGCATGAATGCCTCAGGATCACATGCCTCATTAATCACTTCTGAGATGATGATTATTTGACATGTGATCATGCCAGTGTCTGCAAGTGTGAAACTGGCAGTTAGCTATAGTTGACTGTTGGCATGGTTGCCAGATCTGTTCCTATTTTGTTGTACTACTTTGTTGTTGCCATGATGCTAAGCAGTTGTTGTCTGATGTCAAGAGAACAACAGCAATCTATAGTACAAGGCTGGTTCGCACAGCCCTGTTATATATATATGCCATTTAGCTGACGCTTTTATCCAAAGTGACTTACATTGCAGTGAGTGCATCCATTTCAGTATATATGGTCCCAGCGGGAATCAAACCCACAACCTAAGCGTTGTTAGCACCATGCTCTACCAACTGAGCCACAGAGGACCCTGTTGAAATGCTACTTCTTTCCTTCTTTGAGGTAACCACTCATCTACATACTATAATAATAATAATATTATTATTATAATAGTAATAATAATAATATATGCCATTTAGCTGACGCTTTTATTCAAACGACTTGCATCGCAGTGAGTGCATATGTGTCAGTAGCTGCTTAAGTGGCCCACCACACTAAGGTGCATGTCTTGTAATCCAAAGGTCCCTGGTTCGAATCCGGCCGTAGCATATTTTGCATGTCAACCATCCTTCCTGCCCTAAAATCTTCCCCCCCTGTACTAACCCTGTACTAACCCTAACCCCGAGACCTCTTCTCCCCTGTTACCCCCCTGTACTAACCCTAACCCCAAGACCTCTTCTCCCCTGTTACCCCCCTATACTAACCCTAACCCCGAGACCTCTTCTCCCCTGTTACCCCCCTATACTAACCCTAACCCTGAGACCTCTTCTCCCCTGTTACCCCCCTATACTAACCCTAACCCCGAGACCTCTTCTCCCCTGTTACCCCCCTATACTAACCCTAACCCTGAGACCTCTTCTCCCCTGTTACCCCCCTATACTAACCCTAACCCCGAGACCTCTTCTCCCCTGTTACCCCCCTGTACTAACCCTAACCCTGAGACCTCTTCTCCCCTGTTACCCCCCTGTACAAGTTCTCTCCTGCTAATAAAATATATATATTATAAAAAGTAAAAAAAAATCCTGCTGGCATTACGACTGCCAATGGCCCCTGGTGTGAGCATTGATTATTTTGTCTTATGATGACTGTTGGATAGATGATTCACTTACTTAAACAAATGTATTTGTTGTACGTCGCTTTGGATAAAGGCGTCTGCTAAATGCCATAAATGTAAAATGTAAAAATCTGTAAATATGGTCCCAGCGGGAATACAGTACAGTCACGTAGCACTAAGATCATATGCTACTTGTCTAGCCCTCTATGTGACACGATACGTGGAAGTTACGTGAATGGGTAAGCGATGCTTCCTTCCTGTTACCAACACCAATCGCACCTTTGCAGATGAGTAAAGGCTTAAAGGTAATAAAGGAAGGATGGATGCATCACAAACCCAATCTGTGCCCCAGTCTGAGTATTGGGTCAATAAACGTGCTGGGCGAGATTCCTTTCTGCTGGCTGGAGCCCAAAGTTTGTCTTTAAGACCAGGGGGTTGAAACCTGAATGGCAGGTGTATTTGAGGTGGGTGACTGACTGACTGAGCAAGCATTGTGTTGAAACTCCCTTCTAGTGCCCTGCTTTTGTGTCAAGTTTCAGTGTTATCAGCCTTTCCACTTGATTGGAATGAATGTTCTTACAATGTGAGACGTTGTGCTTGGGAGTCGCCAAGTTGCCTCTTGTTGCCTCTAACCCTTGATAGAGGGACAGAACCTACTATGTCATCCTCCTAATGATTACAGTTATGTTTTGGTGTTGGGTAATCTGATCCTAGACCTGTGGTCAAAAGCAACTTCCTCCTTCTTTGTCATAAGATATTGTGATCTTTCGAATCTCACAAATGTTTTATTCTTCCTCTGCAGTATGTGATGTCGGGGTGGGGGACGGGATACTCATTCCATTGTGACCTGGTGGACTACTCAGACAACCCACAAGCAGTCAGGGTAAGAACTTTGGAATGTTACCTGCTACAGGTGTAGGTAGCTATGAAACTACTACTATGCGGTTTCTTTCCATCCACATTCACTGGTGGATTCTTACATTGAATCTGGAATGATAACAAACTTTAAGAACAAAAGACTGCTGTTATAGAATGGTGAAAGCAGGGCATTACATTTCTATGAGTCAGACCATCTAGGTATTTACTTGTCATCCATGCAGTTTTTGATTGTCACATCTAATGGCCAAAGGGAGATTCTTTGATGGCTTGGTGAAATAGATTAGGCTTCAACATTTTGCATGTTATCTCTGATATGCAAGGCACTTAATTGTCCCAGTCTTGCCACGAATTCTCTGACTCTGTGTCTTTGTGTCTGTGTCTCTCTTTCTCTTGTTTCTCTTTCTCTTTCTAGATGGCATGGACATGCTGGCTCTACTATTTCTCCAAGTTTATTGAGATGTTGGACACAGTAAGTCTGCTTCAGCAGCTCTCTGGACAACCACATCTTGTGTGTGTGTGTGTGTGTGTTGAGTTATATTGCATCCACCTGATCTGTTAGATAGCAGGATTTAACACATGGGTGTCCTCTTCTCAGATCTTCTTTGTGCTGAGGAAGAAGAACAGCCAGGTGACGTTCCTCCATGTCTACCACCACGCCATCATGCCCTTCACCTGGTGGTTTGGGGTTCGCTTCGCTGCAGGTACTTCTACCCTTGCTCTTGCTCATCTGTACCAGTGTTGCTATCATCGAAGTACCATAGATGGCAATACATCTCCTGTATTCAGGTGTAATTACAGCAAAGCTCTACTGTTCTCTGTCATAAGAATTATAAGTGCAAGCTGTCACCGTGTGTACATTGTGGGATATTACACAGTGTCATAATTCTCAGTCGCTGGGGCGTTCAGTGGCATAGCACACTAAGGCGCATACCATGTCATCGCAAGGTCCCTGGTTCGATTCCGGCCATCGACATATCTTGCATGTCATCCCTCCTCTCTCTCTCTCACCCATCCTTCCTGTCAATCGCTACTATCTCTATCCCAATAAAGCAGAAATGCCCTAAAAACATTAATTTTTTTATTTTTTATAATTCTCGGTCGCTGATGTCCTTTCACAGGTGGCCTGGGGACGTTCCATGCCATGCTGAACAGTATGGTTCATGTCGTCATGTACACCTACTACGGCCTGTCTGTCCTGGGCCCCTCCTTCCAGAAGTACCTCTGGTGGAAGAAGCACCTCACCTCCATCCAGCTGGTACGTACTGCAGCAGTCTGTTCTAGCTTTAGCCATAGAGTTGTACCACCTGGAGAGAGGACTTGCTACCCATCCAGCTGGTACAAACAGCAGGGTGGTGTTCAGTAGACACCAAATAGGAAAACGTTTTGAAACGTTTTTACTCTTTAAGTAATTTCATGTCTTGCCCTCCCTTCTCAGATCCAGTTTGTGATTGTGACCAGCCACATCAGCCAGTATTTCTTCATGAAGGACTGCCCCTACCAGTTCCCCATCTTCATCTACATTATTGGCACCTACAGCCTGGTCTTCCTCCTCCTCTTCCTCAACTTCTGGTACCACGCCTATATCAAGGGCAAGAGGCTGCCCAAGGTCCTCCAGGCCAAGACCTGGGCCCACCCCTACGATGAGGAAGCCACCAAAGAGAAAGAAGTTACCAACGGAAATGGTTTCCACCACGACAAGGACGAGTGAAGAGTGTCCAACCAACTGGCCTTAAGGGTCACAGGGTTAGAGTGTTCAATCTCATTTGAATATCAGCCGATTCAGAAACTGAAATTAGACATGGGCAATTTAGAATGCTAGCTAGGTATACCTGATTGTCTTTCCACATTTAAAAGTCAGTGCACTATGAAATTCAGGTTTGAGTTGACACTCCAGTCCTGTGGGCTCCTGTTTCTCATCACCTCCCTTCTCTGCTACGGCAATCTCAGAGTTATGACCCAAAGCTGTACTGTACCTTTGTATGAGAGATTTTCAAATTTATATGTCCATGCTCCCCCCCTTCCACCCACCCCCCCCCCTCCCCCGGAGAGCGTAAAGCCTTAAATAAAGGAGAGAGTTTTTATTGATCCCTAGATCGGTGAAGTTAGCAGTGTGTTGTTAGTTTGGCCCAAGCTAGAGCAGCTCAGTAGTCTAGTTTTGTCCTACTCTTACTGTCCACAGCTTTCCTTACTCCAGATAGAAGTTGCCTTTGTGCACAGATCTGGGATCAGCATACCCTCTCCTAATCCTTACCTTAACCATTAGGAGGGCAAATGCAAAATGGATCCTAGATCAGCGTCTATAACTTCATCCTACTGTTGTCATCTGATATTTAGTTGGTGCTGCCCTAAATGGAAATGTTACTCGACAACATGTTTTTTTTTAAATATTTCCTGTCAGTTTACTGTTCATATGGTCTTAAAATATAATTATTTTGCACATACGATCCTTGTAGCTATCCAAATAGGCCTTTGTTTACAATTTTAAATAAATAAATAAATGTTTTTAGTAAATGCCCCTTTTAAGTTAACCCCTATAGCTTTGATTACAGGATTCCATTTTCATTGAGACGTGCTTTCAGATATTTTCTCTCATATTCTTTTTTATAAATGTATTGTAGGTATTTTTTAATGTATTGTATAACAATTGTATATTGTATGTATTAAATTGTAAACACTTTTGTATAGGCATATTCTGTAACTCCACTGAAAGTCTGAGATTCCTGAGCACGTGCACCAGTTTCCCATAGTGCACCTGTGGTGACGGAAAGCAGGAGAGCTGTTGAGCCAGTAAGCACCGATGTTTACATTTATACCTGAGTGGAGCATTCTGCTATTGATCTCTCTCTCTCTCTCTCTCTCTCTGTCTGGCGGTCTGAGGCCCTCTTGAAGCCAACTTGCTCATCTTGGTAAGACTGTGCTGATTAACCTCGCCCCGGCTCCGCTCCGAAACCACACCCAACTACCACGCACTGCAATAACCATTAGCTTTGCCTGCAGCGCTACAAATTGAGGTCATAACAAAGTTTTACGACTTCCTTCTGAAGTGGCGTTAGTAGGCTCCATCCCATGCTTATGTCAGCTGAAGGTAGGCTGTATGGCTCTGCTCCAGTAAGAACCCCAGTGTCTTGGGTGTGCAGTAGGCTGAGTTCAATACACAGTAAAGATGCAGATTTCTAAAGTATTGGCTAATAGTTAGCTCTCATTAGCTCTAATGTGAGCATGTCTGTTAGGTCGGTTACCGTTCAGTGCCTTGGTCTGAGGCCCGCCCAATCCCCTTTGTGTAGTTATGAGTGTCCTCCCAGACATGATGCCACAGGAATTCTGTGTAAAAAAAAAAAAGAAGTGTATATTTAGTATTTTTATGTGTATTGATATCAAAAAATAAATTCTGTTTATTCTGTTATTTGTGATGTTTCTTGCGTGTGTTTCAATGTCCAGGTTTTCTTTTGAAGGGGAGGATCTCGGTAGTGCGAGAGAATTCTTAAAGGTAGACTTCGCGATATGACGTCAATGGGAAAAGAGCGGGGCGATGCTACGAGAGATCATTTCAAAACGGAGACGATCAAGAAACAACTCCGGCACGCATATACGCATATCACACGTGCCGACGTCTAACAACCGTTGTTCACATCTTTACTTACTCCAAACATCTTTAGTAAAGGTTGCTGTGACTTCCTGACACGACGTCATATCCCAGAGTCTACCTTTAAGCTTATATCACTTTCTGCAGAAATCATTCACTGAGGCTCAATATTGTCTGTACAGTATTCAAGTGATTTTATGAACATGCAAAATGGTTAAATACATAACTACGTGTGACATGTGCAAACTCGCTAAAGCCGAGGCATTAGCTCCGGGAGCCAACGCAATCCTCGTGGCATAGCAACGTGTTATCACCTTGGTTACACATGTAGTTAGTTAGTGTGTGTAGTCATAGCAACATCACATGGAACAGACATTACAGTTCTTGATAAAAAGCAATTATAACACAGTCACTTCTTAGTCAAAAAAATGCCAGTGTGGACTAAGACTAGTCTTAATACTGTATGTGTCTGGGAATCCGCCCCAAAGAGTTTCAGATTTTAATTTAGGTGTCAAACACTCTGCTTGACACAGGAACAGATACAAGAACCACAACATGGCCGAACAGTGATACTGTCTGTGTCTGTATGCTCACTCTGCAACCTATCTAGTAGGAGTTTTCAGTATGAAGAAAGTTTCCGAAAGTTTTGCAGTATGCAAAATTCACCAACATTTTGTTTGTATAAAATGCCAGGATGTCAGACTAGATTTGCCTTTCCAGGTGGTATGAATTCACTTCACACTATTCAGGAAGTTCTTTATGATTTTGGTCCCACAATTCAGTGTTGCAGATAAGAGAGGCAGACAGTAGCAAAATTTAACCAATTATCATGAACAACATTGTTGAGTTACAGAATTCTCAGTATGAATGAAATGTATGTTGAAATGTGTCGCTTACTGCATACACTTTTATTAAACAGTATGGCCTAAATAGTATGTAGAATGGTTAGTATGCAGTATACAATTTTAGTGATCAGTAGGCAGTATGAGCATTTGGACACAGTGCTCTGAATGATTTTAACAGGGGACATATCTCCACTAGGTGGTGCTGTTGCACATGTCATGGCCATGGAGTGATGTACTGTAGTACAGGATGTGCAGGCATCTGTGCCAGCCCAGCATTGACACACCTGATTCAACTATTCGTGGTGTTCATACAATCAGGTAAGATAATCAAAACATCATCAGACAGGATACATGCGCGCTGATTACCATTGATGAAATTAAGCTTTAGATGATCCGATTTACAATTCTGCATAAGATAAAGTGAAGTATTATTATGAAGTAAAAAAGTAAAATATACTGCATTAGTAAAGTATTGATGTTGTTTTAGTCTGAGACATAATGTATATATGTATATGCACATGGTATTAGGAGATGTTTAGGTTATGTCCTCCACAGCAAGTTTGGATAGAAAGCCTCATCTGTCATCCTGCATAACAGTTTAGTAACAATTAGTCTATCCACTGCAGGCTAGAAATACAGCCCAGATCAAGATGATCATTAGTGGGGGATATAGAGAGAATCATTTAAATGGGACATGTGAAATGGAAGCTCTGCCTGAATTGTTATGTGTCTATTCACAAGCACAAGATGTCTCTTTGACATAAATCGTGATAATTGCATTTGAAAAATGGTTTTGAGAAATGATCTGTACTGAACATTACAAGAAACAAAACATCTGAGGACATATCCTCCTTGTCTCACAAAGTCAGACTCTCCCTTTAAATCTGGAAACCAAGCATCTATTGAGGAGTAGCAGCAGGTATGTACGGTCATCTTTTACCTCACTTTGCTCTGTCCAAATCATGCATCACACACATGCGGGGAGAAGAGCACCCTGACCTGGTGGTAAGATGGTCAACAAGCTCTCCTCTGCTCACTGAGAGGGACAGAGGGAGAGGGACAGAGGAACAGAGGGACAGAGGGACACAGGGACACAGGGACACAGGGACAGAGGGACACAGCCAAACACCCACAGGGTCATTGTTGGAGACTCATTATCTGCCATTTACATGTCCAGTAGACTACCTCTCATATTGCGCAACTGATTATAAAACAACAGTGTCATCCAATTCGATGGCGAAATGAAACCAGGCAGTTGTACCAACCTCAGAGGGCATGGATGATCCTCCCACTCCCTCCAACATAATCTGTACCAACAGGCTCTCCACCCCTCCCAGCCTTTTGCTGAGGCCATACCCGGGGCTGTCTGTGTCTGTGTCTGTGTCTGTGTCTGTGACTGTGTGTGTGTGTGTGTGTGTGTGTGTGTGTGTGTGTGTGTGTGTGTGTGTGTGTGTGTGTGTGCGTGTGCGTGTGCGTGTGTTTTTGGGGTGAGAGGACTGGTGTAACTAGGTCATAATACAGTTACAATGTGTGAAGAGGCAGGTCGGTCTGAATCTATGTAACCCAGCAGGAGAAAGCCTGGAACTACTTCAAGGCTAGATTTCAGGCTTTGTTTACTGTGGGAACGCCACTAGCAGGGCAGTATTGGAAGGTAGTACCCCTCTGACCTGGACCATTTGGGGGGAACTGAAGATCAGCTTTAAGCAACTTGATCCGACTCTTAGCACCACGGCACATTTTGCCTCATACAGTGACATAAACAGTCGTTGACATATGACACATGATGTATAGATCAGTGATCTTGCCCATATGTAGTTCAGTTTAGATCAGAGCTGCAGCAAGCTAGGTCATGCTAATCAGGATAATTGTAGACACACTCAGATTTTTTTTTTTTCGTTGACGATAATTCAGAGCTACCTGATGTTTTCAGGGACAAACTATATAATATATACAGTATATGCCATTTAGCTGACGCTTTTATCCAAAGCGACGTACATTGCAGTGAGTGCGTACATTTATCAGTATATATGGTCCCAGCAGAAATCAAACCCACAACCTTAGTGTTGTTAGCGCCATGCTCTACCAACTAAGCCACAGAGGACCAAACTATATTTCCAAACACTCAAACATTTTTAATAAATGTGCAAAAAATATCCACATTCCAACAATTGACGATTGATTGCATGGCAAATAAAGGCTCATTCAGCGGAAGTGGAGAGAAAACAAGTGCATAATTGCCTCTTTGATTTGTCCTGCTGTGACATAGTGGTGTGATAAACTATCATGTGGCTGTGCCCTGTACCACAATGTGCCCTGACAGAGGCGTCGTCACGAACCACCGAGGCAGGGGTCGGCGCACTCTGACGCAATGCCCTTCTCCCGTCACGTGTTCCAGGCGACGCTGCAGTAATCGGAGTCTGTGCGTTGCACCCAACACCTCCACCCCTGCACCCACCACCACCCCTGCACCACCACCACCACCAACACCACCCCTGCACCACCACCACCCCTGCACCCACTACCACCACCACCCCTGCACCACCACCACCACCACCACCACCACCATCACCACCACCACCACCATCACCACCACCCCTGCACCCACTACCACCACCACCCCTGCACCCACTACCACCACCACCACCACCACCACCACCATCACCACCACCACCACCCCTGCACCACCACCACCACCACCCCTGCACCACCACCACCCCTGCACCCACCACCACCACCACCATCACCACCACCACCACCCCTGCACCACCACCACCATCACCCCTGCACCCACTACCACCACCACCATCACCACCACCACCACCCCTGCACCACCACCACCAATAGCTTGATGTTTGTTCAAACCCTTCAGCATCTCCTTTCTCCAGGAGTAAGAATGTCAGAAAGGTGATTATGCAGTGTTTATTTGGCCAGAGAAGTTAATGAGAAATGTTGTGGTCCAAGAGTGCTCAGAGTCCTTCACTGCCTAACAAGGGCACTGCTCAGCAGGCTGCGTGTGTGTGTGTGTGTGTGTGTGTGTGTGTGTGTGTGTGTGTGTGTGTGTGTGTGTGTGTGTGTATGCCGCTGAGTCAGTCGACAGAGAGCAGATGGATCTGTGAACATGACCATTGATCTTTAATTTCAGATCTGATAAGGTTACCTTATTATGAAATAATAAGGTAACCTACAGTATTTGTCCCAGACTTCTTCATCACGGCTGTCCTCAGACCAGACCTCAGGAGAGTGAGTGTTGCCTGGGGGTATGTCTGGTACAGGTGGCACGGTGAGAGTCAAAGCTGTCATTTCAGCTTAGGCGCGGGACGTGAAGGGAGGGTCCTTAAATCTTAGCATTAAAAAAATGTCGCCATAAAGAACAGGAGTCATTCTCTCTCTTGTTTTATATTCTCTGAGGTACACATGTGGGCAACAGGATTCGAATCCAGGATGTCTCACACGGAGCCTAGAGGGCTGCATTGGGATTGGGTCCCGCGGGAAACCAACGCAAATCTCGCGGGAGCGGGCGGTTTGAACTTTGCTGCGGGCGGGAACGGGCGGCTAAAAAAAACACTGCGGGATCGGGGAACTTTGTAAATTATCTATCAAGCTCCACAATTATCATGTTAACATTAAATCAGATAGATTTGTATAGGACAACTAAGATATCATCAGGCAAACACTATAGCCTAGCTTCGGAAGCTCTGCTCACATTTCACGTAGGGCTTTGACGAAATAGAAGCGCTTTCCCTAACCGCGTCAAAATACATGCAGGCCAGGGAAACGAAACAAACAACCCCATGAATCTCTTTATTAATAGCCTATAAAATTACGTGTTTTCTCCTGCGGGACGGGAGAAGACACAAAATCAATGCATCTCTATTATTGTGCGGGCAGAAATTCTCAGAGTATTGCGGACACGGGCGGGAGTGGACATACACACTGCGGGAGCGGGCGGGAGTGTAACACGCGCCCTGCGGTCGCGGGCGGTGATGGTCAGAAATTCAGTGAGAGCGGGCGGGAGCGGGATGAAGAAAACAGTCCCGCGCAGGGCTCTAATGCAGCCCTCTACCATGCACCAACCTCACCAAGTCAATTTCCTGTATGTGCAAATTTACTTGGCCAAATAAAAGAATTCTAATTCTGATTCTGATTCTGATTCTGATTCTGATTCTGATTCTGATTCTGAAATGTATGCACTCACTCACTGCAATGTAAGTCGCTTTGGATAAAAGCGTCAGCTAAATGACATATTATGACAGCTGTAAAAGCCGTGACGATCCTCATCAACCTATGCCCTCTGTTCTCCCCGCAGCGCAGCGCAGGCTGTGATCTAACCGCGTCGGGGAGGTACGAAGCGTATACTTAGCGTAGCATTAGCTTATCCCTTCCAGCCCTGTGAGCATAATGTGCCTTGTGGCTCGTCTTGGTTAGCCATCTCATTAGGGCCTACTTTGCCGCCTGCCTGTCTCCCTGCACAGCCTCATCCCACGGCAGTGCCCCCCACGGTCTCACACATATTGTACGACGGTAGACAGATCCCACAGTTATCACTACTATATACAGTATAATTAGTGTATATACTGTAGTAGTGTGTGGAGTATGAGAAATTACCCAAGCTCTGGGTTACCTTTTGACAATAAACCAATGTTTATTGTAACAGTGACCAAAGTCAATGTTAGCGTGTGAGAAGGAACAGATTTAGCGGAGACTGTGTTTGTGCAACAGAGGTCTCGTACGCGGACTGGAGTGTGATTGTAGATATTGTGAATGTGTTTGTGTTCAATGAAACCCTCAGGGATGGAAGCTGTGCTGGTGTGTCTCAGACCTGCCAATTTGGACAGTCTGATAGCTTATCATCTCATCTGTGTTTGTGTGTGTGTGTGTGTGTGTGTGTGTGTGTGTGTGTGTGTGTGTGTGTGTGTGTGTGTGTGTGTGTGTGTGCCTACAGTACATTCGTGCTTGTGTGAT
>NC_139661.1:20888243-20890743 GCF_951799395.1 Argentina silus
AACTGAGACCTATGGACTAAAAGGCCTCCTTTGACGGGATAAAAGTGTCAAACCAGGGTTCCGATTCACTACCCTTCTCCTGAAGTGTGCAAATGTACACTCCCCGTCATTCATTTTAATGGACACTGGTGTACGGAATATGGCAGAAACTCTCTCCAGCCACGCTTGCACTAATCCAATGCGTTTAGACGCATGTAGGAAAGTGCACACTTCTGGGTGAAGGGTTGTGAATTGGATTGCATCCGTTTTTCAAGAGATCATCCCACGATCTTTCCCCTCTGAAAGTTGGCAGCAGTTGGCCCAGAGAGTTGAATGAAGTGTTGAGCTTCATACAGAACAACTGTTATATAAAAACATGTGTTTGTTATGATTTGCTTTCTTACTCAGGAGAGACAGCACTCTAGGAAAGCATGCACACAGGCACTGACACACACACACACACACACACACACGCGCGCGCACACACACACACACACACACACACACACACACACACACACACACACGCGCGCGCACACACACACACACACACACACACACACACCCTTGATGCCAAAGGAGTAGTTGGCCAGTATTTTTTATTGCAATCCCCCCTTCCTATGTATATATGGAAAAAAAACATTTGTGTTCTCAGCTGACTTCCTCTGAGTGGAAACTTTAGTTTGACTTGTGTTGTAGAGTTTGCTTTACGACTCTGTTAACCCTGGTTAACCCGGTTAGGTCTGTTAACCCTGATTAACCCGGTTAGGTCTGTTAACCCTGGTTAACCCGGTTAGGTCTGTTAACCCAGTTAGGTCTGTTAACCCTGGTTAACCCGGTTAGGTCTGTTAACCCAGTTAGGTCTGTTAACCCTGGTTAACCCAGTTAGGTCTGTTAACCCTGGTTAACCCGGTTAGGTCTGTTAACCCTGATTAACCCGGTTAGGTCTGTTAACCCTGGTTAACCCGGTTAGGTCTGTTAACCCAGTTAGGTCTGTTAACCCTGGTTAACCCGGTTAGGTCTGTTAACCCAGTTAGGTCTGTTAACCCAGTTAGGTCTGTTAACCCTGGTTAACCCAGTTAGGTCTGTTAACCCTGGTTAACCCAGTTAGGTCTGTTAACCCTGGTTAACCCAGTTAGGTCTGTTAACCCTGGTTAACCCAGTTAGGTCTATGTTACTATACAGACCGCCAGGCCACGGTAGGAGCCAACCTGTCGCCCCGTCTTTTGTTCTGTAAAGGGTAGTAAAACCTACTACTTTAGCTCACAACATTTCGTGACTGTTACTCACCCTAACCCACTGACATGATCATCTATTTATTTCTGGTCGGAGTTTTGGCTTCTGAGAATGTTACGCAAGTCTTTTTGTAAGAGGCGTTCCTTCTTTCATCCAGAAAGGAACATTGTGTGTGTGTGTGTGTGTGTGTGTGTGTGTGTGTGTGTGTGTGTGTGTGTGTGCGTGTGTGCGTGTGCGTGCGTGCGTGTGTGTGTGTGTGTGTCTGTGTGTGTGTGCGCGTGCGCGTGTGTGTGCCTGTTTGCGATGAACACACAGATGTGACTTTTGAATCTGCATGGGGTTTTCCTTTACACATCCATAGAAGGACATAACTGAGCCCTGCCCTTAACCCTGATGGTACGTAATGAGATACGCAGACACATCCACCGCACACACACAGTCAGCCAGATGCAAGGGGGATGTATTTGACTTCAAAGACACACTGTACTGAGGATGCAACATCCTCATAAATACAGCTGACCTTTACCACAGCTGCATACTGTACTATCAAGGGGGACGACTGCGTAGAGAACTTCACAATGACTCAACGGGGGATGTGACGGGGGATGTGACATCTGTAATAGGTTACATATGAAGATCTAAACAGACGATGATGATTCACATCTCTTGTTGAGTGTGTGTTTGTGTGTGTGCGTGTGTTTGTGTGTGTGTTTGTGTGTGTGTGTGTGTGTGTGTGTGTGTGTGTGTGTGTGTGTGTGTGTGTGTGTGGACAGTTTACTGTAGTAGGGACGGTGTGATGTCATGCAGGAAGAATGACCTCTAAGGGAACTGGAGAAACCCAGCTGGAGCTGAACTTCCCTTTTCCTCACTTAGTGGAAGTCCTGCCATTGTCTTTGTTAAGCCGCTAGGTTAGCCTAGCCTAGCCTAGCCTGTGCTATGAAAGACATACTGCTGGTGAACTGGGTAAAGTCTTGAACCGGATCAGAAGGGGTACCTCATACCTTTTCACATTACAGAGCCGAACCGAGCTGAGCTGAGCTGTGCTGGCCGGGTCATGCGTACACGATACTGTAGTTGCTGAAACAGTGCTGGAAAGGACATTGAGAAACGGAAAGTATCTGAGCCAGCACAGTATGGCCAGCACGTCGGTGTGACTGACAGGTTGGCCTGTAGTGTGTAAAGCACCCTGGTGAACCAGGAATGGTCTTCAGCTGGATCAGAGGGGGTTACTTATGTAATCGGAGTGGACAACTATGCACTGGTCATCTCTCTGGTCATCTAAGCT
>NC_139661.1:20895743-20898243 GCF_951799395.1 Argentina silus
TCAGCCCCCATCCATCACTCCGTGGTCTATCTGGAAAAGGAAAAGGGCTCTCCATCTTTGTGTGTGTGTGTGTATGTGTGTGTGTGTGTGTGTGTGTGTGTGTGTGTGTGTGTGTGTGTGTATGTATGTATGTGTGTGTGTGTGTGTGTGTGTGTGTGTGTGTGCACGCGTGCGATTGTGCGTGTGCGTGCATGTGTACATATGTGTGTGTACGTGTGTGTGTGTGTGTGTATGAGTGTGTGTGTGTGTGTGTGTGTGTGTGTGTGTGTGCCCAGATCCCAGCTCTTGGATATCCCATTACATTGTGTGTCACCTCTGCTCTGCTGTGATCTCACCTGAAATATGTGATTTATGAACAAAGGGGAAAGAGGAACACTATATAGGAATGCCTTGTTGTAAAAACCAAATAAGAAAAATAAACCTCCACAGTAAACCTACAAATCTATATGTGCCATAGTTGTGCCCTATTCTTTTACTAGCTCTAAGACAAACAGATACCATACCATAAAACCATCTGGATGGACATTTATCAATGAAAATCACTGTTTCATTCCATATCCCACAAACTGCATCTCTGCTTTTGCCACTCGGTGGCGCTACAACCATGTTCCTGTCACTGTCGTTTCAGTGAAGAGGAGAGCTGGAAATTGAGGCAGCCCTGTTTCAAACTCCACTCCCAACTTGGCTCTGCTTTTGATTCATTCGTCCATTCCCCTCAGAATTGTTTTTACTGCAAGAATGACTCGCCAGCTTTCTTTTGCAATGAATACAAAACACAATCACTGACTGAATCAATGCTATAGCGATTTGGTCCCGCCGGCCTCTTTAGCTAAATGAAAGGACTCAGTGAGATGGATGAATTGTGCCTCGTTGCTGCTCATAGAAATGGAATTGAATGCGTTGGAGGGGTCCAGTGACAGTGATGTAGAGCTTGAGGAACACATCACACAGACATCACAGCCAATTGACTTGATCCAAAGCAATGTTATTTGAGATGGATTGTTTTTGCATTTATTTTTTTAAGTGTAAATGACCTGATGTACAGTAGAACACTGTATCTCTTATTTATTGATCATATTTATTGATCATCTTATTCCTCGTAATGCAGTAATATTTAGTAGTCGTTGTTGTCGTTGTTGTTGTTTTGTTTTTGTGGTCCTGGATAATAACTCATTTGAATCTCCTTCGCATGCAAATAAGATGTGGAGTCTAGAGGATTGGGCTCTGAGGATTGAGTCATCTTGGGAGGCTCAGCGCCATATGGGTGTGTGTCTATATGACTCTGGGACGGCTGGTTAAATTTTGGAAATGGATCAAATTAAATTCATATGGAAGCGACAGATCAAGTATATGGCACGGCTCTGGTTTGGCACACAGTGTCTCTGCAGCGCCACAATAACCAAGACTGCAATAAAAAGACAAGATAGTTTTGAGGAATGATTCAATAAAGGGCAGATGGAGCTCAACAGTTGAAAAGGGAGTCGTCTCGGAGAAGCTGCGTTAGGAAGCGGAGCGTATTACACATCTGTGACCTTTTGAGCCCGTGGCTCAGCCGGTATCTGTCCGCGCGGCTAATGTGATTGCACAGAAATCTCATCCCTCTCTAAACGATGACACGAAAAATTGATCAAAAGGACAGCCGGAGAAATGGTAGGCATAAGTGAAGTGAAGTTCTCCTCTATCTATCTCAAGCCTGAGCACTGAAGATTAACCCCCCCCCCCCCCTCTCTCTCTCTCTCTCTCTCTCTCTCTCTCTCTCTCTCCCTCTCTCTCTCTCTCTCTCTCTCTCTCTCTCTCTCTCTCTCTCTCTCTCTCTCTCTCTCTCTCTCTCTCTCTGTTGCAGACACAGTAGGACAGGCCGGTGAGTCATTCACAACTAGCTAGACCTGACGAATCAACCCCCTGCTGTTCCCTCCAGAAGTCTTGCCCTCTACACACACGCATGCACTCACACACACTCACTCACACACACACACACACACACACACACACACACACAAGTAGTCTGGCATGAACTTGATAGGCGTGTCCACCTTGTCCTGGCTGTGGGCTCGTGTTGAGAAGGCTGTTCAGTGAATGACAGTTCATGCTATTATCCATTTATTAGAGGATTTGCAGTCGAGGCAGACTGTGACGTAGTATGACAGTGTCTGACACACCAATGTGCCATATGTTCACGAGGGTATATGGGGCAACTTACCTGTTTGTGTGTGTTTGTGTGTGTATGTGTGTGGTGTCGGTGTCGGTGTGTGTGTGTCGGTGTGTGTGTGTGTGTTGGTGTGTGTGTGTCGGTGTGTGTGTGTCGGTGTGTGTGTGTCAGCATGGAATCCCAACATTACCGTGTGTGTTGATCTTTAAGTTCTACCTTGGAAACAAACAAACATAGGAAGCAGCTATTAACATAACGATACACCAACGACACCGGAAGAGAGGAGGCCTCCCTGGAATCTGATTAAAGGAGCCTGGTCATCGTGGGGGTTTTAATTGAGTATTTGCATGT
>NC_139661.1:20903243-20935743 GCF_951799395.1 Argentina silus
GGGCCTACAGTACCTGAACACTATCCATGCATGTAGCCTTGTTAGTTTAAAAAAAAAAAAAAAAAAAAAGAATCCTGTAGGCCCCATAGAGATAGATACGATGTAGGCCCCATAGAGATAGATACAATGTAGGCCCCATAGAGATAGATACAATGTAGGCCCCATAGAGATAGATACAATGTAGGCCCCATAGAGATAGATACGATGTAGGCCCCATAGAGATAGATACGATGTAGGCCCCATAGAGATAGATACGATGTAGGCCCCATAGAGATAGATACGATGTAGGCCCCATAGAGATAGATACAATGTAGGCCCCATAGAGATAGATACGATGTAGGCCCCATAGAGATAGATACGATGTAGGCCCCATAGAGATAGATACAATGTAGGCCCCATAGAGATAGATACGATGTAGGCCCCATAGAGATAGATACGATGTAGGCCCCATAGAGATAGATACGATGTAGGCCCCATAGAGATAGATACGATGTAGGCCCCATAGAGATAGATACGATGGCTGACCACACGTGGCACTAATTATGATGTAATGTCCTCTCTAGTTGTGTATCTCTATGGTACTTGATGTAACAGATGTGATAATGTTAGCCATCTGTTATTGTACATCATAAAATTAATTCTTTGTGTAAACAGGAAATAGGAAATCTCAGAGCGGATTCATTTTCACTTGTTGGAGGTATATTTAGACCCTTGTCAGAATGATTAATTGTTATAATTAATCATTTTGATAGTTCATAGGAAGATGTGTGGTATATGTGTGAGGTGGTATTTTTGTTCTGAACAGAAATGATACACTGGGTGTACAATTACTTTAGGTCAAAAATAGACATTGTTTTCAAGTATAGCTACTGTATACATTAGACATCTTTGAATAAACCTCACATTCTTGTCAAAGGGAGTTCATCCGTTTAGTTCTATTGTTTAATGGAGGAGGTAGGCACAGTAGTTCAGGTGTTCACAGGAGATGACAAAGTGCTTGACTTTCCAAAGCTATCTCCATATTGGCTAGAATAGAGCTGAAATCACATCCTATGTTTGTTGTGTGTGCATGGTCCTGTGTCCATTTCAATCTATGCTTCTTTGATCTTCTTTGATCCCCATCCCCCACCGTTGTAAATATACCTCGATGTGAATTGCTTTGTAACGAAGATGGGCGCAATGAGATGACTTGTCACATGTTGTTGTCTCCAAATCTAATTCAGTCTAATTCACAGCTTCTTGTTGGTGTTTATTTTCGGTACTGATTGATTTGTTTGGCTGTTGCTTTTGTTTCAAAGGTCACATGTTGCTGGTATTGTCCTTAATCTGTCCTTGTCCTTCACCTTCTCTGTTTTGATTTAATAGCTAGCATAAATCCCACAACACAGTATGAGGTCCAGGCAATCTTGTCTTATTCGAAATGGAAACAGGGATGAAACTACAAAAAAATGTCATCAGGATTGCTCTTCACGTATGAGTGAGAAATTGTATATTTTGTTCTGACCTTGGGTCCTACTGTAGTTTAAGTGTTAGGGAGTGGGCACATCTGTCAAGTGCTGTAGATACGTATAGCTGTGTTCAGAGTGTCAATTGCGGAGTGCATTGCAGATGTATTGTACATAAGGCATGAGGTCACACATGATGGCACTTGACCTGCTTATTGTCATGGATACGCCTCTATTTACCTTCTGCTCCACCCATGTCATCAGGTAGGAGACAGCACTACAGTACAGTGGGATTGTCACCTGTTACTGCAGACACAAATTGCCAATATATACGACCTGCGTTTGGACTTTTTTTTGGTGCCACCTGAAAATAGAGGCCATTGTGTAGAGTCACAGGGAGCAAAGTTGTACCCGGGCCACATCAGGAAAACAGACGTGAGCCAGATATGGGCCGTCGTCACTCTGCTGACTGGATAAGCATCCACTGACAGAGCTTATGACTTGCATTTCGTGACATTGATGAGCTCATGAATATCAAAGGGATAACCTGTGAATAATTAATAGAATATGTCGAAGAAATAACTGAGATTCAAGGTGGCATTGTTTACCGTTGGTGAGATGTGTGAAAATACTTCTGTGTGTGTGTGTGCGTGTGTGTGTGTGTGTGTGTGTGTGTGTGTGTGTGTGTGTGTGTGTGTGTGTGTGTGTGTGTGTGTGTGTGGGTGTGTGTGTGGGGTTAATCACATCTCCTGTGAACTGGGAGAGAAGAAGAAGGTGGGACAAGAGGAGGAGGAGGAGGAGGAGACAGGTAGAGAAAGGTGTTAGAAAAAATGTGTGGTGAGTGAAGAAGGGAAGAGAGAGATACAATATCAGATAAGAAACGGACGGTAAAAGAAGAAGTGAGGCATATAAAGAGAGAGGGACTGGAAGAGAGTGAAAGAGAGGCAGGAGAAGTCAAGGAAAGAGAGAGGGAGAAGGAGAATAAATGAAGTGAGAGCAAAGAGGAAATCTAGAGATAACGTAAGTGGGAGAGAAGAAGAAATAGAAGAAAAGAAGAAGAAGAAGAAGAAGAAGAAGACGACGACGACGACGAAGACAAAGAAGAAGAAGAAGAAGAAGAAGAAGAAGAAGAAGAAAGAGGAATAGAGAAACAACAAGATAAGCTTGGCTGCAACCTGCCCCTGGGAGACCCCGAGGGTAGACTGGGGACACAGTCACCAGGCGTATGAATACATAACACCGGCTCATAGGGACGACCAATCAGATCCATGCATCGATGAATAATCACAAGTCACCTTATGATCATCGCCATGGCTACACGGATGCAGCAGTGGCCTCCTGAATCTAATCAGCGAATAGAGATGGGCCAGACGCCTCCCTCCCAGGTGCATCCTGATCGCCAATTAGGAACCTCAGCAGGGGAGGACCAAAACACCTAACGGTAGGAGGGGGGGGGGACGATGACAAGAGGAGACAAACAGCCTCCAGTCCTCCTCAAAAAACCTTGCAGATCTGAGAGACCTGGATGGGTGGGAGTCATTGTGGAGATTTTAGCAAGCCTTTGATCTAGCCTACACTGTGCGAGATGTCTCTCTCTCTCTCTCTCTGTCTGTCTCTCTCTCTCTCTCTGTCTCTCTCTCTCTGTCTCTCTCTCTGTCTCTCTCTCTCTCTCTCTCTCTCTCTGTCTCTCTCTCTCTGTCTCTCTCTCTCTCTCTCTCTCTCTCTCTCTCTCTCTCTCTCTCTCCCCACCTGTCAATAAAACTGAGGGCATGGCTTGCTTGTGATAATTGCGACGTTTAAACCGCTGACTCGCTGGCAGAGTGTAAACAATGTTAATTGTTTTTGGGGGGTTCCTGTTGTTTATCTACTTATTTATGAGCTAGCAGGCCTGATCTAATGCATATTTCACTGAGGTAATATGATTAGCGCACAAGCTCCATAAAAGGGCCGGTGCTCAGGGAAAGTTAATTTGTCCTCCCCCGAGCTTGGTGCAGCATGACTAGGTTGCGTTGCTGCTGTGTCTGCCTGCTCCTCCGTGCCTGTCTGTCTGTTGTTGTACGCCTTGTGTAAAGAAACATTATCTCGTGGTTATCACGGTTCTCATGGTTCTCATTTGCCAGCTTGTTGACCGTGATTAAACTGTGATTAATCTTTCATGAGATGTTTTTGCAGCGAGGCAGACAGAGGTGTGTGAGGGGAGGGAATGCAGAGTGAGGTGTGTGAAGACACCACGGTGCAGGTGTCAGAGAGCTCTTTCTTAAGCCATGCAGAAGTCACCAGGGTCCACGAGGTCATGTTTATTTTATTAGATTCACTTAGCCTTTGTTTGACCTGGATATTCCCTCTGCCTAGCGAAGATAATAAAAAAAAAAAAAAAAAAAAAAAATAATAATCATAAAGAGCTAGTTCTCTCATTGGCAGAATTGCAAAGTTGTAGAATTGAGATAAGAGAAAATTTTTTGGGAATGCGTAGGGAGACCGTAGCTGCAAGTCTTTTTTAAAAATGTTGTTTATGTTTTTAGGGCATTCCTGCTATAGAGACAATAGGTCGAGGGTCGGAATCGAACCAGGAACCTTGTGATTGCGTGGTAAGCGCATTAGTGTGCTACACCACTAAGCACCCCAGCTTGCAAGTCTTGATCACACCTTCATAAAGTAAGTCGCCACGCTGTTTTCGGGGAGGGCAGTGGCACAGTATCTTGCAGTTTAGCAGCGAACTTAAAAACTCAGACGCTTCTGTTTTATGTTCAGCTGTGGCCAATGTAAGCCCCCACACCCTCTCCTTATCTCTCTCTCGCTTCCTTTCTCTCTTTCTCTCGCTTCCTTTCTCTCTCTCTCTCTCTCTTCCTTTCTCTCGCTCTCTCTCTTCCTTTCTCTCTCTCTCTCTCTCTTCCACTCACACAGGCTGGTGTTGTTGCTTACAGGAGCCTTTTCTCTTCCTATTTGGGCTGTCACATACGCCCGAGGCTGTGTTAAAGGTGGAGGTTTAAATGAGGGCCACATACCCTGATCTCACCAGGCCGTACCACTGGTGCCGCAGGCTAAACCAGCCGTCTGCTCACACACATAATGCCCATTCCCCCCTGTCTCAAAGCCCCTAATATGGAGGATCACAACACTTGGATTTTTATTGCTGTGTTTCATTGCTGTGTTTTCCTCTACTGTCTCTAGCTCCTCTCGGTTCTTACTTGGAAAAAATAAAGAAATGTAAACGCTTACTTTTCCAATTTTTTACTTAAAAAAAACAAAACAATGTTTCCAACTCCAATGCTTTGCAAAATTAAACGAAAGTGGTTGTTTAATATTTGAAGGTCATTGTACCATTGTTCCTTGAATTACATTATCAGGCATAGATATGATTCACTGTAGCCAGCAATATGCCCCATGTGCTGTGAATGTTTATGAATATAAAGTGAGCATTTGCATACACCAATTAACCAGCTTGTGCAGATGCAAGATGAGAGCTAGTCAAACCCAAGTGAATACAGGAATGCATGTTTGATTGAAATAGAATCATAAATGGCAACCCAGAACCTTATATTAGCATTTCCAGAAATACTGCATGATTATTTAGGAGGTCCAGGATGCTGTAGGTTTACAGATGACAGACTGCGCTATATTTTCAGTATAACTTTTGCTATATTTTCAGTGTATATACAATAAATTGTGCTACTGTATATTGTTAACATATTCAGCAGGTATTGTATTGTAGTGTGTAGCTACAGTGTCCAGTGTTGTTAGTAGGCTATGCATTATGCTCTGTTGTCAGAGTATTGTCAGTATATATATTGTGCTATATTGTCATGGTATTGCCAGTATATATTGGGCTACATTGCCGGTATATTTTGTGTGATATTATCAGCACATTACCAGTATGCTGGGCTATATTGTTAGCACATAGTGTGCTATATTGGGAAGTTGTTGGCACTGTTGCCAGGGTCGACCTGTGTGTGCAGGGTCATTGCTCCATACTGTTAACAGTTTACTGTCTTCAGCTCTGCTAATGAAGATAATGCAGCTGAACCTTGACAGTATTCTCCAAAAGACGTGTGTACCCACGGGTGAAAATCAATGGGCCTCCAATCAGTGCCTGCATACATTGAGCTGATCTATGTATTGACTGATGAAGGTTGAATAGGAGAGCAAAAAGCTCCAAGATGTAGCTCAACATTACCATAACAATGGCTTGTTTGGCTTTGGAACACTGCACACACTCTTGGGACATTACGGTAAAAAGCACTGATCATCCTGTGATTGGCTTCTCTGATCACCTTCATGTTCGGTATGCTACACACAGAGGTTCTTGGGCCTTAGCAAGCTCTCCTTTTCCAACGTTTGATCTGGCGTGAGAACGAATCCGTCTCTATTTACATGTTCAAGCATTTCCATGCTATGCCCTGGCGCAATGTCAACTTGATCAGCACCATCGCTTTGATGTTAAACCTTGACATTCATTGAAATATGCATGAGATGCAAAGTGTAGCGCTGAGATCCAAGATGGCGCAACTGGATCTGCTCCTGCTCAACTTCGCTGTTTACTTGCTGTTGTTGACTTGTTGATTGTTGCTGACTGTTGTTGTTGAGTGAGGAGCAAGATCCCGAAGCATTTCACTATGTCAGTTATGGCTGCATGCGATGCACATGACAAATAACGTTTAATTTAATTTCATTTAATTTCATTTGAGAGTAAAAAAAAAAAAAAAAAAAGAAAACTGGAAGGCTTCACCTCCTCCTCCTCCTCCTCCTCCTCCTCAGACATCTGTGTCCCACTGTACTAGGGAGAGCCCGTATCTCTGATTTCTACCTCCACCAGCATCCCCTCCACTGTACTGTATGCACTTTATGAAACATGGGTTTTAGGGTTTTGAGAGCAGAGCCTTTTAAAGTGACCGGCTGGCCCAGGCGGTAAAAAACCCACTCTGG
Organism: Argentina silus; assembly: GCF_951799395.1. Lineage (NCBI taxonomy): Eukaryota > Metazoa > Chordata > Actinopteri > Argentiniformes > Argentinidae > Argentina > Argentina silus. The sequence continues at coordinate 20,909,612 of NC_139661.1, forward strand.
TGTTGTAAATACCAGCATCGCTCTCAGAGGAAGGGGCACATAAACCTGCTTTATGACTGAGTCGTACGTTTCATCTAACCTGGCTCGGCAGGGCAATTCCAGGAGTGGTATTGGAATAATACTACCTGGATATCAGGCTGTACAAATGTAGAGCATTCAGCTGCTATCTGGTCTCATCAATGGTGGTGCCATTCTGCTGGTGGAAAGCCAGGGGCTTGAGAGAGACTCTATTAATAAAACGGAAGCTGTAGTAGATAAAGCTTCCCATTCCCGTAGCCACTTGACACTTGACAGACAGCATATTCCCTATAGATTGGATGACTACTTTTTTTTAACAAGGTGATTTATAACTCCCTCCTCCTTCCTCCGATATATGGATTCTTCATCTTTGAATCTCTCTCTCTCTCTCTCTCTCTCTATCTCTCTATCTCTCTATCTCTCTCTCTCTATCTCTCTCTCTCTCTATCTCTCTCTCTATCTCTCTCTCTATCTCTCTCTCTCTATCTCTCTCTCTCTCTCTCTCTCTCTCTATCTCTCTCTCTATCTCTCTATCTCTCTCTCTCTCTATCTCTCTATCTCTCTCTCTCTCTCTCTCTATCTCTCTATCTCAGTACCCCCTGTAGACACTGGCAAGACCCAGGATCCATTTAGATTCATTCTCTGATAAGAAAAAAATAAGAAAACCAACCTTTGGTTCAGAATTCGGAAATGAATCACTGGGCCCCTATATTCACTTAGGCAGGATAATATGTTCTGATCTGATCCTAGCTCTGTACTAATGAGCAATTCTACCATGAGTGGGTTATTCCTCTTAAAAGGCAGACAAGAATGTTTATTTAAAGAACGGAATATGCTGTAATTTTGACAAATGGTAATATCCAGGATTTAAGGCGGTGCAGGAAAGCCCTCAGGCTACCCTTAGGTTATTCTCAGCTTCTCTGCCTCTCTTTTGTTGCTTGACTAAGGACGTGGCACACACCGCCTTAAGAGGAAAATAAACCTTGAAGATTGACCCTGGGACAGTATCATTCAATTAAAAAACTCCATAATAAACATACTATTTATTCTGTTTGATAAAATATCTGAGATTTTATTTTGTCAGAGGAACCTGTAACAATTACAAACAAATGAGGAAGGCAATATGCTCCTGTCACTAACCCTCACCTGTCCTAACCCTCACCTGTCACTAACCCTCACCTGTCACTAACCCTCACCTGTCCTGACCCTCACCTGTCCTAACCCTCACCTGTCCTGACCCTCACCTGTCACTAACCCTCACCTGTCCTGACCCTCACCTGTCCTGACCCTCACCTGTCCTGACCCTCACCTGTCCTAACCCTCACCTGTCCTGACCCTCACCTGTCACTAACCCTCACCTGTCCTGACCCTCACCTGTCCTGACCCTCACCTGTCCTAACCCTCACCTGTCCTAACCCTCACCTGTCCTAACCCTCACCTGTCCTAACCTACAAGGTACTCAGGTCATCATCACCTGGTATTCCAATGGCAAGACTACACTCACTCTCCTTTCATAATGTTACGTAAATATTATTCTGTCTAATTCAATAACACATTTTCATTTCCAGGGTTAATTACGAATAGCAAGGTTTCCCCTGATAGTGTATCTGTAATCAAATACCTATTAGCATTCTACCATTTTGTTTTGAATCAATCAACGACATAAGTAGCCAATGTCCAATCAATCTACACATCAAGCAAGTATGTACAGTATATCACAAGAAGCCGGGCTCACATTTGTTTACCTATATGGATTATATTTTGCAATTGAGCAAAAGAACACTGTGAAGAGATTTATTTGTTTGAATGAGATATTTTCTGGGCTTTTAATCTGACCAGGATGGATACACATTTTTCTTTTAACAATGTCCATGAGAAGACTTCGAGAATCCAAACTCGCTCTTGATCATTGGCATGTTCAGTCTCGGCGCACATTACCAGTCCTAAAAGACCAGGTCATGACAAACTGGCGTCTGGTGTATTTGGAGAGAAGAATGAGATCCGGTAAAAGGTCAACAGATGAAAAAAAAAAAAAAAAAAAGTCTGAAATATTCTGTTTTTGGAGATTCTGTTTGGCAGATAGAAAAGTCTAATTAAAATGAATTGATCCATAAATAATACATGAGAGGGTGACTTTTAAACCCTGAATGAGGATCCCCTTGAGGAGAATGAGCCGGTGACTATACTGAGAAAAACAGACAAATGGAGAAAATGTCAAAGTTTTGACTGACAGGGCAAGGGGGGAAAAAAAGGTCACCAAGGTCTGAAAGAGCAACTCCATTTATTGTAAACATAACAAAACAGAAGAGGGTCCCAGATCCAGAGGGGTCAGAGGGGGCCAAGAATGGAACGAACCACAAAACAGAAGGGGTAATTTGAGGAACCAAGGTCACAGGGTTGTTTCTCCGCTTCAGTCCGACCAACAACAAACGGAATGTATCAGAGGTGTCAAGACACTCTTGAAGCACAAAATATTTCTTTACCACAGGAAACCCCATGCGTCTCAGCATTCCAGCCTTGGACACAGTGCTAACCAGACAGACCTAAGACAAAGGCACAAAAGCTTGGTAACAAATTAAAGCTAACAAATTATCTTTAATTCACATTCCATAATCTGCCAGGCTGCCAGGCTGGTCCTCAAAATACCATTCACACGAATTATAAATAAAACTCAATAACTAATGTATATAATTAATGTACATTATATATGATAGCAATGTACATTATATATGATAGCAAACTGAGGTTGTCATGGGTGTTTGTCATTTCATTTGTGATGTGTCCACGAGTCTTGGGTGGATGCAGAGATGCTTCCAAGTGAAATTCAAGGCTTGGTAATGTTGACCAATTTCCCTCCGGCTGTGTGGAGAGTGTTGAGTTCCTCCCTCTCTCTCCTCTCCCTCTCTCCCTCTCTCTCTCCTCTCTCTCTCTCTCTCCTCTCCCTCTGTACCTGTCTGTCTCAGATCAATATCTTCATGTGTCTCAGAGGAGTGGAAACCCAGACACTCTCTGCTGATTCAAAGGCTGGGAGGCAAAAGACAGAGAGAATGACAATCCTGAGAGATAAAATAATATATTTGGTATATATTTGGAATGGGTCTGACTTGGGTTTCTTCTTCTTTCTTACATTATTATTGTTATAGACACTTTACTACTTCATTATTATTGTTATAGACACTTTACTACTTCATTATTATTGTTATAGACACTTTACTACTTGGTAGCTCCTTGATTCACTGCCTTTCTTTTCATCTACGTCTCTGGACTCTTATACAAACTCTTATACAAAACTATACATATTGGATTTTAATGCATTTAGATCCATTTAAAGGGAGAGTTCACTCTAGAGATCCCACTCTATCTTTAAGTTTTATCTCATGTATTACTGTACCTAGAGTGCTGTCTGTTCATCCAGACAGTTGGGTACTGTAGTCATCCATTCAGTAGTTATTGAACGATGTACAGCATCTCCCAGTTAGCATGCAAGTGGATACAGTAGGGAACCAGTCAACCAGTTAGCATGCTAGTGGATACAGTAGGGAACCAGTCAACCAGTTAGCATGCTAGTGGATACAGTAGGGAACCAGTCAACCAGTTAGCTGATTGAATTTGGCCGATGACAGAAAGTAATGTGTCATACAGGTCATGTTATGCACACTCATGATTGATGTGATTTTACCCTAGTACACACTGTGGAGGCAAGAACCTCGGCATTCATTAGACTAGACATTTTTGTTGGTCATGTATTTTTTTTCATGTAAAGGTTAAGATGGAGGCAGGCGATAGAGGAATGGCCCATTGAAAGGCACCTCTGTTCTGATGCAGAGTAAAGGAGAGAACATTGCCAACAGTTCTCAGCCATATTGGGTCTGAGCATCAAGTACAGAGTCACACCACAGAGGAGTCACACAAGAGCAATTAACCTTTCAATGATACTTCTCTTCACAAAGACCCACTTAGGATGATAAGAGAAGGAGTCAGAGAGAAAGAGAGAGAGAGAGAGAGAGAGAGAGAGAGAGAGAGAGAGAGAGAGAGAGAGAGAGAGAGAGTGAGGGAGAGAGAGAGAGAGAGAGAGTGAGGGAGAGAGAGAGATGAGAGACAGATAGATAGAGAGAGATGAGAGAGAGAGAGAAAGAGAGAAAGAGAGGACTATGCTTTGTAACCTACAGATGGAAAGAGAGAGAGAAAGAGAGAGAGAGAGAGGGAGGGAGAGAGAGAGAGATGAGAGACAGATAGATAGAGAGAGATGAGAGAGAGAGAAAGAGAGAGAGAGAGCGAAGGGGGGGTATCTGTGCTGTATGTGTAATTTAGAGAGACTCTTGGCTCACAGCCACAAAGCAAAATATCATGATAATAAGACACTTTATCTCATAGATGAGGATTCACTCCATCCACAGACCCTTTAACTCAGAGGAGAATGATGAGTGGCAAACTAAATCTGCAGAGATGATCCCTCTGCCCCTATAACTAAATAATAGTAATAAATTGAATTCACACCAAATATTACCACATGAATGAATATGAATATACTTTTATCAAAAACACACAGACAAGACACATATAAGAATAGAATATTGGCTCAAAACATATACAAATATATCGTTTTATATCATATACAGACATTGTTAAAGTAACAAAGAGTGTCTCCCCACAGATGTTGGCCTTGCTCCAACACTGAACTGTTCTGTGTTCCGGTGATGGGCCCTGTTATGATTTCAGACAGCAAATTAGTCCTCATCGTCTTGTTAGATCAAGCTCACATCTTTGCCAAATGAGGATTGGCATGATGATGAATGCAGGGGTGATGGGTTTGAGTTTAGGTTGGGTGTCAGGGGACTCTCACTCTGTCTCTCTCATGTCAGAGTGGGGGGGGCGGGAGAGAGAGGGAGGGAGAGAGGGGAGAAACTTTAAATGCGTGAAGAAAATCGTCCTGAAAGTAAATATTTTGAGAACCCACTCTGAATATGCAGTGTTCCACAAGCATTTGGAGGCTTATGGCAGGACACCTAGCTACCAATGTTTATAATTCATGTGGGCTAGATGGGAGAATAAGTCTTTGGTACAACGGTCTACCCCAGGCCTACAGAACACGCACCATTCACTTCAGCAGCCACGTGCTGCAAATCAAAGCAAACCTGCACAGGGAGGGAGAGAAAACAGAGGGGAAAGTCTCACTGGGCTAGATTTACCTACTACAAATACATGAGCTAGATTTACCTACTACAAATACATGAGCTTGCCGTTAGCATGTATTTTCAGAAAGCTCAGCCATGGGAGTGCTTGAGCGGGAGTAGAAGTTCTCCGGGCAGTTGCTCCTCCAAACTCAAAACACTTTAATAGTTGATCATTCAAACACTGCAAGAGAAACAAAATTCTAGAGGTTGCAGACTTTCTTTGTCCTAGTTTCTTTGCCAGTGACTATTTCAGCCAAACTTACACCCAGATCCCCTGTGTGTTTGTTGTGAGTGTGTGCAGGTGTGTAGGTATGTGTGTGTGCACACTAATGGCCAAGCTGATTAGTGGGGAGGCCCCAGCTGTTCTGTAGATGATAGGTGTGATGTGGATCAGGATCTAGGTGTACCTGTCAATGACATGTGAGGGAGGCAGATGTTGATGGTTGACCCCTACTTAATGGGAAAGTCTGCTTCATCATGTGGAACGAATGGAAACTCCTCATGGTTAGCCATAAGATTAATGGCACAGAACTCACCTAAATGTATCATGCTGTCCCACCCGTCTCTAGTGGTATGTGTGTGTGTGTGTGTGTGTGTGTGTGTGTGTGTGTGTGTGTGTGTGTGTGTGTGTGTGTGTGTGTACATGTGTACCTGGGTGTATGCACGCACGCACGCACGCATGCACGCACGCACACATGCACGCACACACACACACACACACACTCAGTCACACACACACACAGTCCATAAACCACTCAATACACACTGGAGAAAAATCGAACTTTCTAGAAGTTTAGTTTCCCATTAATCCTTAGCTTTCCCAATGGACTTGTGTAGTGTGTGGACCACAAAAAATACAATACAACGGTTTTCAATACAATATTAACCCTATCATGTGTGGACCAAATGGAATGGGTTCTAATCCTAACCCTCTGTTGAGGATAGGATCTGGGTGACTGTTCTCAACCTTACCCTCTTGAGCAATAGTGTTTAAAAAGCCCTCGAGTGAATAAATGAATAATATCTAATTGATATGTACCGTAATTTAATTCATGGAATTAGATGTACCCATTTAATGGATAGTTATTAGCTAATGGAGTCATAAGTGGAGCTATTTTTTGATTAGCATTTTAGCTCAAGGTTTAAGTACTTAAAGGGGTATACAGAAAGTAAAGTAATGTTAGTCATTACACCTTGCTCAGATATTCACTTCACATTGCTGGATATGTATTACACATACAAATGTACGACCCTGACAACCTGTAACCAAGGTGTATGCGGAGCACGTTTTTCCCACACTTTCCTCCTCGCTTGGACTTCCTTTACCTCTCCCTCAGGTGTCAGATGATTTGTTCCCTTCTCTCTCTCTCTCTCTCTCTCTCTCTCTGGTATCTCCTGGTGTTCTAGTTTATCTTTCATTTTCTTTACCTGAGATACCTCCTTACCACCGCCACCCCCTTCTCTGCTCTTCTTTTATCTCTCTCTCTCTGGTATCCCTTGGTGCTGTTGCTTTCCTTTCCCTTCCTTTTGTTTACCTCCTGACGGTCTTTGTCTTTGTCCTCTAGTAAGTGTTTGACCAGGCTACTGTTTATGAGCAGCAATATAACTGGGGGACGAAGGTTACCATTATTGTGAGTTGGTCAGGTATAATTCTCCTATGGAACAGAAGGGTGCATTATACACACTATTCTTTAATTTCCTTCCTGAGAACCTCCAAACCTAAACAATACAACCACATATTCTCTCTCTCTCTCTCTCTCACACACTCTCTCTCTCTCTCTCTCTCTCTCTCTCTCTCTCTCACACACTCTCTCACACACACTCTCAGGAGACTGTCTATCCTCTTCTTCCTCACGTCACTTTATTCCCTTTTGTACCCTCTCGCTGGTATCTCTTGCTCTGTTGTCTGGTATCTCTTGGTCTGTTGTCTGGTATCTCTTGGTCTGTTGTCTGGTATCTCTTGGTCTGTTGTCTGGTATCTCTTGGTCTGTTGTCTGGTATCTTTTGGTCTGTTGTCTGGTATCTCTTGGTCTGTTGTCTGGTATCTCTTGGTCTGTTGTCTGGTATCTCTTGGTCTGTTGTCTGTGGTATCTCTTGGTCTGTTGTCTGGTATCTCTTGGTCTGTTGTCTGGTATCTCTTGGTCTGTTGTCTGTGGTATCTCTTGGTCTGTTGTGTTTACATTTCCCTTCCTCAGGTTTTCCCTGACAGTTTCTCCTCGTCTTCCTCCACAGGTGTCAGATGACTCGTCCGACTCCCCAGAGCCGGGCCTGGTCTCCTGCATGGAGTCCTTCCAGGTTCGGAGGCTGTCCTGTCGCACCGTCCAGCTGCCCCCTCTGGCTTTTAGACAGGCTGAGCAGTACTACTGCGACCGCAAACCCGAACCAGACACAGTCACGGTCCCGCCACGCCCAACCACACTGCCCCTCCGCACCCCTCCACTCATAGCCATCACCTCCGCCGACACAAGCAGGTAAGAACTGTGCGTGTGCGTGTGCGTGTCCGTGTGCGGGTGTGCGTGTGCGTGTGTGGGTGTGTGTGTGTGTGTGGGTGCGTGTGGGTGTGCGTGTGCGTGTGGGTGTGTGTGTGTGTGTGACCCATGATCCATGCCATGTCATTGATGCCAGGCCAGTGACTTACAAAGGAGGTGATCAAGCTCTGTGTTGAGTCTGGTTGGTTTGGTTCCCTATTATGAGATCCTAGTTTGTTGTCAAAGGAGCTTGAAATCTGGAATTCAGACAAGATTGCTTTGTTTTTGTTATTTTCACAGCTGCAACACAATTTTAGCCCGCAATTTCTGTCATAATGTATTTCGGAGTTATTCAAATGATCCCTGACTCATTCGCTCATGTCTGAAGAGGTCTGACTCATAATTGTGTTTCCAATATAGCTATCTTTGTTACTGTAATTTACATTTTCCAAATCACAGAAAAAATTAATAGAATGTTTTCCGTGTACATGAATAGAATATTTTTTCCCAAAATAATCAACGATGCAAAACTGATTATGCATGGAACAAATACATGATAGCAAATGGTAGCTACAACAGTCTACTCTTGTTTTGGTGTAAAATATATTTTACTGTTTTTTTGCCCTATTTTTTTACCTTTTTGTGTCGCGGAATGGTTTACAGGTCACAGTCTAAAAGAAAGGGAAAATAATTTCCATGTCACACAGTCCTGGGATGAAATAATTTGTGATTTTTCAAGGTTCAAGATTCATGGATATACTATATACCTAGAACTACCAGACTTATGTCCAAACTAAGTAAGAACAGGGAATAACTAAACGGCATGGGGGGGCTAAACTTTCTCCATATAATGCTCAAGAACCACAGATAATGAATGAGGAAAAATTAAAAACAAAGCAGCACAGCCCAAAAAAAAAAAAAAAAAAAACATCCCCTGGCCTAGCAGATCAAATTAAGTTATTCCCAATTCAAACGTTTGATCAGGACACGGAAGGACGGAAATCAAGTTTGGCAGAGACAGATGCTCTGTCGTCAGGCAGCATGTCTCTTTGTAATATGAGACAAAGACAGGGGCCTTGACAACAACTCATCCAGAGACATTACAGCTGTCAGACAGCCATATGACAGACAGACAGACAGACAGACAGCCATATGACAGACAGACAGACAGACAGACAGACAGACAGACATATGACAGACAGACAGACAGACAGACAGACAGACAGAGAGACAGACAGACAGCCATATGACAGACAGACAGACAGACAGACAGACAGACAGCCATATGACAGACAGACAGACAGACAAATAGACAGACAGACAGACAGCCATATGACAGACAGACAGACAGACAGACAGACAGACAGACAGACAGACAGCCATATGACAGACAGACAGACAGACATACGACAGACAGACAGACAGACAGCCATATGACAGACAGACAGACAGACAGACAAACAGACAGACAGACAAACAGACAGTACAGCTTCGCTCCATTGATAATGATAATGTACACCTGAGACACAGTGGCTTACTCATCCTCAACAGGCTGTCCAGATTGTCCAGATTGCATTGCCCACTGGTTCGACACAGACCCATCTGAGAAGATGTTGCGTCTCCCCGCATCAACTTCCTCATGCCACCTCCATCCCTCTTCCTCTACTGAACAAGATGGAGTCTGATTGCTGCCCACTGTGCTACCGTTCGACATGAATCGTGAATTTGAATACCAAGTGGGGGGTAACATGTGTCTCTTATAAAAGAAGTGCAGTTTCTTCGCTACCGAGGTTTCGTGCTTTCATCAGAGTGCTGTACTGTGTCGAGGACGGAGGACTTCAGATATGCAAATATGTTTTGTGACAGGATACGGGAATCAATTGCATATTATTGTCTGATGTTGCACTTGCTGGACCGAAAAAACTATAATTTGGCACCAAACCAGTTACTCATCAGCTACAATAACAACATTGTCAAAGGTGTCAGTCATTAACAGTGGCGTAGAGTTAGCACACAGCCATTTCCCTTAGGTCGCTGTTAACCAACTCTACTGCAATATTTTAACAAAAAGCTGGCTATTTCACAGTGGCTGGTTCGGAGGCATTCTTTGGAAACCAAAAGCTCTGCATTCGCTAGTCTAAGCCTTTGAAGGAGTGATTTGCAATGGAGAGCATGTCATCACCAGGAGAGAGACAATGACAGGACAGAGCTGTCATCCTTCACTCTATTCCAGACTGTTCCGTTGATTCTGTTGATGCCGTGGATGATGTCATTGCTGTTTCTGTCTATGGCAGTGTAATTCAAAACCACCTCTTTTGTTGTCCCTCTCGTCACCATCGTAGATGTATTGATTAGTTAACAGCACCAGCACCGCTTGCGGGGACCACAAACCACGTCATTGATAACTCACAAAGCTTTTGCGGTCCAGAATGAGTCCAACATGGGAAGCTCACATTACAGTATGGCCTGATGTATTATAACAATGTCACAATCAATCAATGCAGCTAAAGGGACACATCTGAAGGGATAGAGCATACAGCATCGTCACTTGCTCTGGAAAAGAATGTAAGTGACATGACTAAAATATAGTGTGTGTCCTGTGTATGTGTGTGTGTGTGGGGGGGATCATATTGGATGAAAGTCACCGTGCAGGTTTCGTAACAGCTCAATTTCACAGTAATATGGACAGCAGGGAAGAAAATGTGAGGCTGTGAGAATTCTAACAGGGACCATACGTCTTAGCTCCACTTCAAGCTTTATTCATTTATAATTCAACAAGGCAGAAAGAAAGAAACACTGTTATGGAGCAAAACGGACGGAAGACAAGTGCCTTACTGCTTCCAAGTTCAAGTTCAAACAGCCTGTTTGCATGTATGTAAGTGGCCAGGACTGAAATATTAAAAAGATGGAACACAATGCGACGTATAAGAGACTGTCCTTTTACATTCAGAGGTGCCTACGTGTATACACACAACTAAAACCAAGGACAAGACAATTCTGTTCATCATTCAAACGATTAATCCAACTGACGCGGTAGTTGAGAAGGGAAGTGATCACTTCAGCAGGCACTGATAGACAGAGGAAGATCAATCACTCATTCGCTCGGAGCATCTGTGTTCCTTTTCTCTTTGCCCTCTGCATCGTCACTCTGTCCTTGTCAACAGCTTGTGCAAAGCCAGCGACCGACCATTTTTCAGTTCCCCACCCATCTCTGAGGAGATTGCATTCTTGCTGTTGAAGTTGGAGAAATTGGAGTCTACAGCCAGTTCGTTTCCACGGTAATGGGGCCGAACTCGAAGGTGGTAGGGAGAAGGAAAGAAAACATTGCGTTTCGACCAAAAATTTCCACTCGAGGGAGTAAAAAGAAACAAAGAACAAAGACAATTGAAAAAGTAGCAAAAGCAATTTCATGTTGGTGGTGGTTTACCATGGAGAGTGGATGTTCTTGCAGTTCTGTCTCAATTTGGTGGAAGCCACTCTGTCTGTCCTGGAATGGTCCTCTCTCATCCATATGCTTATACTCAGTGTGGAGAAAATGACTCCCATAATGCACAACTTTTGATACCCTTTTGTTAGCACACAATTATAACAAAAGGGTATCAACTCTCTACATTAGGGGGGGAAAAAACGTCTTTACATGGTCAGGTGGAAAACAAAGGATTCCACAGATATAAGATTCCACAGATGGAATTTCAAAGCAGTTACTGTCAATGTTAATGCAACGCTGTTACTGTAATAACAATGTAATTACACAGGTATAATCACAAGTCAATGAAAAGAGTCACCAACCAGGGAAAGCATGATCAAAACATAAAGATGTTATAATCATTTTCAAAAGCGATATGGTAATTAACGTCAGGTCTCATCATCACAGCCATAAACATCACCCAATCTCGATATTTACTCCTGTGACTTTAAAATGTAAGTTCAATTCAGACATAGAGACCCTAACCCTAACCCTAACCCTAACCCTAACCCACCTTTAGAGGTTTCTCTTTTTGACTCCATGAACAAGGAGCACCAAGAAGGAACACTTCTTGCTACCAATCTTCCGCCGTAGATTCAAGACCCATCTCTTCAGGCTACATCTTAACGGTCCCTCCTAAAGACCTCTTCACCCCCACTTCCCCCCTGTACAAGTTTCTCTCCTGTCAATAAAATAAAATAAAATACAAATAAATCAATTTTAAAAAATCCTTCTTCTAGCATTGTGACTGCCTATGGACCCTGGTCTGAGCATTGATTACTTTATCTTATGATGACTGATGGATAGATGATTCACTTACTTAAACAAATGTATTTGTTGTGAGTCGCTTTGGATAAAGGCGTCTGCTAAACGCCATAAATGTAAATGAATAATTCACTTTTTCTACATACCATCTCCCTCCCTCCATCATTTATTTCTGTAGGAGGTGGCTTGGGTCTCATGTTTAATGTACAGTATTTTATTTATTCTAACAACTTCCCTATCCTCTCCTTACTGCAGGGGAGGAATGAATGGTGGGATCATGTCTTCTTTACTTCATGGATCTTTTAACGCATAGTTAGTGCCTAAAGGTACAACCGTAAGCTTTAAGAGTATTTTATTGCACAATATTTCCCCAAATCACCCGATGTTTTTTCTGTCGTTGTGGGCATCCTGCACGCAATTAGAAGCACTGCCAGGGGAGAAGGATAAATAATCGTCACGCAGCACCTTGCTGAAATGGGCGTGCACGGAGAGACAGTGGGGCAGTTGGACCTGAAGTCAGGTTCTCATCGGAGCGACTAGGAGGGATACTTTGGAGGACGGGACGTTGATTATACTGAAATCACAAAAGATGAACTAAACATAAATATTTGTTGCGCTTTTAAAAAACATTTCTTTATTGCACTGTATAGATGGCAATATTTGTTTCAGCCCTTTGGGCACTTGGTTGGAGTAGGTGGTGGCGAGTATTAAGATGAAATACTAAATCTACGAATGGATTTGTTTCTTTTAATAACAGTTTAGAATGTTGCGGATGCTGTATCTTGGAGCAATATAAACTTCAATGGACCGTTGGATTGCAGATTCTGTCTTGCTAGTTTATAACAAAATAATTCAGTCAAAGTGCCTGGGTATTGAACACTTGACGTAACTTTTCTAACTCATCCAAAAGGTGTGTTCAACAAACTTCTGTGATTTTGGGTCCCAAGTTCAAGTTCTATAGACCTCTTTGGAACAGCCCCAAGCGCAGTGCCGAAAAAGCCCCGAGGTCTTCATGTTTTTATCCCGACTGCTATTTTAAAATCTTGGCAAACTGCGATGGATACTGCCGGCGGGAAAGTGTCAACAGCATCCCTAGTTGCTGGTAGCAGCAGCTTCAACAGCGGCGGCGGTACCGGTGGAAACGCGAATGCGCCCAAACATTTGTGGAGGCAACAGAACCAAGCAGTGCTCTCGCCGCTCCACCACGCGCTCGGGGTACGGAAGAACAACCGGGTGAGACAAAGAGGATTTTCGGACACTGAAAAATACCTCAGCACCAGGACCATGGACCGGACTTACGCAGTGGACTCTGGGCACCGACCCTGTTTGAAGAAATCGAGAATGTCGTGGCCATCCTCGTTCCAAGGACTGAGACGGTAAGGACATGTTTTTCCCTTTCTCTCTGAAGAGCGGGAGGTATAAAAGAAGGAAAGCAAAAAAGTAATCGAAAGTGAGAAATATTTAGTCTGCTCGTCTTCCATAGATGTTAGATAGAAGTTTGGAGAGTTTTCTTTCAGTAAAAAGAAATGTGTTTGAGCAACCAGTAAAGTCAACCGTACATATTTAAAAATCGTAGATCATCCAAATGATGCAGAAATGAAATGAAACAGTAAAGGATTTGTAAAATGATGGAAATATGTATTCATATATAAACAAATACGGCCATACAATATTGTGTATTCATATAGACATTCATCTAGACTATAGACAGAATTGTCAGTGGCACCTTAATTGTCTGTTATTGTAGTTGGTTAAACCGAATCAGTTTATTGATCTAAAATAATTCTGAATTGAGAAGTGCGCGAGTAATCTATTGAAAAGGTGACAGATGGAAACACAAAGGTAGACGTGGACCAAAGGTAGGGTATGGGGAGGACACAGAAGGCAATAACTCACGAAAAGAGCCGTTGAATTTTTAATTGCACCCCGCCAGCAGTAATACTTGTGTTTTAAGGTTGCTGACTGTGTGTTATGCCACATCCCTATCATGCAGTAGCAGCCTAGCTTATATGACAGAGACAGCCTTCCAAGCCTTCCACGTCTTCCAATAAGTCAATAAACAGCCAAGGACTGCCACACTGCATGCGTGGTACTGTAGGTCATTAACAATTCAAATGAACCCTAATACATGAGCCCAGGAGCTGGCATAACATTTCACCAGCAACTACTGCACATAACCACTCACACCCATACACAGCTTGTAATAAAAGAAAAAATAAAGCCATTTACCTTTATGAAATATAGTATCAATTAAGAAGCATACAGTGTCTGACATAGTTAACTGTTGGCTACATGTAACAGCCATTCTCTGGGCAGTGGTGACGACAAGGAGCAGGATGCTGCTCCATATTCACGCATTTATAGTCCTGGGGATATTTCTGCTCTAATTACCCACTTAGGCTGCAAAGTAAGAAATAAAGACGTTTTATATGACACCTCAGTTTCCTGTCTCAAGCGCTGCAGTCATATTTGGTTCTGTCAGTGGCCTCGTATTTGGTTCGGTTTTGAGTTACACCCACTTTCAGGGTCAGTCGTGCAGAGAGCTTATTGGCTTGGCTGAGTGCGGAGAATGAACCATGCATTTATTCCCCTTCATATTGTCTGCATAACCAAACAGAATTGTGAGTTTGGATGTGAATTACACTTGCAGCCAGAGGGAAACTTCAATATTATAACCTTATCTCAGAGAGAGAGAGAGAGAGATGATGAAGAATTCATACTGTATGGAGAGAGAGAAAGGGAAAGATGTCAGGTAAAGAAAAGGAAGGGAAAGGTAAAAAAGGCACAAAGGGATAGATAGAGAGAGAGAGGGGGGGCGGTGAGAGGGAGAGGGAGGAGGAGGAGGAGGGGGAGGGGGAGGGGGGGGGGGGAGAATGAGTGAGTGAGTGAGTTTGTTGTATTGCTTAGGTTTGGAAGTAGGCCTTCTTCTCAGGAAGGGAATTAGAGAACAGTGAGTATAATACACCATTCTGGTGTCTCTATTCAATCAAAACTGGCACCGGGGAGTGTCCAAGGTGAGCAAAACATACATCCAAAGCTGAATCGTTTGAACTGATGCCTAGATACATCTCACAGAAGTTCTTTGTCGATTAAATACAACTAAATGCATGTTGTTTGCACTTGAACCTCCCCTCATTTGACAGAACACTGTCAAAGTAATGTCATAACAGATGTTGTCTAAAACAGTCATGCTAACTGACGTCTTGTGTTATTTTGTATCACTCCGAAACTCCCATATGAGTTTTTGCTTTCGCAGTGCAACCCTAAATACCCACAACAAGAATATACCCCACCCTCGACGTCCACCGTCCTCACATCGATGGAGACACAACGCGTCGTCCGTATCTTCTCTCGCTCTTTGGGGGGTGTTTGTCTGTGTTTCTCACGGCTGCTTGTCTGAATGTGTTATTCAGTGGCTGGTTTGGCGTGAGGCCAGCCGGCCTCAAGGTAGAAACACGTCATCTGGATGTGTCGCAACGGCTACGGGCCGAGGTCGGACACACTAATCAGGGCTTCTGGTAGACTTCAGGAAGAATTGCTCCGGAACATTCCTTGTTTACAGGGGTGGCATCTCACCCATTCCGCTCCTGCAGCCTGCTGGACAACAGACGCCATGTTGCCACGGTGCATTCCTACGGGATGCAGGAAAGGGCTCAACGCTATTTCCTCTTCATTGCAAAATGCCTGAGATTTCTTTTGATGAGTACATGTGACTATCCTGCCGCCAGACAGAGAGAGGGAGGGAGAGAGAGAGAGAGAGGGAGAGAGGGAGAGAGAGAGAGAGAGGGAGGGAGAGAGAGAGAGAGAGGGAGAGAGGGAGAGAGAGAGAGAGAGAGAGAGAGAGGGAGAGAGAGAGAGAGAGGGAGGGAGAGAGAGAGAGGGAGGGAGAGAGAGAGAGGGAGAGAGAGGGAGAGAGAGAGAGAGGGAGAGAGAGAGAGAGAGGGAGAGGGAGAGAGAGAGAGAGAGGGAGAGACAGAGAGAGAGAGAGGGAGAGACAGAGAGAGAGAGCGAGCAAGAGAGAGAGAGAGAGAGAGAGAGAGAGAGAGAGAGAGAGACAGAGTGGCCTTCATTAGGACACATTGTGTTCGCTTGGCACTCAGAGCCAGATTATAGCCCACATCCAACCCTGTACAATATGTGTCTGTCCCCTGTGTTCCAGCCAAAATGAGCTGCCGAGCAAACCCTTTGGCGGTATCATTAAATCCCAGGAGTGTTAGTGAGCGGGCAGGGATTGCCACTGGACATGAGGCTATATATATCCACTCCACGGTTCCAGGCTACGCCACGCTACAGCATCAGTGGGCACAGCAGCACAGGACCATGGCCCTCCATAGCAGAACCTGTAATGTCACCCATGTTATGATGTGCTTTTAATATTAGTGTTAAATACACTAATTAAAACAATGTATGGGCCATGTGCATTGAGACACTTTTTTGCGAGTGATTCTGTTTTTTTTTTTAGCCTGCAACAATGGCCACACACTTGACATTGCTTAGGCCCTGTCAGAATAACTGGCAGTGGAATGACTTATGTTACTACTACTTTAACAATTTAGTACATGTAGTTATGCAATGCTCACAACTTAAGTGCCCTCCTTTCTGCACTGGGAGATAGAATACGTTATTTATTTTCAGTAATCCTGGAATAAAGCCTGTGGTAAGATAAAAGGCCAACTATTTCTTTCAATGGCAGTTGTGGTCCCCAACGTTTCTCTCCTTTCAGAGGACTCTATTTCCTCCTCGCAGAACGAATGGCTCTATAGACACATAGAGAAATACTTCATGTACTGAATATGTTAGTCTCAAGGGTGAATATAAGGCATTGGTGACAGAGTAAATGTCAGTGATTTGATGCATCCTTCTCGTTTTTGGCACGCTTATTACTCCTTCGTGTTGTTGTCTTAGTTCAGGATCAGTGCAACGCCCCTCTGCTTATGTCCAGAGCTGCTCAGCCTTCTCAGGCCACTCTCCATTCACAGTCTCCACCTGCCTCGCTCTGGAGTCATTTCACTCAGACACACTGGACATCGAGCGGCTGACTGTCCTAACTCAACACAATTCGCCATTTGAAAAGAGTAACTACCAGCAATTCGTGTCATTTTGATGGATCACGTGAATAATACTCTAATGGGAAATAAAAATGGGAATTCAATCCGCTGATTTTAGAACTCCGGGATTAAGTGGGGAGGGGAGGGAGGTTCTTGGGATTAACTGGCCATATTCTTCTTCAAATTGCCTGGGTGCAGGACCATGTAATTGCACTAAGTTGGGAATCCATGTCACTACATAATATCTGTGCTATGTGACGTGTGACTGAATTTGACGGCACACATCTTAAATGTAATGTGTGACTTACCCTGCTGTGTGACTGTCACCATCCTAGTCTGAAGAGGAAGTCGGGATGTTTTTTCCGACAGGCTCCGTGCTGCAGAAGTGCACTGAGGCGTGAGCAGGTTCATTGGGAAGTTACTGATGCAAAGAAAAGAAAATGGCAAGTAGGGCAGTGCTAGACAGCAGCAGGATTGGACGAACCCACCTAAAGGGAGGGGTAGGACCTGTATCACCCGTAAAACAGTTTGAGGTCGTACCGATACAGTATGTGATTGCTCTGTAGAGGTGAAAGTGGTTATCTTGTGTTGAAACATCATCGACAGTATCTAAGACCACCGTAGCTTACTTAACTGAGTAATCATATAACATCAGTAATATATAGACCGTGGACCCCTTCAACTAGGCCATGAACATGTACCTGTTTAAAGCCTCTCTGGGATAACCACAAGATAAGTACAGTATGAGTAGAAAGGAGAGAGACGTCCAACTCTCCTTGTTTCACAAGCATGCAGTGACTGCACAGTAGATCACGTGACAGGACGCTTGCGGTGGGAGTGACAGCTACTCCGTCAGAAGTGGTTGAGTACTAGCACAGAATAACGACTGTAAGGTTCTGTAGTTCTGTAGTAAATCGTGTGGTTTTACCACTTCCTCAACCGAAGTAAGTGACCA
Organism: Argentina silus; assembly: GCF_951799395.1. Taxonomy (NCBI): domain Eukaryota; kingdom Metazoa; phylum Chordata; class Actinopteri; order Argentiniformes; family Argentinidae; genus Argentina; species Argentina silus. The sequence continues at coordinate 20,927,506 of NC_139661.1, forward strand.
CAAATCGCTGAGAGAGAAATCCATATCCACTTGACAGCCCGACTCCTTCCATTATTAGATCGATACCACGTTCAAGCGGGCATCATTTTTGTCCACAAGATGTGTGTCGTCGGATCGGCTGTGATGCCACTGACGGTCTCATTCTATCGGTTGAGGTCATCGCCAGGGATACGGTATTCAAGTTTGACTATGACTTATCCTGAGGCACTTCATAGTAGATCTGAAAATAATTGGATAGGATGTAAGCAATATGGCAATAGCTCCACCTTGCATTTTTGCCCTCATCTGTATTTTCTTTGTGTCACTTAAGCCTATCCTAAACCTGTCCTTAATCCTTTCACATGTACTCAAATACCTTGGGGGATAGGGATGAGGGTTTGGTTTGGAATTGGCCGTGGACGTATTGGCAAGCTGCTCATCCTGGCCCTGAACCTGGCATATGGTGTTGATGGTGTATTCAGAGTTTGGCTCAGAAAAAGCGTCCATCATTTTTCAAACTGGTACAATTAAAACAGTTTATCTGTGCTGGGCAGCAGCCACCCTTCCTCTGGTGGTGTCAGGTGAGGTTAACGTCACAGAATGGCTATGAATAGAATAGAACAGAAAATAATAGAACTTGGTTGTCCATCCGTCGGACGATGGAAATTTGCCTTTGCCATCACGTTACATCAACGATCACAAAAACGTTGTCGTACAAAATGAAACCCTCACTGCAGCTGATATTCAGTTGTTTACAGCGTTTATGAAATCGTACCACGGCAACTCCTAACGTACAGTAATGTGCAGTAGTCAGAAAGTTGGATTTGCTTTTGGCAGGGTGGGCTTATAGATTGTGAGCATAGTGGATTATGTTGTCTAGGGCATGGGCGCAGAGGAGCCGAATGGTAGGTTGGGTAGGTAGGTGACTCAGAATGAAGGTGGAAATTGCACTCTCTATAAAGCTGAATAAATCTCTATAGCGAATGCAGACAGCTGACATCAGCAAGCCTCTGGAAGTCAGCGACTCATGTTGTTTAGGGGAGATGTTGACGATAGACACGGAGGACAAATAACGGCAGACGGATTTCCTGCGTGTGCATATCCCTCCCCATCCGTCTACACGGTTCGAAGGCAGTCAGCCTCCAGACAGTATGCCGGGAGCATATGCAATTTGTGGGAGGCAACACATCTGGCCCCTGAGACTAGTGTTTTATTGGCATGAGTCACTATTCTGTGTAGCACGCTATCCTTGAGGAGCAAACTCAAATACGAAAGCGTGGGGACTTTCCACCGAGGCTCTTCGTTTGGGTCATTTTTCTGGAACAGATATGTCACAGGCCCAACAAAGACAATATGTGGTGATATAACACCGAAATCTAGGTCAGTCCACACGGACAGCTCTAAGCAAACCCAGGCTGGGAACAAACACAAGTCCTTCTCATCCAACCCTCAGATCACCACCAGCAGCATGCAATTGTCTTCCATTTGAGCCCCCCCCCCTTCCCTCTCACGCTGCTCTTCAACTGGCTAATTAGATGCTTGAAAGCCCTTCTGAAGGACAGCCGCCGTTTGAGGAGATGACAGCTCAAAGCCCTGGTGGCTGGCTGCTGGGCTGCTGCTGGGGCTGGAGGGGGCCATCTGATCTGCTGGCTAGCCACGCAAGCGAAGCTACATTGAGTGTACGTAGCACAGGGAGGACTTGGAGACAGACACCATGAATTATGTATCAGCGTTTGCTGTTAAATGGACATCTGTATGTAGGCATTGGGGATTGGCTATTAAACAGAAAACTAACTGCACGCCGGTTTTGAAGGCATCTGTGTGTTTTGGTCGGTGACGGCACAGGGCTAGAGAGCCGTAGCCACTGCCTGCTGTATGAAATAACCATAAACAGCCTGACAATGTGCTATAACGCTCCAAGGGAAGACCAAACCCGAACTGGGGGGGGATGCACAGGGATCACATGTGAGTGTGGCTATGAGGGTAGCCTATCTGTTAACCTTGATGTATTTTGACACGCCATTATGCAGGACTCTCTGGGATTCGATTTTCTGCCCTCTCCTTCTCTTCTCTACTACTCTACTTTCCTTCTCTTTCAATCAATGATTCTATATACATTTTTCTCTGACACACACACACGCACACGCACACGCACACGCACACGCACACGCACACACACACACACACACACACACACACACACACAGACATATATATTCAGAGTGCCGTCTGCTGATTCCCAGGCTTGCTGGAGGCTGCTCCCGGTCCTGAGCGATATGGCTCTTAGGCCAGCTTCCCTCCTGCTGTTTCTGTCAGCTCTAATCTTAAGATCTTAGGACCTGCCATACACTTCCAGCAGCATGCGCTGCTCATGAAACATGAATGCAAACCCTGGAGAAGGAAAATTACCAAAGAGTTACCTCAGAGTTACAGAATTATAAGTAAAGTGTTTTTGATTTTTTAATGGATGAATGTATTGTGTAGCCAGTGTATGGGTATTTATAGAAATGCATTTTAGAGAGATATCCGAAAAACGTCTTCCCTATAAAGCTTTAAGGTAATCTATACTGTATATATCTGGTGAAGATCTGGCTGGCATAAGTACATGTTTCTCTGTATTTGTTCTCCAGGCACAGATAAAGGGAGAGAGCTGATACAGACATGTATGCGTCATGAATTGTGTGGTGTGGATATGCTGCTGACTTTGGAGAGCTCTATTGACGTATCATAAACTGGTTTTGCATCGTCAACATTGTTCATTGTGTCTTTTTGTGGACTTCGTGGAGTGTTATGGAGTTACAGACAATAGGACATAATCATATTGTATTGTACTGTCTCTCTAACTACATTATGTCTACACAATCACATGTCACATGCTTGGCTAGATACAAACTATGTTTAGTTAGTTTGTCTAATTTGGCTTACCAGATATTTTTTTTACTGTAGGTAGACAGATCTGTGTTTCTTTGTGGAGGTTTGAGCCTGGTACCATTGCTACAGCAACTTTGTGACTGTTCAATAAAGTGTCACCAAAGTAGCTCTCCTAACCTGGCCAACTCGTAAACCCTGCAAGTGATAGCTCAGTCTTGGCAAACACAAAGCCCATCCAACGACACTGTTTCAGACTGCATCCTATTTGTCTTTGACAACAACCCTGGGAGCATGAATCATAAGTGAATTTCATGTAATTAAAGCTGATAGCCTAATAAATCCGCCCGAGCCCATTGGCTCATTAGAGGGAGATGGATTTCATAGGAGAGACATGGGGGGGAAGCGGATCTTGATGGCTCCCATTTCGGACCCCATTTAGTGAAGACTCCAGATAGTTTGGCTCTCTTCTGGGTTGTGTCACCATGTTAGAAACCCAGCTGTGCATTAGTAATATCTGATGAGACCAATTAGGAGTACTTCAGGGATGTTGTGGAGAAGGAGATGGCTGGCCAGTGAGACCACCCGGAAACTTGTTTACAGTAGGGACCCTCAAATGATTTGTAATGGAATGCAGGAATATTTCTCGCTTTAGCTACGCTCATCATTGTGGAAATATATTTTGGTTTGATTCATTTGTCACTTGTATGAATCCCTGATTCTAAGAATGACAGCTTGCATCCTAACGACGAATATATCCATCCATAAAGACTCCATTGAATCCAGTATGACTGTAAGTATATTTTCGTGGTCAGTGCCAACTTTAAATTAGATCCCAATGTTTAAGCATGAGACACAGCTTCTTGACTAAGATTTTGATAATAAGCTGTGGCATGCTGTGATTTGATTTCCCCAAACACATTCCTTCGAAGGTCACTTCTCTCATTTTGTAAATAGTCTCCATGACTACATTAAGTGAAGGGGTTCTACTAATTGAATTAGTGGTGAAATCTCTCAGGGATGTTCTGAGGTGCCTGAGTGGAGGAGATGTTCTGAGGTGACAGAGTGGAGCAGAAGAGGACAAGGTGTTGTTGTTTAGACCTGGGATCATGTGATCCCCCTCAGGCTATGGGAACACTTTCTGGAACGGAAAATAACAAGGTTAACTGGAATTAAAAGAAACGGAGGACTGTAATTCATGCTCCCAAGTGTGTTTATTCAAACAGGACAGGGCTTTAAGCATTAGGTCTTCATCTGGTCTTTTTGTTTTATTTGAGATTATACATAGAGCTAGAGATGTGGTACAGTATTTATTTATGGTTATCTGTTTTTTTTTCGTAAACAGGCGAGAGTACAAGTGCAAGAGGCACATTTAGCAGATTTCAGCAGTGATTTAAGGAATCTTTGACTTGGTGTAATCAGGCAGCAGAGCAAGTCCATACTCTGGGTCCAACTGTGTGGTTTGAACCAAGAAGTTTTTCTCCAGCCCTTGCAGTGTTTTACCCTTTGATCTATCACCCAGGTTGATCTATCACCCAGGTTGATCTATCACCCAGGTTGCAGCAGTAGGGTTAGCATTAACATCTGAATTGGTTTGAGAGTTCTCAAGAAGGAGAGCACCTAACTTCGTCACTCACCATCACAGGATGTTGTGAGAAACGGTTGGCCTGCTTATCGTGTCTCCTAACATATGGCACCTGTGGACATTATTATTATTTTTTTTATTTTTTTTACATTGAAGTCATTTAGCAGAGGCTTTTACCCGAAGTGACTTACAATAAGTACATTTGTCTAACCGACGATACAAAAGTCGTCATAAGTAAAACCTTCGATAAGAACAAGTCACAGTGCCAGAGAAAGGAAGAAAACCTTTTTTATTTTATTTTTTTAACAGGGTCAAATTTGAAGGCACAACACAGCAATACAGTGGCTTTTGTCACACACACACACACACACTCACACACACACACACACACACACACACACACACACACACACACACACACACACACACACACACACACACACACACACACACACACACACGTACACACACCTACTCCTGTTCCTCTGGGTTTCTGAGCTTCTGAAGTCCTGTGGTGGTTAGATGTACTCCACAGAGCAGGACTGAGTCAGGGTTTAAGGGTTTCCCCAAATGCCATGGTTGTGTGTGTGTGTGTGTGTGTGTGTGTGTGTGTGTGTCACCCCACCCCACACCAGCCATATACAGACCTCACCTGAAACTGATGTTTCTGGCAGGAAACAGTGAATCGACCCCTCTAATACAAAATCAGAAGAACAGAAGTCAAAACAGTCCAATTATCTTTCTGCATTATCTTAGAAACCCAACAAATTGAATTAGGAAATACAGTAAAAACAAAAATTACATTTAAATTAAGCATTGTTTTTTTGGAATGTCTATTGACCATAAGCCTTTTAATACAATCTATATTTGTTATTATCCTATAAATAGTCATTTATATTGTTCATTCGTCAGGGACAACACACAGTAATCATTATCTCAGACTCATCATAAACATACAAGTGCTGGCAATGTTTTTCAACAGTACAAGTCTTTACAAATCGAAATGAGCTGGCTGAAATGTCTCAGCTGTGGGAGACAGCATCTTAATCTGTCACAGCGAGCCACCTTGCTCACCGCATCGTTGGAAGACACCGCCTCTCTCAATCACAGCCTTTAACAGTGCTGCCGTCCCCTTCTCTGATTGGCTCCCTGCAGCGTGCAGGAGCCTGGACCCTGGCGGTCACGGATAAGCGGCAAAGCACCAGAACCGCGCCATCGCCTCCGTCTGGAAAAAAAACCAGCCGGTAAACCGTTTTACCGTCCGCTGAGAAGGGGACGCGGGAAGGGGGAAGGAGATCGGCAAATAAACGATGCCACTACACTATAAAAGAGGGATTATGATTCAGTCCCCGGCATCGGAGATGGAGACAGGCTGATATTGCTGGGCTTTACTTTATCTTCTCATATGCCCCCGTCCATGGATGAACATGATGAAACTCCATGACATTTGAAGAAGTAAAGCATATCAAAGTACCTCAGAAAGTGTCTGTGTCCCCATACGAAGCAGAGGAAAAGAAGAAGACGGCTCACTCAAAGTGAAAGAGCCTATCTATGACTTCTAAACAGGGAAACACTCCCTCAAAGCAACTCGAGAGTTTTGAGTCCATGTATGAAACATGTTTTGGTTGTCTTAACTCGTCTCTGCAGGACTCGTCTGGTCTCTGCCGTCTGGTTTGAGTGGCCTGTGTGTGGCCAGACTCTCTCCACCACAGATGTGTGTGCCACTTGAATGGGAGGGCTTTAATTAGAAGGCTAGCTAGATCATCTGGCTTTCTTATCTGACACTACCAGTCAAAAGTTTGGACACACCTTCTCATTCAATGGTTTTTCTTTATTTTTTTATTATTTTCTACATTGTAGATTAATCATCAAAACTATGAAGGAACACATATGGAATTATGTAGTAAACTAAAAAGTGTTAAACAAACCAGAATATGGTTTATATTTTAGATTCTTCAAAGTAACCACCTTTTGCTTTGATGACAGCTTTGCACACTCTTGGCAAGTTTGTGTACAAACTTTTTGACTGGTACTGTATTTTGGAATGCACTTAGTGTGGAGATGTTTGACCTGAATATGGAATGTGGAATTTTATTCTGACATTAAGAAAAGCTTTTCTACAGATCTTTAAGTGCATCACGTTCCGCCCGGGGTGTGTTGTCACCCTGTCTGCACTGTTTTTGTTTACTTTGTGAACTCTGAAGCAAGGTTACGTCCTCATTTTGTCTTTGTGTGTGTGCTCACATTGATTTAGATTAGAACAATACTGGATTTCAAACGTTTGTTCTGCTGTATCTATCTTTAGTGTTAGTGACCTTTGCTGTCGCTGTTGTTGTTGTTGATGTTGATGTTGATGTTGTATGGAGCTGGGGCTGGGAACCTCAGTACATGTTGTAACTCTCCCATGGGATGGCTGCTACTGTCAATGTTGTGGTTGTCAGAGTGCAGCTGTGCAGCCTTCCGCTTGTGGGAAACCAGAGGAAGTCTACATTCACACTGTAGGGTGAGAGCCCTCCCCCATCAGACACACACACACACACACACACCCACACACACACACACACACACACACACAAAAAAAACACAACCTAATGAGATTATTTACATACTAGGATGTTTTGTGACAGAATTCTGGCAGAGACTATTATACTGCAGGTAGTTCTATACTTGACATCACTGTTTTTTCTGCCAGAGTCCCCACTAATAATAAAAAAACCACTTATCATTTATGCAGTGACAGAGGAATTGGACACACCATTGGTACAGCTATAGACTCCTCTCCTGGGATCGCACGCACACACACACACACGCACACACACACACACACACACACACACACACACACACACACACACATATATATAAACATGTCAGTCTTCCTTCTGTTCCTTAGTATTCATAGATTTTTGATTTCATTATTTGGAGTGAGAGACGTTGAGGGAGGGAGGGAGGGAGGGAGGGAGGGGGGGAGGGAGGGAGGGGGGGAGGGAGGGGGGGAGGGAGGGAGGGAAACATGGTAAGATGAGAGATGAGATGAGTTGAGATGAATGAGGTAGAGAGAGATGGCGAGAGCAAACAGCCAGAGGATAAAGGCCCAAGAAGACAGACAGAGAAAACAGTGCAGATGATGCACATCACGTATCAGTCAGCACACACACACGCACACGCACAGGCACACGCACACACCCACACATACTGACCGTGGATCTGGAGAACCACACTCCTTGAGGGAGGCGTTGCCAGAGAACCACACTCCTCCAGTCCCCTCTATAAGTTTCCTCTATATTTCCACTCATGTCATCTAATGCTGTGTATCTATGGAGGATCATCTAATGCTGTGTATCTATGGAGGATCATCTAATGCTGTGTATCTATGGAGGATCATCTAATACTGTGTATCTATGGAGGATCATCTGGTTCAGCAGGAGTTCAGGCCAGTGAACTACAGTATGTCAGCTCATAGCTTCTTTTATCATTGTAATGAACGCTATCCTCTTTGCTCCACAATGGAAGTGTTTGATGTGTGTGATTTTGCTCTTTGTCTTGAATCAGTTGAGGTTGAAGGGTTTGCCGTCTGCTCTGTACAGGGTTTGGACTCCCTGAGGCAGATTTTGGCCAGTGAGGTGGAGGAAGGCAGCGATGAAGATAGAAAACAGAGTGGGTGCAATGACGCAGCCCTGTGGGACTCCAGTGTCCCCCTTAAAGGGTTCCATTTCAGCGTCACTGTTACTGAGTACGGTAGCTGACATGTTGGCATGCAGCTGTTGCAGGTTTCTGGTGAATTTGTCAAGGCAGCCTATCTTTGA
>NC_139661.1:20943243-20945743 GCF_951799395.1 Argentina silus
AGTGCTTTGTCATTTCTGACGCGGTGGGGGGTCGTGGGGTCAGGGTGTGAGCTGAAGCGCAGCCAGGTAGGCTGCTCTGCCCGGGCACCATGCCAGCCCACTATCTCAATGCCAACCAGACCCTGGCAAGGACGTCAAGGGGGACAGTGTGCCTTAGCTCTTTGTGTGTGGAACGGAGGGCAGTTCTGTTATGTTCTATTCTGTTCTGTTACTTTCTCGTCAGTTCTATTCTATTCTATTCTCCTCTGTTCTACTGTTGTCCGTTTTTTTTCTGGATGATGCAGTATGCAAGTACTGCTTGCTTTTAGAATACGGTGTTTCTTGTTTACGTTTACATTTTACATTTATGGCATTTAGCAGACGCCTTTATCCAAAGCGACTTACAACAAATCAGTTTTTCTTGTTGTTTTAGTGTTTTATTGATTGTGTAGGAGAGTGAAATTCCACATTCACAGTGAAATGGAGACTGTGTTCATCTGAGTGTCAAATCAGCCCATTGTTTGGTGGACGTGACATCACTTTCAAGAGAAGCAGATTTCTACATTCAATCAAGACTTCTTCACACATGAATATTTGATTGCTCTGAAAACTAACTCTGCGTCTTGCCTGAGAATTCACAGCCTACAGTTATTGCCATAACAGGTTTTTTTTTGTTATTTTATTTTAAGAGCAGACTTTCTTCTGCTGGCAAACGCTCTGAAACCTCCAGCAGTCCTCTGAGTCACCTGGAGCGAAAGAACGCCTTAAATGTTAAGCTCTAAAAAAAGAGAAATGTCAGCCATTACCATCAGTCCCTCCACTGTGTGCCCATGTGAGGACGAGTCTCTCTGCATCCTGTCCGACCCTAGAAAACCTTAGGTAGATTTAGAACTACCCCAACCCTAGAAATCCGTAGGTAGATTCAGAACTGCCCCAACCCTAGAAATCCGTAGGTAGATTTAGAACTACCCCAACCCTAGAAATCCTTAGGTAGATTTAGAACTGCCCCAACCCTAGAAATCCTTAGGTAGATTTAGAACTGCCCCAACCCTAGAAATCCGTAGGTAGATTTAGAACTGCCCCAACCCTAGAAATCCGTAGGTAGATTTAGAACTGCCCCGACCCTAGAAAGCCTTAGGTAGATTTACTGTTGCCCCGACCCTAGAAAGCCTTAGGTAGATTTACTGTTGCCCCAACCCTAGAAAGCCTTTGGTAGATTTTACCCCCAGCATGTGAAGGGAGGTGAATCTCTAGTGAAACGATACCAAAAACTTGTGTAAATACAGTTATGTATTAATATTAGTATGTATTATGTATTTGTAGTTACTTTTTCTTCAGGACTGCAAGTATCACACACTGACTGAACAGTTTCTCTCGAGTTTCTCCAGTTTAGAGTCTTACATTACGTTTATGAATGCTGTTGTGGACGGTTGAAAGTGGTTTCTGAGCAAAGCCTGCTCTCTAATGGTCAAAAGATGGAATTTAGTTTTCTAATAAAGAGAGTAAGTCAGTTGGAAACCTGCCACCTCTGGCCACCATGGCGAAATTCAGTTTGAAGTTCCAAATAGCAATTGGACTTAAAATTACCAACACCATGAAAAGCCAATACCATGTTTGTATACAAACCGAGTGTCAAGTAGGACACTCCTTTTTAGAAAGCACTCTCACAGGTCCTTAAGGATCATAAATGAATATTCTTTTCCAAGGGATCTCATTCCCTAATCACAATTGAATAAACATATTTACGAGCAGTAGGAAGCTTTTACAAAGCTTGAATGTTCCATATTGCACCAGTAAGGTATATGATCAATGTTGTTCATAGCTACATTGTTTGTAAAGTGTAGAATTGCCACGTAAGGAGGAATAGGTCCTTGTTGTTTTGGTGATGATATGGTAAGACAGTTGCCATACTCTCACTGAGGCATTGAGAAGTCATCATAATCATACTCGGTCTCCTGGCCTCCACTGACACATCCCACAATCGCAGAATCGTCCGAGAACATCTGCAGATGGCAAGTATCTGTGTTGTGCCTTAAGTCTGAGGTACAGAGGGTGAAGAGGAAGGGAGCCAGAACTGTCCCCTGGGGGGCGCCAGTGCTGCTCACCACCCAGTCTGACACACATCCCTGCAGCCGTACAAACTGTGGCCTGCTGGTCAGGTAGATTGTAATCCAGGAAACAATGGGGGAGTCCACCTGCATCCGCAGCTTATCCGCAAGTAGTAAGGGCTGTATGGTGTTAAATGCACTGGAGAAGTCAAAGAACATGACCCTCACAGTGCTGCCAGTCTTATCTAAATGGGAGTGAGCTCTGTGTAGCAGGCAGATGATGGCATCATCCACACCAATGTCTGCCTTGTAGGCAAACTGCAGGGGGTCCAAGGATGTCTTCACGAGGGGCCTCATGTGTGCTAGCACCAGTCTTTCCATGGTCTTCATGATGTGGGATGTTGTAGTAGTATGATACCTGTTCTGTTGGTCACAGTAATGTTGAGACAGTCTTAAAGTGTGTCCACTTGAGG
>NC_139661.1:20964599-20967099 GCF_951799395.1 Argentina silus
TTAAAAAAAGAAAAAGAAAAAAAAGAAAAGATTCCCACGCAGGTCTTATTTTAAACGTTGGAATTTTTCTGTCCTTTGACCTCTGCAGCGATGTATTTTCCCTGCGTTTGCAGACATAATCTCATAGACATAGTCTCATAGACATAGTCTCATAGACATAATCTCATAGACAGAGCCCATGTAGAGACTCGACTGATTATTTTATGGCCTCACTGCCTCCTTCCACCTAACCTGTAATTGCTTTAACAGTTTAATGTCGCCCAGGTTGCTCCCACACTCAAATGCATCGCTGTTTTCATAATGCATGCCCCTTAATGGAATTTCGGGAGACAGGACAAACTTTGTATGAGAAATGTGTTGTGCATGAATTGCCATTATGCAAAATAGCACTCAGACATGAGTCATTCATTATTTCATTAACCCTGTCACTCTTCTTCAACAAAAAAACCCTCGACCTGCTCTGTCTCAGCCTCCCTAAATTAGTTTACCATATTTCCCCCTCCATACCGTCATGCTACTGTGTCGTGGTAGAGGTTTGAGAGAGAGAGAGAGAGAGAGAGAGAGAGAGAGAGAGATTTTATAAGGCCTCCTACAATAGCAGTGTTTCTCACTGATAGTTTTGCAAATAATAAAGATAACACCACACCTAGCATATATGCCAATCATATCTGTAGGTGTTTTTTTGCATTGAGTCTTGGGAATGTTATTAAACATCAAACCAATAAGGTGTCTTAAAACCCCCACAATCAAGAACGTGATTTGCTCCTCCCTGTAAGGCTGCCTTGATTGGACTAGGATTGAGTTGCCCCCAGACACTAATCTAAGGTCAGCCTACTCAGAGTTTGATTAGCATAGCTTGGAGGTCATAGGGAGGTCATTTGATCTCTCAGAGGCAGCACTAATCACCAACAGATAGATGAGCCAAGTGATCCAGAGCTGTGATTAAAGCCCAGACGAGAGCAGCGGAGAGGGAACCAGACAAGCACCAGAGCTGCCACGATGACACAACTCTGGTGCAATGCAGGAAAAGTCTATTTTTGGACAAGAGTAGTCTATCGGAGCAAGCAAGACCGCAAGGGATGGAGGATTGAGGGCTCAGTGTAGGGTGGAATGTGGGTAGAGGGCAGGCATAGCCCAGGGGTGAAGGGCAGAGTGGGGGATATACTTAAGCAGACTGGATCACCAGGGGCATTCAGGTAGTGGGATGGGGGTGGAGGGGAGCCAATCACAGCTCAAAGACCTGACTCCAGGCCTTGAAACCAGCTGGTTAGCAGCCACCACACAATACCACAGAACAGGAGGAGAGTGCCAAACCAGAGACATTCATATGGGTATCGTTTCAATTCAACACGTAGGACGCCAATGAAGTGATAGGCCTTCAGTTTGATGGTTGAAGTAATGTAAGCAAAGCTTTATTTCAAAGCCGACATTACATTTTTAGTCAACATAGTTGTGAACGTTGGGACCATTGTCTGGTCCTTTGTGGAAGTACACTACCCGAAAACCAGTCTTCGACCATGCTCACACTCACAACTGTTCCTCAGAGTTAGAGAGAGAGAGAGAGGGAGAGAGAGAGAGAAAGAGAGGGAGAGAGAAAGAGAGAGGGAGAGAGAGAAAGAGAGAGCGAGAGGGAGAGACACAGAGAGACAGAGAGAGAGAGAGAGTCGGTCGTACAGCAGAGCAGCAACTGTTCGTTAGCGTTAGCCTAGCAGATGGTCTTTTAGCAGAGATTGCCTGCAGTCACACACCATTGATATTTAAACTGCCTACCATCTGTACCTGCTCCAGGGAACCGCAGGTTTATTAAGACAGGGAAATGGGATAATACGATAAACAACACTGCTATTTAACAAGATACTGTTCCATTATGCTCTTAAGCATGGTTGCCTGATCTCAGGCTTATGAGGGTTGCCAGTTATTCATGAAAGACACACTGGGATGGACCTTGTGTCACATGCTGAAGTGAAACACTGCAGATGAACTGGTGAATTCAGCACGTGCTACTTCCTTGTCAGCAGAGTAGCGACGGCCCAGATCTGGCCCACGACTGTTTTCTACCGACATCCGGATGTGGCCCACGTACAACTTTGTTCCCGCAGGCCAGAAGTGTGCCGGCTCTGGCTGCCATTCCTGAGCCGTATCTTTGGCATGAAAAGGCCAGACCTTGTACAGTATGTGGATGTGGCCCAGGTCAGCTTTGTTCCCCAGTACTGGTCAACCACACAACCACTGGCTCAGTTACTAAAGGAACGTATCAGGTCATATCAGGTCCATATCAGGTCCACATTCCTCATACCAGAGCTGACCAATAGCAAATTGCTCACTCTCATCCAGGGCTGGCCCCCCACGTTCGGATCAGGTCTGGCCCGAATACTTGCCATGTCTGGCATAATACTTGCCATACTGTATGTGCCACCACAAGACCAGATCTGGCCCACAGTTGTCTGCTGATTGTGTTTACTTGTGATAATAAAATCCTGCAGGGGATCAACTGCAGGTT
>NC_139661.1:20979599-20982099 GCF_951799395.1 Argentina silus
GCGAAGACAGAATGAATTACAACATCTTGACGTTTTTTTTTTTTTTTTTTTTTTTTCTGTCAGCTGGCGTTCGTTCAACAGGGACCTGTAGCACAGCGCTAGAGTTCCTGTGAGATCTGGAGGTATCGCACTCAGAGAAGCGCTGCTGTGCGAATGTGTACGTCACCATTAGGCCCAAACAATGCCTCCCCCTGACCGGACGATGTTATCTCGCCGAGCCTTTCCTGCGCCAACAAAGGAATGCAGTGTCTGACTGCCGCCTCTGGGTCACGCCACATAAACATATCTAACGCAACAAAAAGATGTGATGTGATATGTTGAAGGAGGACAATCCCTGGTCCCTGATCCGGGGTTATGGGGGTTCACTGCATGATGGAAGGCCAGAGGGCCGGGAGTCTGACTGGGGAAGCGAATTGTTGATTTAAAAAATCACGGCCATTTGGTGTTTAGACTTGGATTTCGAATAGGTTTTTTGTTTGTTTGTTTGTTTAGACTGCGTGGTCTCTAGAAGAGGTTAGTCTCTAGAACGCGTTGTGGTCTCCAGAACATTTTGTTCAGTAGTTTGTTCAGAAGAATCTCTGTTACGTGTACTGCAGTGTGGCTGTTACCCAGCACCGTGAAGACTAGGCCACATCAGAAACGTTAGACTTTGTGACGTTATAAAGTTAATCACATTATGCTTCACCTGCAGATAATCATGAGGATGAAGTTGTTTATGTGGGAACGGAATGTCATGACGCTGATGGTGATTATGATCGCTATGGTGACGTCCACGGTTATGAGTATATCCGTGACTGGATTAACATGGCTTATCCACGGGAGGGGAGTACCCCCCCTCCTCCCCCCAACGACCCCCCCTCAACAAACACAAACACACACACACACACACACACACACACACGCACGCACACACACACACACACGCACACCCGCACGCACATGCACGCACACACGCCCGCACGCACACACACACCATGCACTGTAAGTCGGTATGCCAATATAAGTGCACCATCGCTCTAAGCCCATATTGCTTATCCGCCCAGGGGATTCCACAGGACAGAAGGAGGGATGCAACTTAGAACCCGAGCCAGGAAACCATGTCTAAACCAGCACGTGTTGATACAGCATGATGATGCTCTTGATCTGCAGGAGGACATGAGGGCGCAGTCAGGACGGTTGGCTTGACGACAGCCACGGTGCTCATGAAGAGGAATATGAATCTGACCACCACGGTGATGCTCCACGTCTGTTTGGAGGACATCTTAACCTGGATAATCTCCAGGCGAGGGAATCCTCGGTGGCATCCCCCCTGTCTCTCTCTCTCTCTCATACACACACACGCACACACACACACTGCTACTTTCTCTGTGCCTAAAGTACATGCCCTCGATGCCGCCTCCACCCCCTAAAGACACACACACACACACACACACACACACACAAACACACACACACACCTCTGTGATGATGTCATCAGGGTTTTAAAGGGGATTACGCTGACATCACTGGGACAAGTGCCAGACTAAACCTATTAGCACTGCCATGTGCTGGCTCTGCAGAAGTGTTACTGTGTGTGTGTGGCCCGTGTGTGTGTGTGTGTGTGTGTGTGTGTGTGTGTGTGTGTGTGTGTGTGTGTGTGTGTATGTGTGTGTGTGTGTGTGTGTGTGTGTGTGTGTGTGTGTGTGTGTGTGTGTGTGTGTGTGTGTGAGAGAGGTCATAAAAAGCCTTGTTGATTTAATTATTTATCGAGCCACCTGTCCAGCTGCAGTGTGGAGGCTGGTATTGGCTGTGAGGCCCCAGTATGGAGGCTGGAGGCTGGTATTGGCTGTGAGACTCCAGTATGGAGGCTGGTATTGGCTGTGAGACTCCAGTGTGGAGGCTGGTATTGGCTGTGAGGCCCCAGTATGGAGGCTGGAGGCTGGTATTGGCTGTGAGACTCCAGTATGGAGGCTGGTATTGGCTGTGAGACTCCAGTATGGAGGCTGGTATTGGCTGTGAGACTCCAGTGTGGAGGCTGGTATTGGCTGTGAGACTCCAGTATGGAGGCTGGTATTGGCTGTGAGGCTCCAGTGTGGAGGCTGGAGGCTGGTATTGGCTGTGAGGCTCCAGTGTGGAGGCTGGAGGCTGGTATTGGCTGTGAGGCTCCAGTGTGGAGGCTGGAGGCTGGTATTGGCTGTGAGGCTCCAGTGTGGTGTTGAGTTGATAGATGAGCAGTAGAGAGCTCAGTGGTGCTCTGAGGACTGCAGAAGGACTGTGATAGGGCTTGAAAGGGCTGTGTGAGGCAGAGAGACAGTGCTTGTTAGCACCATGGGTCCCACTGAACCAATTACCATGTCATCAAGTCTTCACCGCTTTATAAAGCCTGCATAGAAGGTTCACAAATCATTCATAGGCACGGTCATCACACTGTACTCTTCAAAATGGATCTGGTTCTAAGACATCTGCTTAAAAATGATTTGTGAAGCATCTTTGGAGGCCTTATAAAGGCTGTGCTCTCAAC
>NC_139661.1:20989599-20994599 GCF_951799395.1 Argentina silus
TGCGTTGACGTTCAGTGTGTGAGATGAGTCTACCGGTGAACTCTGAATATCTCTCCCTGGAGAAGATAGCCCGCTACCGCCATGCTTGCACCACTGGGTCACCGTACGCTACCCACAAACCTATCGACATCAAGCCCCGCGGCAGGAGAGGGTAACAGCGGGGGGGCTGGGGGAGGGAGGGGAGGGGGGGGTAGAAGGAAGGATGAAAGTGTGTGTGTATGTGGGGGGGGGGGATGTATACCTCAGATATGTTTTGATTCTTATGCATTATTCTTGCGTGGTGTGTTTCAGGGGTTTTTTGAAGTGTTTGAAGAGTATTGTTGTTGTCAGCCTGTTGTCATTATGTCTCAACAGAAGCCTCTCACTTAGTTTGCTGCTTGGTTTCAGTGTCAGCGCAGAGCTGGTCCCTGTGTGTGAGAGGTTGAGGCCCCGGCGGAGGAGGGCAGAGAGAGAGAGAGAGAGAGAGAGAGAGAGAGAGAGAGAGAGAGAGAGAGAGAGAGAGAGACGATGTGCCAGAGGAGGAGAAGTGTGGGAAAGTTGAGAGTGACACAGAGTGTGATTGAGTGTCATTAGCCAGCTGTATTGATCAGTAATAGCTCTCTAAATCCCTTCCTCATTCTGTGTGTGTGTGTGTGTGTGCGTGCGTGCGTGTGTGTGTGTTCTCTCTTATCTGAGCCCTACCTGCCCTGTACTGATAAATAGCTCTACCTGGGCAACCTTAACGATCAGAGCTGTGCTCACATTGGACCGTGGCCCGGGGTTATGTAAAGCACCGTTGCTTGGTCGCTGTGCAGCCACGGCCTGGTGGAAGGGTTCTTCGGAGAAGGATTTGTACAGCTTGAGTTCTGCTGTTGACTCTGTGTACTTCCAGTGTCGCACAGGTGGCCATCGATAGCCACAGCAAACACATTGGCTGACAGGTGTGTGTGTGTGTGTGTGTGTGTGTGTGTGTGTGTGTGTGTGTCTGTGTGTGTCTGTGTGTGTGTGTGTGTGTGTGTGTGTGCAACACATATCTGCTGTAATATTGTGCTATTAGAGAGACAAATAATCAGACTCCTTGAAGGTATATGTACGTTTATCCATGCTCCGGGAGAGAGGTGCATTCAGCTGATAATTGAGGTTATTGGTGAACTCTGAAGCTGATAGCCGTGCCACTCTCCTCCCATTAGCGCTAATGCTGGAGATTTTTAGATCTTGTTTTCGTCATAGTGTCTCTGTCTCTCTGAGTATTATTGGGGCACAGTGCCTAGAATCCAATTAGTGTGTGTGTGTGTGTGTGTGTGTGTGTGTGTGTGTGTGTGTGTGTGTGTGTGTGTGAGTGTGTGTCTGTGCACGTGAGCCTGTGTGCACATGTGTGTGTGCACATGTGTGAGTGTGTGTGTACACGTGTGTGTGTGTGTGTGTGTGTGTGTGTGTGTGTGTGTGTGTGTGTGTGTGTGTGTGTGTGTGTGTGTGTGTGTGTGTGTGTGTCTTAAGGTAAAGGTCAGTGGCATTATAGACATATAGATATGGGTGGAGCTTTGCCTGTCAATACAGTGGACCCACCATCTGTCCTTATTGCCCTTTTAACCTCAATTGAAGATATTTATGTCACTATTTACTGATTTTTTCTTAAGGGAACATTATTTACGATTTTACATGCACCATATACCAATTTCTGGTAAGCCATGGATAGTTCCCTGCCATAAAATCAATCATACTGTCAAATGTTTGGCCTCTCCATTCTTTGTCAATTGATTGTTGTGTGTATTTTCCTGATCTGAACACTAGGGGGCTACAGTGCTTCTCGAGTAACTGGTAACACAGGACAGGGTGCCTGTTTCAGCACTAGATGGCAATGATCATCTTAAAAAGTCATCTGCATACATAGGCTACTGCTATTCTAACTTTTTGGTACCCTTTTCTTCTCATGGTGATGGTGATGGTGATGATGATGATGATGATGATGATGATGATGATGATGATGATGATGATGATGATGATGATGATGATGATGATGATGGTGATGTTCATCTCCCTTTCATGCACTGACTGACAGCTGTGTGACTAAACCAGCACATTTGCGCTGATCTTCAGGCTCAGGAGCTGGTAAACGTTCGCTGTTCTTGTGAAAATAAAATCAATACTGACTCGTTCAATAACTGTCTATAAGATACAGTACCAGTCAAAAGTTTGGACACACCTTCTCATTCAATGGTTTTTCTTTATTTTTATTATTTTCTACATTGTAGATTAATATTGAAGACATCAAAACTATGAAGGAACACATATGGAATTATGTAGTAAACAAAAAAAGTGTTAAACAAACCAGAATATGGTTTATATTTTAGATTCTTCAAAGTAGCCACCTTTTGCTTTGATGACAGCTTTGCACACTCTTGGCAAGGTGTGTCCAAACTTTTGACGGGTACTGTATGTGGTGAAGTGGAGGCATGTCGACTACAGTACACAAAGCATGGCTTGTGCTTAATCAACTCCCTCAAAAGGTAATTCATTCTTCCAGGCTCATGTTTATAGCAGACATAGTCACAGAGCACAGCCAGACAGCCACCGTGACATCAGCGCCCATAACGTCTGCCGTTCTGCCGCTGTGTTCCATGGTCCTTCGCTGTTTCACGGTTTCATTTACAGGCTAGTTGAATAGGAGGACTCGTGTGTTTGTCCATCTATAACAGGTCTTTGTCCACAGGTGTAGCCGTGAGGGTTGGACTCGTAACAAATACGCAAAGCTACAAAAACTACCTGAACCTTTGTGACTCTATCTGAACCTTTGTGACTCTATCTGAACCTTTGTGACTCTATCTGAACCTTTGTGACTCTACCTGAACCTTTGTGACTCTATCTGAACCTTTGTGACTCTACCTGAACCTTTGTGATGGTGTATCTTGGCTAATGCATACTTGCATACTGTACATACAATTGCTATTGTGAAAGTGTGAGTGTGTGTGTGCATGTTCATGTGTGTGTGTGTGTGTGTGTGTGTGTGTGTGTGTGTGTGTGTGTGTGTGTGAGTGTGTGACGTGCAGCAAGCTCTCACCTCAGGCCTCCCCGCCCCCCCCCCCCCCCTCCCTCCCCCCCCCTCCTTCCTCCCTCCCTCCCCCCTCCACCATCAAACAAAACAACACATCCTCCTTTTGACGTCACACTCATGTCATTACTTCCCGGGCCGGTGTGTGTGTTGAACGTATACTCAGATATCTGTGTGTGTGTGTGTGTGTGTGTGTGTGTGTGTGTGTGTGGAAGCGTGTGTTGGTTAAAACCTGCTGTTGTGTTAGGAAACCTGCGTCATCACTGCTGCACTTACCTGTCAGTGAGACCCTAATGAGGACTCTCTGTGACTGTGTGTGTGTGTGTGTGCGTATGTGTGCGTGCGTGCGTGCGTGCGTGCGTGCGTGCGTGCGTGCGTGCGTGTGTGTGTGTGCGTGCACGTGCATGCACCTGCATGTGTGTGTGACTGGCTCTTACCTTTCCTACTGGAGGTTAATGAGCTTAAAGTGACTGGGGTCTGCAGTCCAACGAGGCAGAAGACCAAGGGTAGCCAACCAGAACAGCCAGCGGAATGTGTGTGTTTGTACGTGTGTATACAGTATGTGTGTGTGTGTGTGTGTGTGTGTGTGTGTGTGTGTGTGTGTGTGTGTGTGTGTGATTGTGATGCAACATTCTCTCTAGAGACAGTCCCGAGAGTTCCGCAGCTCTGTAGAAAGGGTTCTACATTGAACTCAAAAGAAATGAAAACAGGACAACTGAAGAATCCTCTTTGTAGGACAGACATAAAAAGCTAACTTTATTCTTTGGCCCTGGCCAATCTATGTTATTTCTTTCCCATAATCATTTATGGGATTTTGTAACAGTCATTTGAATGATAGGTCAGACAGACACATACTACCTATCTATTTGTAACACCTTGGTACAAAATTAACCCTGGCAATGAGGTCATCATTGTTGTCCAACATTCCCAACCACATTTGACCGAGTTATATCGACATGTGGACATGGTTGTCGACAAATGACTGTCTTTTGTATAAAAAAATAATAATAATAAAAAAAAAAAAATCCATGTTTGTAGAATGTAAATATCTGTTTGATAAGACAGAATGACAGAGGTGCCTGAAGCAGTTGAGTCACGTTGAGGCACTGAACATCTTCTAGGAATTCTCTTTCACCAGAGGAATTTCACCCCACTAACTATTCACACTGAGGCCCCGGGCGAGAGGGTTCTTGTGGATGCCCCCTCTCCCACTCCTCTTCTTGCCCCCCTCTCCCACTCCTCTTCTTGCCCCCCTCTCCTCTCTCCTCTTCTTGCCCCCCTCTCCCACTCCTCTTCTTGCCCCCCTCTCCCATTCCTCTTCTTGCCCCCCTCTCCTCTCTCCTCTTCTTGCCCCCTCTCCCACTCCTCTTCTTGCCCCCTCTCCCCTCTCCTCTCCTTGCCCCCTCTCCCACTCCTCTTCTTGCCCCCTCTCCCACTCCTCTTCTTGCCCCCTCTCCCCTCTCCTCTCCTTGCCCCCTCTCCCACTCCTCTTCTTGCCCCCTCTCCCATTCCTCTTCTTGCCCCCCTCTCCTCTCTCCTCCCTTGCCGTCTTTCGTGCCCCTTCCTCCATTTCTTCTCCCTCCTCTCCTCTCACATTCCTCATCTGTCACTCCCACTTGTTCCTCCCTCCCTCTTTCTCTTTTTCTCTTCTTCCTTCTGTTGTTCAAGCTGGTTAATCTCACTGAAGTTTGTTGTTTATTTACGTTTTTTAGTTTTTTTTTGTCATGATATTCATGTTATTTATATGATGCATTTGGCTTCAACATCCTTATTCCTTCCTTCTTTGCTTCCTTCCTTGCACATTTCCTCCGATGAACGCACTTGTAACTCTCGGTGACTTTTGGAAATTCTCGTTGGAAATCCACCACGTCACATGCTAATAGTATTCTGCTGGCATGCTCCTGCTCCCGCTCACGCTGAAGACTGCCTGCTGCTGTTGGTGTTAGGTTACCGTGGCAGCAGCCTGATTGAC
>NC_139661.1:20999599-21007099 GCF_951799395.1 Argentina silus
CCTCCCCTCTCCTCCCCTCTCCTTCCCTCTCCTCCCCTCTCCTCCCCTCTCCTTCCCTCTCGTCCCCTCTCCTCCCCTCTGCTTCCCTCATTCTGTCACCTCAAGTTTCTTTCGCTGGCTGATATGTCTAGTTTTGACTTTGGAGATTGGCCGAGGGCAACACACACTCACACACACACACACACACACACACACACACACACACACACACACACACACACACACACACTCAACTAATCTGGTTCCTTTGTCTTCTTCACAGTTGATTATTTACCAGAGACACGTACTGTAGCTGGGTGACCTCTCTAAAGGCCATCTAGACCAGCCTCCCGTTGCTGTGGTTACTGGTGTGATGACCCTGGGCTAGAGATGTGTCATTGTTCGTTGTGTGTGTGTGTGTGTGTGTGTGTGTGTGTGTGTGTGTGTGTGTGCAGTAACCTACCTCCAATGGGAGACACAAACAGAGCCTCCCTCCTGTCCTGTATGTCCTCTTTGGTTGTTCCCTGTCCTTCTTAGGAGTTCTGTTCCATTCCGTGATCTTGTCACACACTCCCATAGCGTGTGTCATGCTTTCCCATATGATCTCATTCAGATGAATACTGTGCAGCTGTTATGTATTGAATATAAATTAACGCAGCATTGATTCATAAAAGGTCATCATCTGTGTCACAGTAGAGACTTCAGCTGTGTGTCAATCAGTCTACTGTGATGTCAGAGAGAGCTGCTGCAACACTTACAGCAGCTCACTGTGAATCTACTGAACTTCTAGAATGGAGAATGGTAGCATATTCAAACAGTACACCTCTAGTCTACTGAATGCAAGGTGCCATATTTGTGGGATCAGGGGAGGCTGGTGGAGGTAGAAATGGAGGACGGGCTCATTGTAAGGCATGGAATGGAATGAGAAATGGTATCAAACACACCTGTGTTTCTTATTCCAATCCATGCATTACAATGTGTGTGTGTGTGTGTGTGTGTGTGTGTGTGTGTGTGTGTGTGTGTGTGTGTGTGTGTGTGTGTGTGTGTGTGTGTGTGTGTGTGTGTGTGTGTGTCTAAGACCAGAATCTGTCATGGGATTTGGAGGAGTCAGTAGACATAATGTGCTTGTGTGTGAGGGAACAGAACTCTTGACCACTCATCTTACTATTTGCATGTGTCTGATACAAAGGCAGCGCTGTTTGATCTCTTATTGTAAATGGTGATCAATGCCCCCCTCTCACAGCCCGGGGCACTTTGTCACAGTTGAGTGGACACAGGACGTCTGTGGATCTTGTAAATGTCATGGCATTGTAATTTATAGTTTGGCAAAAGGCTCGCCCAATTCCATACTGGTCTTTGATGTTTGTGATTGTTGGGGTGGCATGTAGGCAGACTTAAGGTCAAACGTATGTTCGTTAGCTACAGTCTTTTCTCATTGGCGTGTATGTTTCTCTCTAACTTCTCTTAAGTTGTTTGTTTTGTTGTACGCGATCCTCATTCCTATTTTTGCCTCAAACTAAGGTTGTGTGCTAAAGGTAATTGCTAAATAATATAGCATGACAAAATGGAAATATCCATTATCCAAATACCTTACTTAAATTGGTTATCTGCAATCTGGGGGGAGGGGACGGGGGACGGGGGACGGGGGGAGGGTGTGTGGGGGGGGGACTGGGGACGGGGGACGGGGGGAGGGTGTGTGTGGGGGGGACTGGGGCCAGGGGACGGGGGACGGGGGGAGGGATTCCGGTATTTGTTCCTCATTCACCCCTCTGGTATGGTGGTACAGGACCACAAGTTTACATGGAAGGTCTGAGCCATTTACCCCCTGCTACTTAGGGGAAGATCACAGGGAGACAATCTCAGACTGATAGCCCCCAGTTACCCCCCCCAGACCCCCCTAATTGCTGTGGAAAACATCTGGTATGTACTGTGGTCTTTAGGCTGTATACAAATCCTAAATCAGGTCCCAGGGGGATAACAAACAGAGATAGGGAGAGAGAGAGAGAGAGAGAGAGAGAGAGAGAGAAGGGTCTTTCACATTTACGATGGCAAGAATGTGTTGTTGGGCAGAGCACAAAAAAAACCAGGAAACTAAACTAAACAAGTCAACAAACATTGGACAATCCACTGCTGTTGCCATTGGCTGCGCTTCAAAAGGTCAGCGACTGGAGGGGTCAAAAATCAAAACATTTGAATTGAGAAAGCTGGAATAACTGCATTTTTGCACAGCCATGAATTCAGTCCTCCCTATTTAGTGCTCGGAATTGAGTGGCGGAAAACAATGGTTCGCCGTTGCAATGGCGTTCTTGCCGTGGTCAAGGTGAATGAGTCTAGAGGCTGGCGTTCTGTCTGCAGAGTGCAGTCTTAGTCAAAGAGAGATGTATAAGGCTTGGTTGCAGCTGTGTGTGTGTGTGTGTGTGTGTGTGTGTGTGTGTGTGTGTGTGTGTGTGTGTGTGTGTGTGTAAGACTCAGCCCTGGCCTAGTGCAGGGATACTGCTGTAGTGGGAGAGAGAGGCCTGCCATAGATCCTACTGCATTACACACACACACACGCACACACACACGCACGCACACACACACGCACACACACGCACACACACGCACACACACACACGCACACACACACACACACACGCACGCACACTGAATGTGAGTTGGAATACTCCTGGTTTGATGAAGGGAGAGTTCACTCTGTTGTCAGCATTCTAGAATTGTATGGTTCTATAGATTATTAGAGTTTATCAGCTGTTGCTGATGTCACCGAGTGAAGGTTCAGGGCAAGCAGGGCACGTATTGTACCCATGTATAGACATAACATAACATCATCAATGTTCATCCTGACACACACATACACACACACACACACACACACACACACACACACACACACACACACACACACACACATTCATCCACTAAAACAGGGACAGAGCTGACACAGCATGACCACTCAACTCACACTGTGTCTGTGCTGCATCCACACATCCACACAGGAACACAATCTCCCAGAGCTGATAGGATTACCACGGCTGTGTGTCTCTGCTCATTGCCCAGCTGAAAGTGATGATGATGATGATGATGGTAACACCAATGATGATGATAGGGATACCCATGTGTGTGAGACGTCACACAGGGGAATCCCCTTTGTCTCATCGTCTGTATCTGTCAACTGTGGGATTACCGGGGGGAGGGGGGGGAGGGGGGGTAACCTGAGTAGCAGGGCAGGTAACCCGGGAGAAGTGTGTCATCCCTGGTCGGATGATCACCTTGAGGGCACTAAGAAGCGGTGACATCATGGCGGCAATGATCCGATGAGATTACTTTCAGATTAGGATGACTGACAAAGTCTGTCTGTCCCTACAGTTTCGATGTGGACAATGGCACGTCATCGGGGCGCAGCCCTCTGGACCCCATGGCCAGCCCGGGGTCAGGCCTCATCCTCCAGGCCAACTTCGTCCACAGTCAGCGGAGGGAGTCCTTCCTCTACCGCTCCGACTCCGACTACGACCTCTCGCCCAAGTCCATGTCCCGAAACTCCTCCATCGCTAGTGACATGTGAGTGGATCCTCTTTTAACCTATGTCTCTCTCTTTCTCTCTCTCTTTCTTTCTCTCTCTCTCTCTCTCTCTCTCTCTCTCTCTCTCTCTCTCTCTCTCACGCACACTCAATCTCAGGCTCTCGTTGTCTGTCTCTCCCTCTGTATCTGTCTGTTTCTTTCTTTCTCCCTCTCTCTGTCTCTCAATTTCTCTCTCTTTTCTACTCTTTCTCTCCCTTTCTCTCTCCCTTTCTCTCTCTCTCTCTCTCTCTCTCTCCTCTCTTATCTCCACGTGTATTACTCTGGAATCTCTGAACACACGGCTGACTACCTCTCTAGTGACTAGATGTACATGTATATGTATTTGTTCAAAGACAGCTGATGGCTGTTATGGAGTGATAGCTGTGTGTGTCAGTGTTGTCCCGCCCCAGGTCGCACATGTCCAATCAGAGGCCTTTGCCTGCGCTGGGCTCTGTGTGACTGACAGCTGACACTGAGGTGTCAGATGGAGAAGGGGTCTGTATTCTTAGCCCCTTGCCCTCAGCGTTACCAAGCCAATAAGTAAAAGACAAATAATGAAGTTCCCCATAGGCACATATGTTGAATTAGCTTACCCTCCCCCAGTCCTGACCAGTCAAAGCGATCTCAAATCAGCATCTGTGGAATAACCTGGAGGTGGAATTAGGGCCGGACACACACAGACACACACACACACAGACAGACACACACACAGACAGACACACACACACACACACACACACACACACACACACAGACACACACACACACACACACACACACACACACACACACAGACACACACACAGACAGATCAGTTTCCGTGTACGTGCACTACAGTCCAATGCTACATAAGAGAGTAATGGCCCTTGTGCCCCTCACCAAGATGGCTATCCAGTTACGCTCATAACAGGAAATGATGTATTGACTGAAAAGCACATATCTCTGTCTGGTCTGTTGCAATGGTGAGTCAAATGTCCTGTCATGAGGAAACCATACCCCTCCCCTCTCTGGGGTGAAATCATAGTCGTTGCATTACCCTGCGGGGACCTGAACCCTCTGTCCTATCAGAATACCACCCACCAGAATCACCCTCCCCTCCCCCTTCCAAATGCAATTGATCACAAGGTCACAACCTTTCACAAGGGTCTATGCTACATGCTGTTAAATGGGTTATCTTTCTCTGTTCGGTTGCTGGGAAAGGTGACTTGAATGACTAATAATGTAATAACAGGAAATCCAGACATGCTAAATATACTAAGGTGTATCAGCTTTTAATTGGTTTACAGGTATTTAATCGGCTTTTAATTGGTTTACAGTAAATGAAAAAGACTGTGGTTTTGTTATCGAGGTCAGGAAGAAGTTCCTATAGACTATCCAATAAATTCATATTAGCTTGAACTAACTGAACTAATTGAACTATGGTACACCATAAACTAGTTTCCTTCTTAAGAAGCAGACATAGTTGACTGACATACAGTACATGATTCACAGACAGGGACCAATCGAAACGCTCCCCTGTTGCTCACATAGAAAAAAAACATAACTTGGCACCTTCATCAAAAAGTCACAAAGACATCCCCCAGGGGAAACTGCAATAATCGAAACAACACATGTTATGTCAGAAATATACAGTATCTTTCCCGGAAAATATAATTCTTTTCCAATAAAGCAATGAGAAAGATTTAACAAACACCCTTCCCGATATTTTGAAAACCATCTGTTTCCTCCAGGGTCAAGACAATCTGTCCCCACAAACCTTATAGTAATCATAATAATAATAATAATAATAATAATAATAATATTTATAACAACTATGAATGTACTGTACCTCCTCCAGATTTTCACTGAATGTTGTTACAAGCCACATTTCTCTGTAGAAATAGTTAGTTAGTCATCAGTGATGCAACCAGGCCTACCGTGAAGTTGCACATATTGAAAGTTTCAGAGAAGTACACACTCACTCACACACACACACTCACTCACACAGTCAATATGATCGTATCGTGCTAACACACTCATACCATGTCAACAGAACTACTAAACAAGTAAACTAACTCTCTCTCTCTCTCACTCTTGAATTGAATTGAATTGAATTGAACTCTGTCCCATCCTGATCACCTACACAAGGGGAGAGAGAGAGAGAGAGAGAGAGAGACAGACAGACAGAGAGAGAGAGAGACAGAGAGACACACACACACAAAAACAGACACAGACATAGACAGAAAGACAGAGAGAGAGACAGACAGAGAGAGAGAGAGAGAGAGAGAGAGAGAGACACAGAAACAGACACAGACATATGCAGAAAGACACATAGATGGAGAGAGAGACACACACAGAAACAGACACAGACACAGACATAGGCAGAAAGACAGAGAGAGAGACAGACAGAGAGAGAGAGACACACACAGAAACAGACACAGACACAGGCAGAAAGACAGAGAGAGACACACAGACACAGACACAGGAAAAAAGACAGAGAGAGAGACAGACAGAGAGAGAGAGACACACACAGAAACAGACACAGACACAGACATAGGCAGATAGACAGATAGAAAGAGGGAGAGAGACACAGAAACAGACACAGACACAGACATAGGCAGAAAGACAGATAGATAGAGAGAGAGAGAGAGACACACACAGAAACAGACACAAACACAGACATAGGCAGAAAGACAGATAGAGGCAGAGAGAGACACAGAAACAGACACAGACACAGACACAGGCAGAAAGACAGAGAGAGAAACAGACTGAGATAGAGAGACTGAAGGGTATGCTGAGTGAAAGAAGAAAGGAAAAGAAGTAGAGAAAAAAGAAAGTAGAGGTTCACCCTTCTGATCTGTGTGTGAGAGGCAACCGTGAGGATCATACTGCAGGCAGGCCTTCAGCTATATTCGTGGTGCATGCTGCTGAAAGTGGAAGTGCATGCTATTCTATGGAGAAACTGGTGTGTGTGTAGATATGGACATACTAGAACCAGCTTGCTGAGCTGCCATTGTTGTGTTGTAGTCATGTCCACTAAAGAAGAACGTATCTGAGACACGTGACGGGAGTTCCTTGATCACTTGGTCCAGACTTTATGCTATTGGTTGTGTTGCGTGTCACAGATTACCTCAACATCGCTGCACCTGTATTTAGTTCCCTTTGAGGTGGTTGAAACGTAGAGGTAAGTGTATGTGGAGGCAGAGGTCTAGGCACATGCCATCATCAAAATGAAATATGGAAAACCAAGCTAATTTCTACCTTTTTTTCCTTTTTTCTTTTTTTGCAGTCATGGTGACGATATGATTGTAACACCGTTTGCACAGGTGAGTTACACCTGGTAAATTGAACTGTGTTTTGTTTTGTAGGGTGTGAGGTTTGTATCCCTGGTTGAACTGACCTCCATTCTGCCTTATCCAGGTTCTGGCAAGTTTGAGAACTGTACGGAATAATTTTGCTGCATTAACCAATTTACAACAACAAGACAGATCAGCCAACAAGTAAGTTTTCAGAAGTATTCTAATTTCCTATGCTGTATATACTGTATATATACTGTACATGTACATGTAGTATATTCAATATTAGCTCTGTGTTCAATGCTGTGCAGTGTGATAATATCAATGTTATTGTACTGTATATCACTTTATAATAGAGAAAGATAGACTAAAGTGTGGCATGTCTAGTTCAGAATTGTTTCATTTTGTCTAAATGATGTTCTAACGATGTTCTAATTATTATATTCTTTGTTATTTATTATTTATTCTATTTAACATTATTGTTATGTTATTATCATATTTCCAACTGAAGTAAGCATCCCTGGTGCACCAGTTAATGCTAGTTTAGTATTCCACATGCCCTCCGTCTTTGGTGCTGCCCCTATCTGCATGCTACTGGAGCCATTTGCAGCATCGTTATCATACTGAACATGGTGTTGGATGTGAATGTCACTCACGAGCCGTATCACTCTCCCCCTACTGGTTATTTGTG
>NC_139661.1:21012099-21022099 GCF_951799395.1 Argentina silus
ACAGCTGCCTGCCTCTGCACACACAGCATCTCTAGGAAGCAACACAAGACACAGACACAGAACCAAAACATTGGATTATCATTCCCCGTTTGTTTTCCTGGACAGCGTGGACCTGTAGTGTTTAGACTGCAGGCAGGCTAAGAAGGCAGAGGCATGATGTGTTACGGTTAGCGAGCTCTCCGTCTGGCGTGTGTGTGTGTGTGTGTGTGTGCGTCCGTGCGTGTGTGTGTGTGTGTGTGTGTGTGTGGTAACCACACACCCCCGATCCCCCACCAGCATGTTAGGGCACCCTCGTCTTTGTTCCAGCCCAGGCGGCGTGGAGAGGAAACCTTGCTGGTTCTGAGGTTCTGTTGGCCTCCGCGTCTGGTCTGGACCAACCTCCTCTCCTCTCTTCTCCTCCTCTCCCATCCCTCTCTTCTCCATCCTTCCCTTCATCCCTCCATCCCCAGGCAGACATGGGCCTGTTAAGTAGACTGTTGTTCATCCTGCTTCATGACTGGAATTACACCTTCTACAGTGTATGGACAGTATGCTAAACCTCAGGCATTCAGACAACTGAGAGGCCCTTGTGTGTGTGTGTGTGTGTGTGTGTGCGTGTGTGCGTGTGTGTGTGTGTGTGTGTGTGTGTGTGTGTCTGTGCGTTCGTGTGTGTGCATGTGCGTGTGAGTGTGCGTGTGTGTACCTGTGCCCGTGCCCGTGCCTGTGTCTGTGTCTGTGTCTGTGCCCGTGTCTGTGTCTGTGCCCGTGTGTGTTTGTCTGTGTTTTGTTGTTGTTCGTTTTGTATCCGTGGCTGCCACACATTGGACACACATTGGACTCTATGACTGTTGGAAACTACCGTCTTCAAAGGGGGCTTGGGCATTAAACAGCCTGGCTTAGAGTTTCCGTCTTGGGGTCAGGATTTGGGACCACTAGCTCCCCACCGTCCCTCCACCACCGGCTGCAGTGCTCCAGCATGAAGAGCCACCCATGCGTCCACTCCTGCCAGCCCAGCGTAGCTGTGTGTGGTGCTGGGGTGGAGGCTGAGGTGGCGGACCCCGGGCCTGGAGCCTCCTCATCCTCCTCCCGTGCCTCCGCTAGCCCCCTGAAGCTATCCCCCCACACTGACTCCCTGCCCCCCTGTCTGGCTCTCGCCCCCCCAGAGGAGGCCTACCAGAAGCTGGCCACCGAGACCCTGGAGGAGCTGGACTGGTGTCTGGACCAGCTGGAGACCCTCCAGACGCGACACTCGGTCAGCGAGATGGCCTCCAACAAGGTAAGAGGACCTCCTCCCTCCGTACAGATCCTGTTGTCCCGTCCCGGCTCTCTCCGCTTTCCCCTGAGGCGTGTACGCTTGTGCTCTCCATCCGCATGGACCTTAAAGCACATTACTGATGTAAAAACATGTGTTTTTACATCCATGTGGGGAAGTGCAAAAGTGAACACTTTCAAGGGGAAAGGGTGGAGAATCGGGATGCGGCACAGATTTGCCTCTATGCGCTTACCTCTGAGTGTGTCATCTATGGGTTAGGGTTAGATAGATTTCGAACTACTGTGACCATAATGCAATGCCCTGTGTTTGTATGGAGTCAATGGAGGCCGCTCTTGCGGGTCTAGTGGACTGTGTAGAACGCCAGAACATCGTGCTGTCATTATAGATAAGGTTCCTATGGACAGTGTATCTGTATTGTCCACACACACACTGTAGGTGTCGAGAGAAAAGGTGTGAACGTCACTTCTGGTTTCACATCTACTCCTCTGATAACTGCACCTCAATGCATTCTGGCTCTATTTGCATGTGAACATTGATTGGATGTTGTAGTACAGAGGGAGAACCACATAGACAGCTGTTGAAAGCCGCGTTGTGTTCGAGTCACGCTGCAATCTTTATGTGATGGAATTTGGAATATTATGGGATTGTACGTATATTATTGGTTGTTACCAACAGGTGCCAGGGGACATGGTGTTGTTATGTTGAAGTACACCAGATCACCATTGCGTTTATTAGCACTGCAAAAAGGGCATGTTGGTTTCGATTTACAACAAATACATTTGTTTAAGTAAGTGAATCATCTATCCATCAGTCATCATAAGATAAAGTAATCAATGCTCGGACCAGGGGCCATTGGCAGTCACAATGCTAGAAGAAGGAAAAAGTATTCTTATTATTATTATTTTATTTGTTTTATTAATAGGAGAGAAACAAGTACAGGGGGGTAGTGGGGATGAAGAGGTCTTTAGGAGGGACTGTTAAGATGTAGCCTGAAGAGATGGGTCTTCAATCTACGGTGGAAGATAGGTAGTGACTCTGCAGTCATGACAGCAGTGGGAAGCTCGTTCCACCAGCGGGGCGCCAGGACAGTGAAAGCGTACCCTACTGTATGAGCGAGGCTGAGTGTGGTTGGTTCTGAGAACAGAAAGTATGTATAGATGTTTACCGGGAATTAGCTCTCTCCTGTCGAACAGTGGAGGCTGGTGAAGGTAGAAACTGTTGGAGAAGGCAGGAAGGAGACAAGGAAAAGGAGGCCACATCAGACTATTGAGATGCCCTCCTACAAGACCCATGGTTCAGTAGACCCTGGTCCTGTTCCAATACTCCTCAAATGTATCCCTCCTTCCTGCCTTCCTTGAAGTCATTCTTGATCTGTCATGCTTTGATTGTTGAAAGTATATTTGGCCAAGTATATTTGCACATACAGGGAATTGACTTGGGGAGGTTGGTGCATGGACATAAAACACAAATAGCAAATATTGACAGGAAATTTACGAAATAGCAAAGTATTAACAAGATAGCAATAACAAGCAGCAGAACAATACATCTTGTAGGCTGTGTGAGACTAAACGGCAACGAGGCTAGAGGCTGTGAAATGGTTGTGGGGCATGAACACTATAAATTAGAATCATTTTAAATAATTATAAATGACATTATTTGTATACAGTATGTAGCTGGTTTTCTTAGATTCAAAGCGCTCCGCATCATATGAGCAAGACACATTGTGTCAGTATCTGTCTCTATCTAATCGTCGCCATGCAGGGAGGGAGGTACACACTGAGCATGCTCCAACCGACCTCTCCAGCAAGGCTCTGCCGCGCTGCATGCTGATTAGCTCAGGGCTCCAGTGATGTCACACCCCTGTGATGTCACAATGGGGGGACGGGCCAGGAGAGAGAGAGAGAGGGAGAGAGAGAGAGAGAGAGAGAACAGAGAGAGAGAGAGAGAGAGAGAGAGAGAGAGAGAGAAGAGAGAGAGAGAGACAGAGAGAGAGAGGGAGAAACAGAGAGAGAGAGAGAGAGAAACAGAGAGAGAGAGAGGGGGAAAAACAGAGAGAGAGAGAGAGTAGAGAGAGAGGGAGAGGGAGAGACAGAGAGAGAGTAGGAGAGGCAGGCAAGCAAGCAGACAAAGGGACAGATAGAGAAAGGGACACAGGCTAGTCAACGTACACAAGGAGCCTCATAGCAGCCGTAGAGGCCGCCCCCCCCCCCCCCCCCCCCCCATTCAGATGTCTGTCACCACGCCACTGTTGTCCGTCCGTTAGCTCGTCTAACAGCAGCTCACGAGCGCCGCTATCCCCGGTTGCCATGACAACACCCACCGAGGGCCCCGGTCGGCTTGCCGTCTCACTCCACAGCACACAGCAATGGAGCTGGGATACGGAGGCACTGCTTCTCTCTCTCTCTCTCTCTCTCTCTCTCTCTTCCCCTCTCTCTCTCTCCCCCCCCTCTCTCTACCTCTCTCTATCTCTTCCCCTCTCTCTCTATCTCTCCCTCTCTCTCCCTCTCTCTCTCTCTTCCCCTCTCTCTCTCTACCTCTCTCCCCCCCCCCCCCTCTCTCTCCCCCTCTCTCTCTCTCTCCCCCCCCCCTCTCTCTCTCTCTCTCTCTCAGCTGTCCCTTACAGTACACAACATGTACATAATGTACTTTCACTTTTAAAGGTGATTTCCCGGGCATTGGTCGTGACAGATTTCCTCTGTAAACGAGATGTTTAATCTAATAAGGAGATTACCTGAATAATTAACTAATTTAACGAGTAATATCACATCGACAATTTGCCAAATAAAGCCGTCATAGCGTCTGTCTCCATTACTGTTCCCTTTTATGTCTGTATTTGACCCTCACATTTGTAGGTTATTGGGTTACTCATTGTGAGTATGTGTTCAATGGACTGCATATTGTAGAAGGCTAAACTGTTGTTCTGTGACATTAGACAAGGTTGGTACATGACAGTGCAGGCAGGATAACAGTGCAGGCAGGATATTAACACAGTGAACGCATGGGGGTCGGCTGACGTAGTCGGACATGTGATGGTGACGACATCACTGCTGTATGAAGGGGTGAAAAGGAGGTGGTCTCACCCCACCCAGAGCACTTGGTGAAGATAGTGTTGGAAAACGTCACTATTGTCCCCGATCTCCCTTGCTTTGTGCGTTTTTATGAAATCTAGTTGTTAGTTACGTTAGTTATAGTTATGTTCAACAGCAAAATAGGCTTTTATGCGACATCCTGTAGATTGGTGAATGATGTGTTACAA
The DNA here is from genome assembly GCF_951799395.1 of Argentina silus. Lineage (NCBI taxonomy): Eukaryota > Metazoa > Chordata > Actinopteri > Argentiniformes > Argentinidae > Argentina > Argentina silus. Next base: position 21,016,608 of record NC_139661.1, read on the forward strand.
TAATATCATAAAACCATTAATATCATTATATTTTGTGAAGGTAACATATCACAGGTATGTTTGGACTATGTTGGCTATGTTCTGTATGTGTGTTTAGATGTTGTTAGCTTTGAGCTCCTCCATGGAGAACACCTTAGTCGACATCCTGGTACAGGTACTTGGTGAATTCATGCTCTAGGTTAGAGTGAAGTTGCGTCACAGGTCTAGGATCAGCTCACCCGCCTAAATCTTATTAGAAGGAAAAGCGCAAATCTGACCTAGGATCAATGTACTGTAGGGTTCTAACAGCTGACTCTGAGCAGCTAACTCTGAGCAGCTGACTCTGAGCAGCTAACTCTGAACAGCTAACTCTGAACAGCTAACTCTGAACAGCTAACTCTGAACAGCTAACTCTGAACAGCTAACTCTGAACAGCTAACTCTGAACAGCTAACTCTGCTTGTGTGTTCTAAGGAAGGGGGCCGTCTGCCGTCCAAAAAAAATGTGGAAAAGCTAAGAATCACCACAGATCCAAGTATGTATGAGATCCATCGTGACGAGCTCTATATTCAGCAGGGAGCTGCTATTTTGGATCACACTTCCCCAAAACAAATTACACACAAGAGGCAGCTAAGAATGGTGTAATCTTTTCCAATTTTTACCCAAAGGTGTGGGTTCACACCTCTTGGCCGAGCTATCAATAGCAAGCTGTTCCCCGCACTTGTGTGTGTGTGTGTGTGTGTGTGTGTGTGTGTGTGTGTGTGCGTGCGTGCGTGTGTGTGTGTGTGTGTGCGTGCGTGTGTGTGTGTGTGTGTGTGCATGTGTGCGTGCGTGTGTGTGTGTGTGTGTGCGCACGCAAGTGCGTGTTTGTGTGCCTGCGTGTGTGAGTGTGTGTGTGTGGGTGCGTGTGTGTACGTGTGTGTGTGTTCACGTATACAATTGTGTGTGTTTATTAGGGCCTGTGTCGGCCTGTCCCTCTATACTTGGACACAGACGGAGGTGCTAGATCTTTGTTAGTGGGATACCAGCGGTCTCATCTGTTGCATGGAACTGTGTAAATTACCCCCAGTGCAGTGTGGGCTGGCTGGAGAGCCGTGGTGTGAAGTGATCTGAGACGTGATTTGTCCCTCTCAGATCCACACGACCAATAAACCCTCTCGCTGAGAGTAGTGGGTCTCTGTCTGCATCCTACAGAACCCTACAGAACCTCCCGTTTAAAAACATACAGTACTCAGGTTTACTACTAGGTTTGACTCTGTTGATGAACAATTACAATGAGTGCCAACAATTCTGTATGGAGATGAGTGTCCACTACAGTAAATGTGTCTAGATATGAGCCTTGTGACTGCCAATGGCCCCTGGTCTGAGCATTGTGACTGCCAATGGCCCCTGGTCTGAGCATTGTGACTGCCTATGGCCCCTGGTCTGAGCCTTGTGACTGCCTCTGGCCCCTGGTCTGAGCCTTGTGACTGCCAATGGCCCCTGGTCCTAGCATAGATTACTTTATCTTATGATGACTGACGGATAGATGATTCACTTACTTAGGCAAATGTATTTGTTGTAAGTCGCTTTGGATAAAGGCGTCTGCTAAATGCCAAATGTAAGACTACAGACTACAGTTCCCCATACCCTTTGAACCTTGGGTTCGACATCAGCTTTATCCCATGTAAGATCCAGCCTGATTAAAATAAATGATTATCAATGCCACATAGCAGATGTGTTTATCCAAAGTGAGTGCAAATATGCTTTTGTGAACAACATGGTTCCCAGCAGGAATTGAACCCACAACCCTTAGTGTTGCCAACGCCATGTTTAAATAGCTGAACCACACAGGACCACACTGAGAAGTACTGGGCCCAAAATAACTGCCACACACACACACGCACTACATCCTGTAGTAGTGAAAGTACTGTTCATACCAATGATTCCATATACATGGACTGTATATGTTATATATGGTTCAGACATACCTCAGACAACCTCCTTGTAAGGCTCCTTGCAAGTTTAATGATGTTTTTACGTGTTTCACATACTGTCCATGTTCCAATTGTGACTCATCGCCCAGGACATGAGTGTGAATCCTCCTCAGTGTGAATATTGTATGACCAGGGATGAGATAATCTGTACTGCCAGAAACAGATGACTTCAGATAGATGACATCAGACACACGACACACAACATACTGCAGTACTGAATTCACACACACACACACATAAGCATGCGTGTACCGCCCCCCCGCCCCCCCCCCCCCCCCCACACACACACACACACACACACACACATACACACGCACACATACACACACACACACACACACACACACACACACACACACACACACACACACGCTCACACACACACCACCCCACTGCCCTGTAGAAATCAAAGGAAAAAGATAGAAAAAAAAACGTTGCCTTTGACTTCAATCCCAGCCAATCACGCAGAGGGATGAGCTCACTCTACTCCAGCCTAGCCAATCAGACATGGTGATGAGCTCACTGTTTTCCCTAGCTGGGCCCTGATTGGCTGGATCTTTCTTCAGTGAGAGCAGCAGCCTGTGTTGTTCTTCACATGGGAGTCTTCGTGACATGTCTTTGAGGCAGCCGCGTTATTTGGAAGCTCTTGACAAAAAGCTCTTTCAAAAAGCTCTCCAGGACGGCTGGCAGCATCCAGGACGACTGGCAGCATCCAGGAATCCTCTGCTTCATCTATTATTGACAACCCTAGCAGTGTGTGTGTGTGTGTGTGTGTGTGTGTGTGTGTGTGTGTGTGTGTGTGTGTGTGTGTATCTCACCTCTAGAGCAGGTGTGGATAGCAGCACGTGAGTGTGTGTGTGTGTGTCACTGAGTGCGTGGGTGCGGGCAACGACGCTGTCATTGGACCGTCAAGCAGCCAAACTCCATTCTCGGCTCTCCTTGAGCCCACTCTCACTCAACTCTGGATCTGGCACGATGGATCTCTCTCTGCGGATGAGCGGAACAGAAACAGGCTGATCCTATAGACTGTCTGCTGTGGACGTACCTGGAACCCTGCTCAGGAACCCTGCTCAGGGCACATCTCCACCATGGAGGCTGTGTTCTCGCTGTGTTGAGCTACTGAGACACTCTCTGCTCGCTTCGCTTCCCTCTCTGACTCTTCCTCTCTGTGCTCTACCCTGCCTGGGTGTAGTCTGGCTGTTGTTTTGTACCTGGACACCTTTTTTTTTAGATTTTTCAAAATGCCTGAAGTGAATTACCTGCTTTCTGTCTCCTGGGGGTACATAAAGGTAAGACGTGAGGTGGAATGCATTGGCCAGATTTGACTAAATGAGTTGAAATATTTGTGTAATGGAAAAAAAAATCTGAATTTTCCATGACAAAGTAAGACATCATCTGTCTGATAGAGAGGAAATGATGTCATAGACGGACAAAGGAAACAAAGGCATAGGGGCTCGTCCTTGACACGCTTAGATCTGGTGTATCTGAGCGCATTGAGATCCACAGTTTATATTGTGTGTGTGTGTGTGTGTGTGTGTGTGTGTGTGTGTGTGGGTGTGTGGGTGTGTGTGCCATTTAACATATGTACAATACAGGCTCAGATTGTCTGGTGTGACACACAGGAATAAGGGTACTTTCTCTATGTGAAAAGGTGTGGAAAGGTGTGACTTAGGACACAATACCAGACAGGATATTTAGACTGTTACTTTGGATTTAAAGGGTCTAAATTGTAAAATGAGCATGAGGGGGTATTTCAGAAAGAGAAAAATGTGATTGGGGGAAATATATCTAAAAATATTGAGAGACTAATTAATTGTACTGGTCCTTTAGTTAGAAGATCCCTGTCAAAATCATGAACAGGTAGTGTGAATTTGGGTATCACACTTATCGTCATCCCCACTGTAGACTTTATGGATCAGCTTGTCTTGGTGATAAGTCCCATCACTTGTGGGTGTTGGGTTCCAATCCCTGCTTTCTACTCTGGCTCGCTCTAAGGGACATTATTCACAATGATATCAATACACAACTGCACAGTAAGCACTATATTTGGCCATAATGGCCTCTTTAAGTAATCAATATAAATCAATATTATCCATCTACATACAGTACCAGTCAAAGGTTTGGACACAAACTTGCCAAGAGTGTGCAAAGCTGTCATCAAAGCAAAAGGTGGCTACTTTGAAGAATCTAAAATATAAAACATATTCTGGTTTGTTTAACACTTTTTTGTTTACTACATAATTCCATATGTGTTCCTTCATAGTTTTGATGTCTTCAATATTAATCTACAATGTAGAAAATAATAAAAATAAAGAAAAACCATTGAATGAGAAGGTGTGTCCAAACTTTTGACTGGTACTGTATATTACAAACAAGCTGTGTTTCCAATTTGGGGGGCAGTAATGCAAATATGAAAATAAAATGTTAGTGTATGAGTGTTCAGATGTGGTAGGTTTTCAAGTGGTCTTTGTTTGGCAATCACTATTGCCTGAAGAGTTCGCCCCCGCTTTGTCCATCCAACTGTCCTCCAAATCAGTGGCCACAGCTAAAATTGGGTCTGCCACTCCAATCAGGTTTCGGAGAGGGAGAGGGAGGAAGGGAGAAAGGGAGAGGGAGAGTGAAAGTGGGTGATGGAGAATTGGGTTACTGATGACATCATAGAGGGGTTGGGAGAGGGGATGGGGCGGGGGGGGGGTTGAAAGCAACGGGTATCTCACCTGCTCTGTGCAGCCGTGTGTGCGTGTGCGTGCGCGTGCATGCCAAGTACACTATTATTGGTACTGCTGTATTTCTAATCATGTACTGTACTGTCTCTCAGGTGATAACAGTGCCTTCGGAAAGTATTCAGACACATTTTTTTCCACATTTAGTTGTGTTATAGACTCAATTTAACATGGATTAAATTAAAAGAATTTGCTATCAGTCCACACACAATACCCCAGAATGACAAAGCGAAAACACATTTTTTGAAATTTCAGTAAATTTATTAAAATTGGAATACAGAAATACCTCATGTACATAAGTATTTAGACCCTTTGCTATGGCACTCTTAAAATGAGCTAAAATGCAAAAATTTCAAAAATGTCATCAACAAATCACTGATATAAGTGATATTGAATCTTAATGCAAGGATAATAGTTCATGTAATTTTGGAATTAATATATTTGTTTTTATAGGGTATATAACGCAAAAAAATGTTGAAAAAGTGAAGGGGTCTGAATACGTTCCAAAGGCACTGTATATGTATGTTTTAGCAATCTCTAACCCTTGTCTCTGTGTGTGTGTGTGTGTGTGTGTGTGTGTGTGTGTGTGTGTGTGTGTGTGTGTGTGTGTTTTCCAGTTCAAGAGAATGTTGAACAGGGAACTCACTCACCTGTCGGAGATGAGCCGGTCGGGGAACCAGGTCTCTGAGTTCATCTCCAGCACCTTCCTGGGTGAGTGACCATGGATCCTCTGTTCCAGAAGAACCAAGGCTAGGCTATATATACACTTTCTTATGATTCCATATCTATGATTAATTAATCATTGACATATCTAG
>NC_139661.1:21027099-21029599 GCF_951799395.1 Argentina silus
TGACTAAACTGTTCTTCTTAGTAATGAAAGATGCTTATTTATAGAGTATTTTTTTTGTTTTTGTGGAGTCTGTCTGTCTGTCTGTCTGTCTGTTTTTTATACATCTATGTTTATGGTTCCAAAGCGCACGCTGCTCCCCCACCTTGGCCACTCCTCCCACCTCATGTTATTGGTCAGCTTTTCAGACACGCCCACTGGTACTTCTACAAGTTTTTTGCACTCAGGAAAACTCTTTTCCATTCCCCTTTGTACTGAAGTGGTCTGTGTAGACTTCACAAAAATAGACCTCCTAGTGTGTTGAAGTTACATGTAGGACTTTTGGATCAACTGTTTAAAGTCCACTTAATACTGTTCATACTGTATACTCCCCTACTCCCCTCCTTCTCAGCCTTTGCCTGAAGTAAAGCAGTGTTCCTATATTTGATCAAGTGCCCATTTTACAGAAGTGGCTATGATGAGTGTTCAAGGAGAAACTGTTTGTTAGCTGTTTTATTCCTCCCCAAAGTGACTGGAGAGAAGAGCTGAGGTCTGGATGAAATCCCAACAGAACACATCATCATCATCATCATCATCATTACGGAGAAGCAAGCTGCAGCAGCACACTGGGAGGATTGCATTGTGGGAATTTATCAAGACACTTTTTTTTCTGAAGTTGAAGTCTTCCTCGAAAACCTGACTGAAAAAAAAGGCTAAAATTCTACAGCATTGACGCTGTCTTTGACCTCTTGAGTTTTTGTATTGTACCGTACGTCACATGGAGATATTTTCTAGGTTTTACTTTTTGCTATAGTAGGTTTTACTTTTGTTATTCGAAGAGAAAAGAAAAGTGACTTTTGAGAACATTTCAAAGTCATTCAAAAACTATCGGTGAGAAAATTCCTTGCTGGCCACCGATTTTCTATGTTGAAACGGATAACTTGCCAGTTATTGTATTAGGAGTGAAGAGTGAACATTAATCATATTATTCCCATACCACTGACCCATACCAGATTTTGTTGTAATAATCATGGTGGGTATTTCAAGGAATCTTTTCACCTGAGGAGAAAATTCATACTGATGTTGGCACATGTTTTATATCACATTCAATGAATCAGTTTGACTATCTGACCCTAAAGAGCCTTTAAGTTCTACTTGTTGTTGTTGTTGCCTGCAGTAAATGTGAACATCAGACAATGCAATGTGTGTAACTTGATAAAATAAGCACCTTTGGGTTAAAGGATTGAACTCGTGCTGCAATTGTATCGAGGTGGTTCCCCCACTCTCTACTCTACTGACATCTCTGGAGGTTCTAGAACACTTAGCTTATAGCAATGTTACGATAGATAGGTGGTCCTCTGTGGCTCAGTTGGTAGAGCATGGCGCTAACAGCGCTTAGGTTGTGGGTTTGATTCCCGCTGGGACCATATATACTGAAATGTATGCACTCACTGCAATGTAAGTTGCTTTGGATAAAAGCGTCAGCTAAATGGCATATATTATATAGACACATTTGTTTAATTGGATATTCCAACAGTGAGTTGCCGCCCTTTTTGTGCTACACACATAGCAACTGTTTTGTTTCCTTTCAATCACACATCCATTCCCTGTGTGTGGTAGATGTCTGTCACAGTGTTCGACATTAAGGAAACGCCTGTCATTGTCATTAGGAGGACCTTTGCTTTCTTTGTTTTTGACAAGAAAACAAGACAATCAGCTCCATTGTGTCGTGATCTCACGAGGAGGACTAGTCAGCTACATAGATAATGCACTGATGTATTCATACAGTATCTCACTAGTTTACCTTTTTTGTTTTTTATTCAACTCGCCAAAACTCACGTGCACATTTAGGCTTGAAGGAGACTCTCAGCCAAGAGACTCTTTCTTTTCCATATTTCTGTTGTTGTCCTCACAATTGATGGTATTATTTATTATTTATATATTTTTCTATTTGTCATGTCTCTTTTGCCATACTAAGGCGGTACAGTAAAGCTTTCACTGTAGCATAGACCGCAGTACAGACTTGCCAGTTATTATGCCCAAATATGCTTTTTATTTCTCTATGTACATACAGTATAGAAAAGAAAATCAAGAAATGTAAAAAAAAAAAAGAAAAAAAAAAAGAAAGAAAGAAAGAAAAGAAAAGAAAAAAAAGAAAAAAAGAACTTGAAATGAACATGGCTTTTTAAAAGAGTGCTTATTTTAACAAATGTTTCATTTCAAAAATGTTTTATTTTCTAATCCTGATTTCTTTGTGCCAAGTTTATTATGCTTTTCATCCTCACCTGATGACCTTACCTGTAATGCAGTTTTCTGGTTTTATCGCTGTTTACAAACATGTATTTATTGTGCTGTATATACTATAATTATTATCATTATTATTATTATTATTATTATTATTATTATTATTATTATTGTTAATATCATGATGCTGTGTGTTGTAAATGATTGACTCTTATCATCCCTTGTGGTGATGGTGTGGCTGTATTACGTACCTCTTGTTGAGAGAATGTTTAATACACAT
>NC_139661.1:21034599-21039599 GCF_951799395.1 Argentina silus
ACACACACACACACACACACACACACAAAATCTACTATACAGTACTCACACAGACACAGTGTATGTATTATATTAAATTCTTTGAATGTGACAGGTGAGGGGACGGAGGCCATGATGGAAATGCTAAAAGGCCACATTTGATTTTATCCAAGGTACAGTAGATGATTTTAAAGTAACCACAATGCCACACTCATTCGCACTCACACACACACACACACACACACACACACACACACACACTCAGTACACACTCAAACTGTGCAAACAGAAAGCAACTACCACTTTCTTATACACTAAATTAAATAATTTGGCTCCTGCAGATTGTTTCGCTTTCGATAAACAAATATACAAAATAAATAGAGGCTAAATAAATAGATGGCTGAATAAAGCACTGAATAACTTTATCCCCGAACAACTGAGAATGTCTAGTACGTTGTAGCCAGGGCAACGAATACAGTGGTAAAGCTTAGGGAAACTCCTAATTTTACAGTTCTCCTATTCCAAGTCTTTGAAGCTGTTTTGAGGGCCACTGTACAATAAGGACACAGACCACACGTTACATACTTAAAGCATTTACAAGCATCAAAAAGTCTACTTCTTAATAAACGGGGCAGCCTCTATATTCAGCCAGCGGAAAAACGTCCAAACGTGACATATTGGCAATTTGTGTCGCGGTAACAGGTGAAGATCCCGCTGCGCAGCGGAGCTGTCTGGCCCGCCCTCAAGTGGGCGGAGCTGTCTCGCCCGCCCTCAAGTGGGCGGAGCTGTCTCGCCCGCCCTCAAGTGGGCGGAGCAGCGCTAACTAGAGGCGTATCCATGACAATAAGCAGGTCAAGTGCGTTGAAAAATCTGGCACAAATATTTCAGACAGCCCCGCCGTTCCGTCTGAAAGCGCCGCCGCCACCGCCCACGTGTGCGTTAAGACTGTTTTTCACGCCGTTCAAATATAGCCCACAGAGAGGGACGTTTGTGGTGTCACTAAAAGTATTGTCAGACACCTAATATCAGATTTGGCAACTGCAATGGTCTTGGTCGTCCATCTGTCTTGTCTGTCTGTCTGTCCGTCTGTCTGTCTTCCTGTCTGTCTGTGTCTGTCTGTCTGTCTGTCTAAATGTGAAGAAGTGACTTGCATACCTGTGCCTCAACAGAAGTGTGAAGAGACACTGTGCATGTCTCAATACTTCCAAGTAGCTTCCTCTCCTTGTGACCTCTCCTTCATCTGCACTGATCTGCATTGTATTCTGCAGGCGGCAACATAGTGTATGCATATCAGGAGTTTGCTTTCACCTATCCAGTTCTTTAAGTGCAGATGAAGAGAAGGAGATGAAGAGAGGAGGCTATTATGGACGATTGGGACGCACCCATGGATTGCTGTTGTGGATGTACAGCACCAGTCAAAAGTTTGGACACAAACTTGCCAAGAGTGTGCAAAGCTGTAGGTGGCTACGAATCTAAAATATAAACCATATTCTGGTTTGTTTAACACTTTTTTGTTTACTACATAATTCCATATGTGTTCCTTCATAGTTTTGATGTCTTCAATATTAATCTACAATGTAGAAAATAATAAAAATAAAGAAAAACCATTGAATGAGAAGGTGTGTCCAAACGTTTGACTGGTACTGTACATGTACGATGAGAAAAGTTGCCAGATAACACACAGAGATACTCATAGTACAAGGGAACTGGGGGGTTCTGATCCTGGAGAGGGACTGCAGTATGCTGGACTGGCTTTTCTCCCCCTGCCTGCCCAACACTAACACAGAGCCTGCCATTCTGGAACAGCCTGCCAACCCATGTCAGTGAGTCAGAGACAGTGTCATCATTAAATCCAAAGGAAAAACACACTTTTTAAACCCGTCTTTTTCAGAACTTCCATTTTCTTTTCCTTTTGTATGTTATATACTTGTTGTTGTAACGTGTGCGCTTGTATCTATTGTACAGTGTATTGTGACCATGTAAAATGCATGTTAAACTTAAACTTAAACCTTAACTTATCCTCGTTCAACCAATCATATGTTGAGGCATGTTAGTGCTGTACTGGAACAAAAGCATGCACACTCTGACTGCCTCCCCTCCAGGACCGGAGTCGCCCGTCCCTTGCTGCCCGGCCACCGGACACTAACAGTTGCAGGCTGGAGGCTGGAGGGGCGGGGCGCTGTCGGTCAGCTTGGCGGTGGGGGCTCCTGTGGTGACCGCTGGGTCAGTGTCCAGGCTCTCGGACATCCTGTCGCAGATGATGTCCACGAGGCGCTCGAAGGTCTGCTTCACGTTGACATTGTCCTTGGCGCTGCACTCGAAGAACTCAAAGCCTGTACGAGGGGACGGGGGGGACAGAATGTGGGGGGTGAGGGGAGGAGGTGAGGGGGAATGTGGGGGATGAGGGGAGGTGAGGGGGCGGGGGGGAGAATGTGGAGGTGAGGGGGCGGGGGGGAGAATGTGGGGGTTGAGGGGAGGTGAGGGGGAGGCGGGGGGGTAGGGGGGGGGATGTGGGGGGTGAGGGAGAAGGGGGGGGGGAGCAGGGGAGGAAGGAGGAAAGGAGACGGGGAAAGGGGTAGGAGGGGAGTTGGCAGAGAAAGAAAATGACTGCAAGCACATGATAAGATGATGTGTTAAGATAAGCTGACAAGTCTGGGAGCTGAGCCTTATCAGAAGTGAACAGTGGCAGTGCCACTGTTCCAGGATAAGACTGGCACACGGGCCACAGCTAAGGCTAGCACACTAAGCACTGTGGGCTGCAGCACAGTCAAAAACCCATCTCGGTACTGATGCTGTAAATTCACTTCAGCTAAAGCATCACCATGTCACTACTGTATGCATTTGGCTGCTGATGTGTCAGTGTCTAACCCACATTCAAATAAACAGAATGACAGTGGACCATTTCCTCGACCCACATACAGTACATCGGATAGACAATGAAGCTTCCTGAATCGTTGAATCGTTGAATTGAAACTGTTGGGATGACTCACCCAGTTGGTCGGCTAGTTGTCTCCCGCTGGCCACAGAGACCACCCTCTCCTCCTCCATGTCACACTTGTTCCCAGCCAGAACCACCTGAGCGTTGTCCCACGAGTAGGTCTTTATCTGGGTCGACCTGCACACAGACGCCAGGATACAGCCACTCAGACTCATGTCGTACACCGTGTCAACCCGACCACAATATACCCATGAAAAGGCCTATATACGTAGATGCAAGTTTCAAAGCTCAAATAAAAAGAAAACTTTTAAATATAGAGCATTTTAAAGAGCCTGCCTGGAGTCCTGGCACTTTTGAGACGTCTCCTGTGTTCCGTTGCTTTCATTGCGCAAGGCAAGCTCAATGAAGCACAACTAAAGTTGTTGAAAGAAAACAAAGAGTTTTTGAAACAAGGACTAGTGCGTTCATCCTGCCTCTCCTGAGAGACGGGATGATATAAGAGAGAGAGAGAGAGAGAGAGAGAGAGAGAGAGAGAGAGAGAGAGAGAGAGAGAAAGAGAGAGGAGGGGGGGTGGGAGGGGGACACTGAGATCAGGAGAAACTGGAGATAAGTAGAGGGAATCTGCTTAGACCCTCATTCTGTCACCGCCAGTCTTTCTGCCTCAGCACAGCAGAGAGAATCATTCTCTCCCACATCACTACGATGGCTTCCTGTTACCCTGTTGTCACTGTTCTAAAAGACCGCCAGTCGGCAACAACCAACCACACAGGACATCCTCCGGTCTTCAGGGTAGAGTGTCTGCTGTATCCTGTTATATCAGGTACCTCTCACATCAGTGATGGTAGGGAGGAAAGGGATGAGAGAGGGAAGGAGAGGGGAGGAGATGGGAGGAGATGGGAGGAGGGGGGAGGAGGGGGGAGAGGAGGGGGAAGGGCGAGGGGGAGGGGGGAGGGTAGAGGAGAGGAGAGGAGAGGAGAGAAGGGGGAAGGAAAAGAGAGGAGAGAAGGAGGAGAGGAAAGCAAAAGGAAAGGAAAGGAAAGGAAAGGAAAGGAAAGGAAAGGAAAGGAAAGGAAATGAAGGATTCTCTAAAGCCCTGTGTCTCCTGGCCAGCAGCACCGAGGGCTCAGCATGCCTGTGTCAGACAGGATGTGATTACGCGCACACAGGAAATGAGTGTGTCCGGAGCTCATTCAGGCACAGGCAGAGCACAAGTTGTTGCCATGGAAACCCAGCGTTTTTTTTTTCCTTGTCACCGTGCAGGAGCAGGACAAACAGAGAGTAGGGAAAAAAAGCCTGTAGGAAGGGCGACGGGTCTGTTGTTCTGGTTCACACACACACACCCACACACACACACACACACACACACACACACACACACACACACAAGACACGTTCTGCTGTCACTGGCTGACCTGTCACTGCATTCGAGTGAACGAGCTCACAGGTTTCAACAGCTCCAGGATAATGACTGTCTGTCAGGAGCACTCTCTCCCCTGTTGGTGAAGGATAGACACAATGGCCCCATCACATTCAAACGTCACTGTCACTGAATCCTTTCACATAATATTCCACACAGCTTTCCGGGAGTTTCTTTGAAATTCTCTCAACCCCTTTCGAAACAAAAGCATAGGAAAAGTCGAGCACAAACCCTACAGCTTCTTTTCTCTGTGAATGGAACCAACTAGAACTAATATTTCAGAGCCAGGTCATCCTCACACAACGGATAAGACGGGGTTTGTACAAAATGTACACTTTTCGAGAAGAATAGTGCTACAGCACCTCGATCAAAAAAGGGTTAATCGGCTTGTCCGTGTAGGGGAACCTTTTTTGTTGCCATGCCATGTAGAACCTCTCTATGGAAAGGGTTCTACTTAGCACCACAAAGGACTCTTTCTACATGACACCAAAAAGGGCAAAGCTGAAAAGCTGGAAAAAAACAAAACCTTTTGGTTCAAAGCGGCACCTTTTTTCGAGGAGTGCATTGTCAGTGGCTCCTGCATCACGAACCAGTCAGAAGCGACTGTGCTTGGGGGTCATTTCAGTCTGTCTGCATTAAAAGTGCATTCCTTAGCAGCTTCAGCTT
>NC_139661.1:21044599-21062099 GCF_951799395.1 Argentina silus
CAACGGACATTTCATTACCCTATTGATTCAGGGCCAAGTGCTTGACAATCTCTGAGCCTTTTCAGTGTGCAGCTTTGCTTGTTCTCAGCTAAAAAGACACAGCAAGGGAAAAAAAAAAAAAAAAAACCTGCTGAGCCAAGTGAACAGGAGCTGCATTAGAAACCAGACCGGATCTCAATATCGCCACAGCACTGCAGTTCACCATCTAAATCAGTCCAGTAAATCTGGCTATGTTCAGTCAAGTACAGTACATAGGTTTTGCAGCGTACTGCAGCGATTTGTCCATGTTGAATGTATGTCCATTACTTGTTGATGTTTGGATTCGTAAGGGTCTGAGGGATAGAAGTGCACAGGCTGACGTCAGGAGTCTTCTAAAGATACAGCATGATAACATTTGCAGATCATTAACGTTGGGAGTGTAAAATCCCTTGAATATAATACTTTAGCACAAGGTAACGATAAACTTGAACAATTTAAACTATATCATGTAGAGCCAAGATGTTGTTGTTTGGCATCTGATAAATCGTGCAACACCCACTAAGGGGTTTATCTAAAATGGCCACTGAGGACTCAGTTCTCTCAAAGCCCAATTAGAATCCCCCAGACCTATTAAATGGATGCTCTGGCAGACATCCCTCCTGTTACAATCTGCCTGCCTTTGCTAAACTGACAAAAATACATGATCTTATTACTCTTTCATTAAACGGTGTACACTGTTCAACCCTCCAGTTCTTGCTTCCTGCTCAAGTGTTTGTAGTTTCTGTCTGTCTGCCCCCCCCCCTCCTGCCCCCCTCTTTCATATCAGCTGATTTACCCACTGCAACTGTCTGGGAAACAATTAATTATTGAAAGACTGCAAATAATATGACAGCCAGTAAGCAGCATTGCCTCTGTAGGAAGGGAGCGGGTGTTTGTGGTATTAAGTGCAGGGAAAATGAGCAGCGTTTAAACCGTACCCCGTACCCCGTCTCTGAGGTACTCAGAAACATACTCCTAATTAAGACCGCCATGGGCATGTTCTGGGCCTCCCACAGGAGAGCACACATTTTGAAAAGTGTTATTCAGTGATGTCCTTGACTGTGCCATGCGAGCTGACAGTCACTACCCTCCTGCCAACGATGATGATGCATCCATCTGTCCCCATTCTCCACACTAGAATTACCTCGCCTTCAGTCACTGTCATGGGCCTTCAAAGCCCTACTTACAGTCCAACGAAGACGTTATTGTAAATGGATTCTGTGCAACAGCCAGACATGTCATAGAAAGCAATATCGTTATTGACTCCAACAAGGGGTTCTGCTCTATAACGTTTTTATGAGTGGAGTACAAAACCTCTTTCTTCACAAAAGACTCGGCAGGTGAAGGAGGAATGGATGGCTGTCCAGCCATGAACCAACCTGTCACCACCGGTCAAAGTCCTTAGATAGTTATTGATCGGAGGCATCGAAGGGTGAGCAGGGATCGGGGTATGGATTGGTAGCCTAATGTGTTTTACCGACTGGGGTAACCTGGTCAAAGTAAAGAGATTGGCATGGGGGGGTGGGGGTGGGGGGGAGGGGGGATTTCTAAATAAGCCCTGTTTTAGCATTACCTTAGGCTATTGTTTATTTATAAGGATTCATTTTAGTCTGTCAAGCTATTCCTCCAGGAGTCCTTGGGAGACTATACGAATGACATTCCATCCAGACTGGAGAGTGATTCTATTCGACTGTGTGGGCTCCCTCCCTACCTGCCCCTTGGGAATGAATGCTGGTGCACGGTCGGTATGACGACAGGACCAATCAGGATTTCTGAATCTAAATCTGAAAGCTCAGATCCTGTAGGTTGACCACACTGGTCTCATGCCGAGCCCGTAGGAGAAGATAGGATGACATTTCCTCTCAGGGGTCACTTTCGCCATTTGTTTGTTGTCTGCGGGCAACTTCCACCGGGAGCTCCTCCTATGAACACTGTGCTCTAGGTCGGGATGCTCGCAGCAATACTCTGGAGACGTCCAAAATAGATCACAATACAGCGTATTGAGTTTCCTCATACCATTGTGACGCTCGAGGTGCAGTAGGTCTGCTACTGTACCGTCTGCTGGAGAGGGACAGCAGAACCAACTTGGGATTCTTCACACCATTGCCTATAATGATGTGAAGATGGTGAACTGTGACAATGATGAACTGTGGTCATCTTGTGGACGGTTAAATGTTCTGAAGGGAATGCTTTTGAGTAAGGAAAGGAATGATCAAAACAAACAGTGCAGTTAAATAGTTGTCTACATTAGATGTCTACATTAGTTGTCTACATTAGATGCCAGATATCACAATCAGGACTCTTAATTTATTAAGCTCATACATTCAGTGTGTTCAGTAGGTGAGTCACGCAGCAAAAAAAAAGAAAACGCGTTGCAAACACTACGCTCCAAGCCCACTGAGCCATCAGAACCAGTGGCAACACAACATACCCAGATTTGCAGTTTTATTCTCTTGTCGTTCTTGTAGACCGTCTTGACTTTGAAGTCGATGCCCACTGTGCTGACGAAGGCAGAGGTGAAAGCGTCGTCAGCGTAGCGGAACAGGAAAGACGTCTTCCCCACGCTGCTGTTGCCGATTATCAGCAGCTTGAACATGTAGTCAAAGTTCTGGTCCCCTGACCCTCCCTCCTTCCCTTTCGCATCCTGAGTGGCAGCCATCTGCAAATGCCAGGAGAGCCAATGTCAAAGATCATGGGAATGAACTCAACTTATTGGAAATGGCTCACCAGGGCTTACAGGCTTTCTTGCCACCTCTGGTGTGACATGTTCAGGATCTGACGTATAGAGGATGAAATGATGATGGCTTAACATGAATGGAGAGCAGGTTGTGGCAAACAAGCACAGCACTAAACTCCCTGGGGAGCCTGTGGACCTGTGCCTGTCCTTGTGCCAACCAGCTTCAGTCAGAACCTTCAAAAGCAATCGTGCACAACTTGAATAGGCTTTGGTAGGCCAACTGAATCAGTGTGGAATGTCTCACGTTAATGCAATTTGTTACACACGAAAATCATTCATAACATCATTCTATAACGGATAGGACTAAAGTAAAGGCATCTATGTTTCATGTTAAATGTTTTTTCAGTGTGCCTCTATTCATTTAAAGGACAAAATGTTCGTCTCCTTCATAAAATCGCACTATCTTGTAAACGGTCCTAGCTGCCACCCGGTAGAACAGACAAGGACACAGCTGTGATGCTTCATGTATTTGCATTAGAGATATCCTATTCCCTATGACGACGGAAATACAGAGAATTGTAAATGTATAGATGGACAGTGGGCTATATAAATTGGCTAAAACGTTGTAGAAATGTGGAACATGTAATTATAGTGGCCCGACTGTCAATCAAGTTCTTTCCGGGGATGGAATTCTATCACATCGCCCAGTGTGGCAAAAAAAAGAAAATATAACACAAGAGACATTTCATCGACAAACCTGTTTTGAAGGCTTCGTATCTGTCTTCGTGTTCACCTATTTGTTATGTTATATTAACACTTTAGATACAGACGCTTCGCTTTGAGCCTCGACAACGAAGTGAATTTCAGCACCTGGAGCTGTCCTTCTCCAACCCGATCTGGCACGCGCCCTGACGGGGCCAAGCGCGAGCGAGAGTGCATTTGGAGAAAAGCAGAGCAAGCACCTTTTGCCGACGTCAAAGTTCACAAGATGGGGTTTGTAGTTCTTTGACTTCCAACGGGGACCCATGCAATTGGAATATTCAAGCGCTATGACTACATTATTCAGCATGCAACACAGTCGCTCGTTTTTTACAACCGCTCTACATTACTTTTGACAAGCTCAAGAAAACCATTTTAAAATTTCATGAAAACAGTTTTCCATAATTAGCCTAATTGGGACACTTCCTTTCGATTCTAGCCTAGTAATAGGCGTAAAGTCTTTGACAACTCCTATTTGCTCAGCAGCTTATGTGACATTACATTTGTCTGCTCTTACATAAAATATATTATTTAAAACTAAAACGTATACATTTCCCTGGCGCATTTACTCAAATGACATTTCATTCACAAAATGACAAAAGTCTACTTTCCGTACAGAATTGCAGGCTTGCTGTACAGATGTAAAAAACAAAAAGCTGATAAGATCTTACCTTCCCATATAAATCCATTATGCCACCTACTAATAAAATAATAGCCTACAGTACAGAATATATGATATCCTAAAGCGATCCGATCAAAACACAACAATGCAGTAAAATTCCCACCCGGTCCTCAAAAATTAATTATGTGTAGAGGCAATAATGGCTACTTGCTCTGAGCGTCACCGTCGGTCTCTTATTAACCCCCGCCCAGAAATCAAGCCCTGTTTGCGAGAACAGACGCACGCTGCTGTGCAAACCGAATAGGGGCTGAGTGACGGGTGGCAACTCTGCGGCAGCGCACGGAGATCAAACAGCTGGACTGACGAAGAGAAGGGGTGCAAAGTGTCCAGACTGGATGCATGTATTGGCACGGTCGGCCTACTCTCTCAGAAAGAAAAAAAGGTTGTACAGAACAAAAAAGGGATCATTGTCACTGTCTGTGGGAGAACCCTTTTCAAAACCCCTTTCGATTATATGTAGAAGCCTATGCCTATATACTGTATATAAATGAATATATCAAATAAATGCATTCCCTCTGGGATTAGACAATATCCAAATTAAAAGTAAAACAGTCCAATGTATCATATATTGAACATAACTACAGTTACAGTTTTAAAGGCGACTGTCTGTTATGTTTGGTGATGAAACGTATTAAATGGTAAACATAGGCCCTATTGTACAACATGGATACAGAGACTGATAGGCCCTACTCTGATTTCACATTGCTCTTAGCAGAGGCTTGGCAAGCGTACAGGTTTAGGCTACCAGAGTAATACCAGACACAACAGACGGGTCGGTGGTTATACAATCATAGACAGAGTCCACAGTCATAAAAGATAAATAGCGTATCCATGCATTTGGCACGCATTTGATTGGGTCTTCCACTGAATACTGGGCGGGAATTAAGCCATTACATGTTTGTTTTTTTTACGTCGTTTTGATTCACCGTCTGCTTTTGTTTTGTTTGGACAGACAAGGGGGCGTGGCAGGTAGGAGACGTCTTGTCATATATTGTTATTTTTCGGCATAAAGTGCGAGTATGTTTGAATAACCTGCATGGTGAATTATATTATCGAAGGAACAGCATACTTACTCGATTGTTGCTCATACTGTATGTATTTGTCTGAAGAACCAATGTGAAACAATCTGGGAATTACGCCATTTGCAGTGATTGACTTACCCATACAAATGTAAAATTGCTGACGTTTTTGCTGGCATGTTTGACTAACAGAACATTTGTTATCTGAAGCTTCCAGCCTATTAAATTGGGCTCCAGTCTCGTAAACAAACTTTTTCTAGAAAGTGCTTTGCTGTATAATACTATGGCGCCACCTTCTGTTTGTGTGTAAATATAGAAATATTGTTGGCCTGTAACATGATATAGAATATTATTACATGACGACAGTACATGATGGATGTTTCTTGCTTGTATGGTTTATTTGAGTCTGAAAGTTGTCCTTGCATCGGTTCTCTTTTAATGAGAACATTTTGTGGTTTGATAAGTATTTCTCTTATTTTGTGTACTCTGCCATCCAATACCTAGGCCTTGTATACTGAATATAACTAGCAGCTACTTCATCTGTTTTAGACTGGAGAGCATGGAAGACTCCCCCGAGGGCATTCTCCAGAATCAAGGCTCCAGGATTCCAAAGGGCAGCAGGGACAACCATCCCCTCCTGAGTGCCTCTACTGGGGCGCTGGTCACAGGACTCGGGATGTGGACATTATTTTCCCTTCCTGCCTTTCGTAAGGTGCCAATAAGCCTTAAGGTACATCCCAGTTAGAATGTGTGTGTGTGTGTGTGTGTGTGTGTGTGTGTGTGTGTGTGTGTGTGTGTGTGTGTGTGTGTGTGTGTGTGTGTGTGTCCATTTGACTGTAATAGATTGAGTGCCAAGACCCATTGGATCCTGTCCTACTTTCTTCGTAATCAGTTAATGGTGGACACTTCACTTCACACTTCATTATCCAGAAATAGGTAATACATGAAACCAAGGGATTTGGGTAACAATAGGAGTTATCACGCTGGGATCATTATATCCTCTATCTTGTGACTGACATGTGTCCATGAATGGCCTCATGAGGCTACTATATTTTTTATTATATGTGTTCATTCTACACCCAGCTGATAACTATATGATGAATAAGTTATGTTGCGAATGCATCACCAGTAACATCTGTTTGAATAACGCTTCCTACTGCTTTGAATAAATCACTGATCTGACACTGATCTGTGGCTCAGTTGGTAGAGCATGGTGCTAACAACACTTAGGTTGTGGGTTTGATTCCCACTGGGACCATATATACTGAAATGTATGGACTCACTACAATGTAAGTCACTTTGGATAAAAGGCATATATTACATGACTTGATTGGTGAAAGCAAAGAAAGCTTGCTTTGACCAATCCAATCATGTTAGGTCAGTGGTTACTTCAAGAAAGGAAGGAGAGAATGATGGCATTTTGGCAAGTATTGGAACAGGGCCAGTGAAAGGACACTTTAATCACAGTGCCCTTCACCCCTCCCCTTCACCAACCTAGCTCTTTTGTATCCTCTGTGTTATAGCATTCCTGTTATTGCAGGCATTGACATTGTCATCGATGTACAGGTGCCTTACCTGCCCTCGAGTAGAGCTCAAACTCTGAATGTTATGAAGCTTCTGGAGGGACGTGAAGGTCGACTGGCAGACCTGGGATCAGGAGACGGGAGACTGGTGGGTAGATCAGAAGAGTGGTCGAACGAAAAGGCTACAATAACATCTTCATTGCAACAATGTTTGGATCCAAAGCGGATATTCGTCAAGTCCAAAACGCTGTTGCAGTCGCAACCTTGATGCAATAAAGGTATTATGGGAGCAGTTTAGTGTACAGGCCTACTTCTGTCGACCAGCACCTAAGTATCATTTGGTATACGTACAGTACGTCATTTGTATGACAGCTCCCCATTTTCCCAGGTGCTTGCTGCCTCCTCTGTTGGCCTCCAAAGTACAGGATTTGAGATCAACTCCATGCTCCTGGCCTATGCCAGAGGCAGAGCACGCTGGACAGGAGTGCCACCCGGCCAGGCTACCTTTGTCAACAAGAGCTTTTGGAAGGTTTGGTATAGCACTGACACGCACATGTGTAGTGCTCTTTGGAGGCGAGTCTCAGTGTACCCTCGTTAAAAGAGTTTGTCGTCTCTCTTATTTCACAGACCGATCTGTCGCACTACAACAACGTGACTGCTTTCCTAGCCCCCGGAGTGGTAAGTGCTCCGTCCCCACTGGAACCATTTAGAAATTATCTCTGCCTCAGACGTTTAATCGTTATAATCCCAATAGTCTTTTAACTTTAAAATTACAAAATCATATCACAAAATGTTTTGCATCGATTTTTTTTTTTCGGTTGCTGACTTAAGAGAGCGTGCGAATTCGTTGACGACTGAAAAAGCTGCCTCTTGATTGGTTCGCAGATGGACGTGTTAGGTGACAAGCTGCTGAGGGAGCTTCCTGATGATGCGTGTGTCATCGCCTGCCGTTTCCCCTTCACTGACTGGCCCCACCGTGCCTCCCAGGGCTCCGGCCTTGACCAGGTCTGGGTCTATGACATCAGCACTGTGCGATCAAGCCTGGGCCAAGATAGATTCCAAATCGACCCCTAGCCCCTACTCCCTAGCCACTCATGTAGATCTGAGAGGATAAGTGAATGCACTATAGCACGTTTCCACCCAGCAAATCTGAGGGCGAGATGATTGGGATCTCAGCCTGACCTACCCTTGGCCTACAGCAGGTGGCGATATTTCCATATTATTGCTTCCATTTCAGACCACAACCAGTGTCATAAACAGTTAATGCCAAACAAAACAAAACCCAATATCACCAACTGCATCTGCTATTTTGTAGATGTATCTAACTCTATGTTAAGTGTGATGTGCCAAGCTGAAGAGGTCAAAGTTCATTCTACACATGTCCTTACACTGTAACTACACAAGTTTATGTTATTGTTGGAAAGTGGTATTTTAAAAGAAATTGTAGATCATAGTAGTTGTACCACTTTGTTGCGAAAGTCAAGAAACTGTTAGATTAATAAAGATACATTTTCTGTATGAAACTGACAGCAATTTTATTATACCACATGCTTTAATTCAACCTGTAGACTTGGCCTCTTATTTCACTGACCTGCAGTGCCTTCGGAAAGTATTCAGACCCCTTCACTTTTTTTGTTATAGACTCAATTTAAAATTGATTAAATTAAAATAATTTTCCATCAATCCACACACAATACTCCAGAATGACAAAGCGATTGATTCCTATGCAAATCAATTTACTGACATTTCTAAAAACCTGTTTTCGCTTTGTCATTCTGGGGTATTGTGTGTGGATTGATGGCAAATTCTTTTAATTTAATCCATGTTAAATTGAGTCTATAACACAACAAAATGTGGAAAAAGTGAAGGGGGTCTGAATACTTTCCGAAGGCACTGTATACTTTTTATCATACCCCCTGTATACATGTATATCATACCCTCTGTATACAAGTATATCATACCCTCTGTATGTCTACAGGCACGTTTAATGTGATGTGGTTCATAGGAGGTTCACGTGTGGTCCCGTGCAGTCCTCGTGCCGTGCCGGCAGGAGAGGGCCGAGGACCAGTTGGACAGTCAGGGAGCCGTGGGGAGAGAGGTCAGGGATGCTGTAGCTCTCAGACAGACCCCACGCTGAGCTTAGTTCGTTGGGTTGTAGCCCTGTTTGACCCACTCTCTGTGACAGACCGTGCCTGGCTTTTTCTGCCATTTCCCCCTCCTGCTTCGGCTTGTTTTCTCCTGACTAAGGAGGGAGACTTACACGTGGCACGTGCAAAGACACATGCAAGGAACAATAGAAGTGTGATGATACCATAAGCTGTAATCACAAGACAATTAGTCATGTCTCACAAACATTCAACATTCATGTGTTTCCTCATGCTGCTTTGAACTCTCATTGAATACATAGGCTCACCTGTGGTAATCACCCAATGAGCTGCTTAGGGACAGGGTACAGTGTGAACTGCGAATCTTATTTAACGATAATTGTAACTTGTTTCTTGCACAAGGAAATATGTTTTTTTCATCACTGAGGTATATTATTACAGCGTGGACCCACCTGATCTGTCACGTCTCCACACAAGTCAAGTTGAAAAACCTCCACCTGATGGCGCCAGAACTTTAAATATAGATCTCACCTTGTCAGCGGATGAAAACAGAATTAATGTCATCTCCTGTGGATCTACAATGCATATGGGTATTTCATAGTGCTTGAGCAATTCCATTGATATCTGATCAATTGTTACCAAGAACTATTGCCGGGGGAAGGACACCTGTTTGCATGTGTGTTTAGACCTATTTTATCTACTGTTATTTGTAGAGCAGTAGTCGTAGTGATTATGGTGGAAATGATGGTGATGGTGATGGTGATGATGATGATGATGATGATGATGATGATGATGATGATGATGATAACATATATAATAGCAATATTTGGTAAATACGTTTGCTTTATCCAACTCCTATTCATACACCATAACCGCATCAGTCATTCACATTCCTGTCCTCACTGTGTGAGCCGAGATCTACCAGACCTCATTAACTCCCCGCTCAGGCAGGATCCTCCACCGTGACGTCGGATGAGCCAGACAAAGTGGGCGGATGCCGGCATATAAAGCCGAACACGCAAACTCCTCTGACTGCATTCAGAGTACGAGAAGCGAAGCCACTGCCTCGCAATGGAAATACTGAGGACTATCTCTCAACAGCCGACCAACACAAGTAACAACAGGATGTGCGAGCCGTCCCAGCGGTCTTGTGAACCGCGCAGAAAGAGAACGGAGGATCCTAGTATTCTACCTGCGGAGATGGCGAGAATTATCACGGATTCTGCCACAGGGAAATGCTACTGCCGTGGGAAAGTTCTTGGAAAGGTAGCGAACGATTTAATTGAAGTGCACATTACTTTAGTACAGAAGTTTCTAATTTTCATCCTCAATACTGGAATGTTCACTAGGTTGATATGATAGTATTTTTGCTTTAACATATGAGTGTGTTGTTCTTTTCAGGGAGGTTTTGCAAAATGCTATGAGATGACTGACCTATCCACGAGTAAAGTTTACGCAGCGAAGATTATTCCCCACACGCGCGTCTCCAAACCTCACCAAAGGGAAAAGGTAAGAGCGCGCGCGCCACTCCATGTAGTGCCTTGTGGCTTTGACACAGAATATAAAGTATTATTCGATTATGGGATGCATCATGTTTTTACTTTGTCATAATTTCTGTACCCCCTTTCCATAGATTGACAGAGAAATCGAGCTGCACAGACTGCTCCACCATAAACACATCGTGCACTTTTACCATCATTTCGAGGACAAGGACAACATCTACATTCTCCTAGAGTACTGCAGCAGAAGAGTGAGTGGGCTACTGATCATTCCTCTGTTTTCTTCTGTCTGTCTGATTATGAATTGTGACTTCATTCAATACCTGCGCTGCACCCACAAACTCAGGCCAGTCGACTGAAAGAGATGGGCAAAAATACGACTGTCATTACTGCGGTGGCTAATTTGGTCGTTTTTCCCCTATGTCGTGTTTGTGCAGTCTTTGGCGCATATCCTGAAGGCACGCAAAGTGCTGACGGAGCCTGAGGTGCGTTATTACCTTCGACAGATCATCTCGGGTCTGAGGTATCTGCACGAACAGGAGATCTTGCACAGAGACCTCAAACTGGGTAAGCACACTGCAGGATCTATCGAGTCAAAATCTAGATGTCCGCAAACCCGAGCCTATAGGCAACTTCTACAGTTTCTCACGGAATATTAATTAATATTTTTGCATTTCTCCCCCCTATAGGTAACTTCTTTGTGAGTGAGACGATGGAGCTAAAAGTGGGAGACTTTGGTCTGGCAGCCAAGTTGGAGCCGGCAGGGAACCGAAGGAAAACCATCTGTGGGACGCCCAACTACTTGTCCCCCGAGGTGCTCAACAAGCAGGGTCACGGCTGTGAATCTGATGTCTGGGCGCTAGGCTGTGTCATGTGAGTGGACTGGAACTTAGTTTCATATGATCCATTAAATACAGTAATTGAGGCCATTCAAAAAGCATGCAGAATGCTGACCTGTGAGGGGGTTGGATGGATTTAATTGCATTGTGGTGGCACGGAGATATATATATATATCGTAGCCTGTGTCTCCATGCATTGTAATGACAACCAGTCACTTACACCTATCCCTCCTCCTTCCCTCCCCCCTTTCCCTATTCCAGGTACACCATGCTCCTGGGTAGACCCCCGTTTGAGACCACCAACCTCAAGGAGACGTACCGGTGTATCCGTGAGGCGCGCTACTCCCTTCCCACCTCCCTGTCACACCAGGCCAAGCAGCTTATCTCCAGCCTGCTGGCCAAGACCCCCGAGGACAGACCCCATCTGGACCACATACTGCGCCACGACTTCTTCACACAGGTACCTTAGCTCTGTCTTGATCTGCCTGTCTGTCTGTCTGTCTCTGTCTCTCTCTCTCTCTGTCCGTCTGTCTCTCTCTCTCTCTCTCTCTCTCTCTCTCTCTCTCTCTCTCTCTCTCTCTCTATCCTGCTGTCCTTCTCTCTCAGTTGTGTAATTGGATTGTCCTAACATGTCTTTCTCTCTCTCTCTCTCTCTGCAGGGCTTTGTTCCAGAGCGTCTCCCTGCTAGCTGTTGCCTCTCGGCTCCAGACTTCCACGTCTCCAGCCCTGCCAAGAGCTTCTTCAAGAAGGCCGCAGCCGCCCTCTTCGGTGGGAAGAGAGACAAGGTCAAATACTACGAGACCCTGAGTGAGTGCATTAATCATCCTCCATTCATTCACCTCGTAAAAGAGCCATTACAGAATGTTGCTAATTAACAACTGGTGATAAAATCCACTGATTTATTTGGGGAGTATTTTGGGCAGATTTCCTAATCACACGGTTGATTTGTATGAGCCAGAGCAGTGTGTGTGTGTGTGTGTGTGTGTGTGTGTGTGTGTGTGTGTGTGTGTGTGTGTGTGTGTGTGTGTGTGTGTGTGTGTGTGTGTGTGTGTGTGTGTGTGTGTGTGTGTGTGTGTCTCAGGAAGGGGGGGGGGGGGCGGGGGATGGTTGGGAATCAACAAAATACACAATTTCCTTTTCCTTTTGACTATGGACAATAGAGTAATCTTCTTCTTCTTCTTCTTGTCTTTGCTAGATAAACTAACCAAAGAGGAAGAGGAGATCTACAAGCTGCGACATGACCTTAAGAGGACGGTCATCAGCCAGCAGCAGAGCAAACAGACTGAGGTGAGCACTTCATCAGTCCCCATACTAACAGAGTTAGTCATGTGAATGGGATGGTACTAAAGGGGTACATTGTAAAGCTTTTGTGTTCTGATAAATATGGTAAAAAAAAAAAATGTAACCCCTCCCCGTTGTTTCTCCCACCTCAGGATGGAAGTCAACCCTCGCCATCTGCCAGGAGGCCTGTTGCCCCGGCAATGGAGGGTCAGCCCCCCATTGCACGAGACACCATCCGCCTAATCGTCAGGGGCAGTCTGGGTAGCTGCAGCAGCAGTAGCGAATGTGAGTTCACGTGTGAGTGTGTGTGTCGTGTGTGTCATGTCATCCAAGTCAATGCACGTGAGTGCTGCTATGGCTGCACGTGTTATAGTACGCTTTGTGGTAAGACCCTATGAGAACTTTTAGCTTCGTAGACAGAAGGCTAACACAGTAACAGAATTGATGTCATGATTTAGCATCAAGCTAATGTATTTGTATGGCAACGAGCTAAGCTAACATCCTGTTATTGTTTCCTACAGGCCTTGAAGACAGCACTACAGGGACTGTGGCGGAGACAGTTGCTAGTGTACTCAGAGGATGTCTGGAAAATATGCCTAAAGGTATGCCTACTAAATCACAACTTGGCCCAATGTATGAAGTGACACCATGTACAGTACCAGTCAAAAGTTTGGACACACCTTCTCATTCAATGGTTTTTCTTTATTTTTTTATTATTTTCTACATTGTAGATTAATATTGAAGACATCAAAACTATGAAGGAACACATATGGAATTATGTAGAAAACAAAAAAGTGTTAAACAAACCAGAATATGGTTTATATTTTAGATTCTTCAAAGTAGCCACCTACAGCTTTGCACACTCTTGGCAAGTTTGTGTCCAAGCTTTTGACTGGTGCTGTACATGGTAGTTACATTGGCAGGTGTAGTGTTAACTACACTAGCATATCAGTGTAATACCTGGTTTACATACAGTACAGTAGTACACAATACATCGTGCACAAATAGAAGTGTCGGCCTATTGGCCGGTTCCCCCTGACGCAGATCAAGACTAATCCTAAACTAGAAAGCACTTTCAATACAGATGATTACTGCACACCTTAGCAGCTCGACTAGTAGAATTCTTAGTATTGTAATCTAACCGCCATGAACCTTCTCCCCCTCCCTCAGCCGATGACATTCCTTCGGGAACGGGGTGCGGTAACCTGCAGTGGGTTACGAAGTGGGTGGACTACTCTAACAAGTACGGCTTTGGCTACCAGCTGTCAGATCACATCGTGGGCGTGCTCTTCAACAATGGCACGCACATGAGCCTACTGGCTGACAAGAAGTAGGTATTCTCTGTTGCACAACGCATTACCCGCCCACGCTCAGCTGGAAATCGTTTAGGAAGTCTGAAATGCCTTTTACAGATCTGCTCATGTCTACTGTAAATAAATGATGGATGACAGTGCCCTCTGAAGAACATCAGCCTAGAGATAGATAGATAGAGAGTGTAAACAGAACTGGAGAGTATACTAGGCTGTAATTGAACAGAAGTATGGAGAAGGTCTTTCTGTCCTTCAAGCTGTCGTTTTCATCTAAACTTTCTGCTGCTTTGTCAGGCATCGGTTTTAACTCTCTCTCTCTCTTTCTCTCTTTCTCTTTCTAGGACTGTACATTACTATGCTGAGATGGGCCAGTGTTCTGTGTTCTCCACTTCTGATGTCCCTGAGCACTTTGTGGGTCAGGTGACCGTGCTCAAGTACTTCGCCCATTACATGGAGGAGAACCTGATGGATGTGAGTACTCACTCTAATGGTCTCTCTGGACCTACTTCTGATATCCCCTCTCTCTTTTCCTGTCTCCCCTACCCCCCTCTCCCCTCTCTCTCTCTCTCTCTCTCTCTCTCTCTCTCTAATGATAACATGTTATTTTTATTTTTTTCCCGTTTAGGGCGGAGACCTGGTGAGCATGACAGACACGCACATGCCCAGGCTCTACCTGCTGCAGTGGCTCAAGTCTGACCGCGCCCTGATGATGCTCTTCAACGACGGTACCTTTCAGGTAAACACACACGTCACTGGAACACCACAGCACACCTGAGCTAGGCATGTTGAACACACACGTGAGCTCCCGAGAATCAGCAGGACAGGAATGGTGAAAACATGACACTCATGGAAGGGACTCACACAGGCGCAGATTAACATGAGCCTATTCATTTTCCTCACCTCGCACCCTCCTATACTGTTATCATGAAGAACATATTTCAAATATTTTTTTATCGTAGCTGTCTCACATACAGTACCAGTCAAAAGTTTGGACACACCTTGCCAAGAGTGTGCAAAGCTGTCATCAAAGCAAAAGGTGGCTACTTTGAAGAATCTAAAATATAAAACATATTCTGGTTTGTTTAACACCGTTTACTACATAATTCCATATAAAAATTTTTTTTTCAAAAAAAACATTGATTGAGAAGGTGTGTCCAAACTTTTGACTGGTCCTGTACGTTTAGTTTCAAAATTCATAACTCCCAAGACTCCAGAATGTTTGTGTTCACATTATCCCATTATTAAAGCAATATTCTCCCATCTTTCTCCCCACAGGTCAACTTCTACCACGACCACACCAAGATCATCCTGTGCACCCAGAGGGAGGAGTACATGCTGACATACATCAACGAGGACCGCGTCTCGTCCACCTTCAGACTGAGTTCCCTGCTCACCTCCGGCTGTCCCACAGACCTGCGTGAGCGCATGGACTACTCCCTCAACATGCTGCTGCAGCGTAGCAACTGAAGGGGGGGGGGGGGAAGACATACAAGGACGGACCTGACTAAACATGTTACTGCATAGCTGCAACTGAACCAGGAACCAATCACCACGCGAGGGGGAGGGTAAAGACGGGCGGACCTGTGGACTACTGTTCCTGCGTCGCCGACTGTATCGGCAAAAGGTGGAAAAACAAGGTGAAAGTGGATGGAGAGACTCTGAAAGAGGACAGGTGAAAGTGGATGGAGAGACTCTGAAAGAGGACAGGTGAAAGTGGATGGAGAGACTCTGAAAGAGGACAGGTGAAAGTGTGTATAGAGCACGAGGACGGAGAGACAGAGTAGAGGAGGAGAGGACGGGGATGAAAGGGGGATGAATGGAGGTACCAATGTGAAACCCATCCGTTTTTTGGAGGGAGAGAGAGGGATGTCTGGAAGGGAAGAGTACGACTGGGCTGGCACCAGAGGAACTGCTGTTGGACATTGTAGAACATTATGTTTTTGGTTTTTTTATCGGATTGAATCCACAAGGGCTGATGCTCCGTATGTACCTACGCGGAGCTGGGCTTGGGGAGTGTACGTTATGGTTAATGTATGTACACAGCTCCTCTGCAGAGCGGAGGGTGACTGTGTGGGGGGGGTGGGTACTAAGCCAACTTCAAACTGTGATTCTGATTCATTCTCTTGGCTGGACAGATGGACGGACATGTCTGTTATGCTGTGATGGAGTGAGAGAGGAGAAGGAGAAGGGGGGAGGGAGAGAATGAGATTGAGGATAAAGTACTACAGATCTGCTAAGGATACTGGAAGAGCCATTACATTGTTAGACGTGGAAAATAACTTATTGTGTACAAAGTGCAGTATTTATTTATTTAATAATAAACTGTTTTTTTCAAAAAAATGCTCTCTGGTATGACTGAGTCATTGTGCTACTCATCAAATGTTCTTACCTTTTGCAAATGTGTGTCTTCATTGAAAGCGCCCAAGCTATTACTGTGACAATAGGTTACTATATTATTTATAACTTCAAACTGTGATTCTGATTCATTCTCAAATGTGTGTCTTCATTGAAAGCACCCAAGCTATTACTGTGACAATAGGTTACTATATTATTTAAAACTTCAAACTGTATATATACAGTACCAGTCAAAAGTTTGGACACACCTTCTCATTCAATGGTTTTTCTTTATTTTTTTATTATTTTCTACATTGTAGATTAATATTGAAGACATCAAAACTATGAAGGAACACATGGAATTATGTAGTAAACAAACAAGTGTTAAACAAACCAGAATATGTTTTATATTTTAGATTCTTCAAAGTAGCCACCTTTTGCTTTGATGACAGCTTTGCACACTCTTGGCAAGGTGTGTCCAAAAATCGGGGCTCATTGAAATGCAAGGAATCGAATGAGCAACAGTATCAAACACGTGTTCTACCTCCACCAGCCTCCCCAGACATGCTGTACATAGTGAGACGAACAGCTCCCTGTCTCACTGAGACATTCCCCAGGTGTAAAACTGATGTGCTGTGGGCTTTCTAAAGACCGACAGGATGAAATCCGCAAACCCCCAAGGCACATCTTTCTGTACAGAAACCCATTTTCATTTACATCTCACTCTGTTTCCCACTGTAGTTGAACAGTTTCACACAGTCAGCATTTCCTCTCTACTCGGGTGTCAAGGCACAGGAGAGGGAGACGGGAGGGTCTGTTAAAGCACTTTGTTGCAGTGAGGAAGCTGGGAGATAGCTTAGCACGGCTTCCCTCTGAAGTGTCAATTGTACTAGGCTAGCATTGTAGCTGCTCGAATGGAAAGCAGCGAAAACAATACTTCTGGTCTCTCATAGGAAATGGCCACTTGAATAGATATTGTCGATGGTGGATGGGAGGCGGCGTGGGAATTTATACTGTATGGAATAATGTATGGAAATGTCCGTTGGATGTCTCTATCATTGATGACTTCAAGCCATCCATAGAAAGAGGACTTTTTGTAAGACTATAAACGCATGCACACACAGACACGCACGCACACGCACACACATACGCACGCACACGCACACACACACACACACACACACACACATACACCGTCATCATCATCACTAATGATGAAATGATTACATCAGAGCTTGAGGATTACGTAGACCATGGTTGATCCTCCATCCGGCTTGGATAATTCTGTAACCATAGAAACATGCGTATGCACCTCAACGGATGACAGCACCTGGTTACATAAGAGAGACAGTCACAGTGAGGCCTCTACCTCAGCCTCTTACCTCAGGACCTCACCTCAGTACTCTCACCTTCCTTCTCATCCTATCGTTTACATTTACATTTACATTTATGGC
>NC_139661.1:21067099-21074599 GCF_951799395.1 Argentina silus
TAGACTTTAGATTGACTTGTGGTAATCAAATTATATTATGATTGCGGGGGTGATTTATGAAGGCAATGCTGTCTGTGTTTTAGCTTATTGATTACCACTCGCCTCCAATTTCATCACCTCTCAGCCACCCACACTCTCGTGATTCAACCAATCAATGGGATTCATTAACAGAGGTGCCCTTGTACTTGCCACATTCAGCGGCTTCGGAAAAGCATTCAGACCCTTTCACTTTTTCCACATTTTGTTGTGTTATAGACTCAATTAAAAATGGATTAAATTAGATTTTTTTTGCCATCAATCCACACATAATACCCTACAATGACAAAGCGACCAATTTTGTCGAGTGACTGAAATGACTGTGCTTTTTCCGCTCCGCCATTCAACTTTGTAGATTTGTGTAAGTCTCCCCAGGCCTCAGGGTCGCATTCCTGAGCAGTTTTGTTCCTCTCCATTTGCTCAGTTTGTCATGAAAACCTGATCCACACAGTGTGTAACTGACTCCTATACAAATCAGAGACCCTATAAAAACAAACATATTAATTCCCAAATGATATGATCTATTATCCTTGCATTAAGATGGACTCAATATCACTTATTGAGTGATTTGTTGATGACATTTTTGCATTAGAGCAAATTTTAAGAGTGTCATAGCAAAGGGTCTGAATACTTTCTTTTCTAATAAAAAATGTCTAAAAACTTGTTCTCGCTTTGTCATTAAGGGGTATTGTGTGTGGATTGATACATTTAATCAATTTTAAATTGAGAACGCAACAAAATGTGGAAAAAGTCAAAGGGGTCTGAATACTTTCCGAAGCCACTGTAGAGGTCATTGATTACAGTACAGAGTTATGCCAACACATCTCCCTCAGAAGACGCCAGAGGCTGTAGGTCTGCTGAGTAATCATGAATAATTGATTGGATTTATATAGAGCCAATCAGGTGCCCAAAGGGGTTTACATGTACACTTTATGGGCCAACTATGCCACTTGTTTTGTTGAGGTTAGTTCCTCCACAACAAACATAATGGAAATGAACAGGCCATGTAGAAAAAATGTTTATTTTATTTTCAAGAGCATAAGTTATTTACAGGTTACTTAAATATTCGCATAATATTCAACAGAAAGTGCTCTGCAAACAGTGTATCACAGATTGCTTGTGCACAAGTTCTGCAATTCAGCAACAGAGTATACTGTGCACAAAGGCCACAAACATTCAGCAAGATTTTAATCACAGTCATAGTTGCTCACAGAGTAACCTTATCCCCAGGCTATTGCGAACAGCGCAGAAAGCCCTAGTGAAAGGCAAGCCCCAGCCCCAGCCCCAGCCCCAGCCCCAGCCCCAGCCCCAGCCCCAGCCCCAGCCCCAGCCCCAGCCCCAGCCCCAGCCCTAGTAAAAGGCAAGCCCCAGCCCCAGCCCTAGTAAAAGGCAAGCCCCAGCCCCAGCCCCAGCCCCAGCCCCAGCCCCAGCCCCAGCCCCAGTAAAAGGCAAGCCCCAGCCCCAGCCCCAGCCCCAGCCCCAGCCCCAGCCCCAGCCCCAGTAAAAGGCAAGCCCCAGCCCCAGCCCCAGCCCCAGCCCTAGTAAAAGGCAAGCCCCAGCCCCAGCCCTAATTGCAATGACACACACCTGGAGACAGCCAAAACAACATGGGCCATTTAAAACATCGCACATGTTACAGAATGTTACACGTTGTCATGCAAAAAAAACTAAAATATTATTGTATTTTGCTCCATCTGTGGCTTCATTCTGAACACTGTCGCAACTCCCACTGAACCCATTGGCTAGAACACAAATGCCAAAGCAATGGCTGGTTTCGAGCACCGATGACTCCATGACATGAGGTCAGTCAGGTTCCCAGGGAAACAAAGGCATGTCTAAAAGCTCTACGTTATCATCTTGTTTATCCTGTCAGTCCTTTCATTGAAGTCGGTGATTATGAGCTATGGGATCTTATGAACTGTGTGAATGTTGCTGTCTGGAAGACTTGGAATGAGGAGGGTTGAAAGTCAACAGCTGGGTGGGGATCGACCTACGTTATAATGCACTAATCCATTGGCATTCCATTACTGCTTGTCATCGTGAAATAAGCCTGTTGCATTTGAATACTATTCTTTAAAAGCTTATAGCTCGGGCACCTTCCTTGTCTTTTCATGTCCAAACCTTTGAAAGTTTGGAATAAGTAGAACATGAAAGACATCAACCATGCACGTGAGTTCTTTGACATTTCTTGTAGATCCAGTAGAGAAAGGTCAGCCGAGAAGGTCATCGGCTGCAACCGGCCGTCTCTCCTGGGCCTGTTCCACTCCAGGACCAGTAAGAGAGCAGGAAAGATCATCGCTGATCCTTCCCACCTTGGTCACCACCTCTTCCAAAGACTTCCATCCGACAAAAGGTTCCGGTCTATCAAGACCAAAACCTTGAGCCACCTGAACAGTTTCTTCCCCACGGCAGTGGGGCTCACAAACAAGCCCCCTGCCTCTCACTGACACATTTGTTTTGCTATTTTGTTAATATTTGCTATTTTGTAAATTTTTTGTTAATATTTTGCTTGTATATTGTTGTTTTATGTCCATGCACCAACCTCACCAAGTCAATTTCCTGTATGTGCAAATATACTTGGCCCAATAAAAGAATTCTGATTCTGATTCTGATTCTGATTCTGATTCTGATTCTGATTCTGATTCTGATTCTGAAGATACTAAATCAGCATATTTGTCCTAACAATGCAAAGCTGAAAATAGCGTTACCTGTTAGAATGAGCGTTAGCCTTACCATCAGGTGCATGGTACTGTACTGGTGTTTACACCTAACGATGATATCCAATACATGCTACATACGCCTGTGGCGTCGACAGAGAAGAAGACAGAGGAAAGCAGCAGTAGAAGCTATTGTGGCTCAGAGCAGCTAGGTGGGCGGTCCAGGGGTCTTCCAGTGTCATGGCGATTGCGTCTGTGAGTGCGGCTAAATGCAGAGACAGCAGAGGATTTAGCATGGATGCGTCAAGTGAGACATGCGTTTAAACACATGCCCTTTCACGTGGAGGGAGGGAACTCCAGAGGCAGCGAGGTGCATCTCTGTCCCGTGACTCACCGTGTGTTTCAAGGCTGGGGACGACCCACACACACTGCACCTCCCTGTGAGGCACGTTGGACTGCGCTGCTTACAATGCCAACAGTCAACAGTGACAAACCAAGCTGTTGAGATCAGACTTCCAGATACTGAAGCTTTTCCAGGCAGGCTATTCCTAGTGGTCTGTCAGTGCACTCTGTGTTTGTTCGATCGGTGTCTCCTGAAAATGTTTCCCAGCCGAGTCTTCTGCCACGCACCAGAAAGAATCAACAATAAACAATCTTTTCATTATCCAGTTCTTAATATTCACTTTATTCATACGGTGCCAGTCAAAAGTCTGGACACACCTTGCCAAGAGTGTGCAAAGCTGTCATCAAAGCAAAAGGTGGCTACTTTGAAGAATCTAAAACATAAACCATATTCTGGTTTGTTTAACACTTTTTTGTTTACTACATAATTCCATATGTGTTCCTTCATGGTTTTGATGTCTTCAATATTAATCTACAATGTAGAAAATAATTTAAAAAAGAAAGAAAGAAAAACCAATGAATGAGAAGGTGTGTCCAAACCTTTGACTGGTAATGTATAACTATTGGAAAATGGTGAGGAGGAACAGTAAGATGATGATGATGATGAAGATGAAGATTACTGTTCAGATAGTCAATGTACATTGCTTTGATGACAGTATAACACAGACCAAAACAGTACAGTACTTTACACAAGATGATAGATGATAGGTGTGTCACTACCATCAATAATATGTTTACAAACAGCTCAGCAAAGCCACAGGATCAACAGTGACTGTCTGCCAGGTCTCCCTCTCTCTCTCTCTCTCTCTCTCTGTCTCTCTCTCTCTCTCTCTCTCTCTCTCTCTCTCTGTCTCTCTCTGTCTCTCTCTCTCTCTCTCTCTCTCACTCTCTCTCTCTCTCTCTCTCTCTCTCCCCCTCTCTCTCTCTCTCTCTCTCTCTCTCTCTCTGTCTCTCTGTGTCTCTCTCTCTCTCTCTCTCTCTCTCTCTCTCTCTCCCCCTCTCTCTCTCTCACTCTCTCTCTCTCTCTCTCACTCTCTCTCTCTCTCTCTCTCTCTCGCTCACTCCCTTCTCCTTGGAGCTTCACAGACATTTTCCACCGTGCCACAACACAACAACCTGCTAACACCTCCCTGTGGTTTTCATCAGGCTGATGAAACCACGGGGCACATGTCAACACTCGCCCTTGCTGCGGTAAATAATGGAACGGCAGCCATATTGGAAATCCTGTGTCACTTTGAGTCTTCTTCATTTTCCAGTTCGTTTTACATGCTGAAACCAATGAGAGGTGTCTTTGTCAAACAAACCCATAAGCTAACTGAAATGCCTCTCACACAACCCGTGCACCACTGGCATTTCTGCAGACCGCCTGGCGTGACCTTAGTTCTAGAAAATGCCTTATCAAATGTTATCAGTGGTGCTCCCTCTGGGGTTGGGCACACACACACACACACAGACACATACGCACGCACACACACACACACGCACACACACACACACACACACATACGCATGGCCTGATCTCAGCTCTGATGTTCTGCTCCACACAGTGACGTCTATCTGGGGAGAGAAGAGTCCCTGCAGGCTGATCCAAAACTGCTGTGACGCCTCACTGAACTGGCATTTCTGAAGCTGACATACGCACACACTCTCACACACACACACACACACACACACACACACACACACACACACACACACACACACACACACACACACACACACACACACACACAGGCAAACACACACAACACACACATACATTCAAACAGTACATACATACACACATACACACACACACACACACACACACACACACACACACACACACACACACAAAGAAACAGAGGAGCCATTGGAGTGGGTCGTTGACAGCTGAGATGTCCCTGAGGGAAGTGTCAAAAAGGGCGTAACATCCAGTTGTAACATCCCTCTTCATGTAAGGTTGTAACATCCCTCTTTATGTAAGGTTGTAACATCCCTCTTCATGTAAGGTTGTAACATCCCTCTTTATGTAAGGTTGTAACATCTCTCTTTCTGTAAGGTTGTAACATCTCTCTTTATGTCAGGTTGTAACATCCCTCTTTATGTAAGGTTGTAACATCTCTCTTTATGTAAGGTTGTAACATCTCTCTTTATGTAAGGTTGTAACATCCCTCTTTATGTAAGGTTGTAACATCCCTCTTTATGTAAGGTTGCTTATCATTATAAAGTTGCTTATATATATATATATAAGACCTGAGGTCGCGGCATCAGATAGACCTTAGTTGAACTTTACTAAGAAGGATGATCGCATTACATGGCGTCACAGGGCTTCGAAACATAACTATAAGTTCGGTGTAAAACATGGATCTGGAATACTGTTCGCACCATCACACCAGGGACAGTTAATTCTCAGTGTCGCCGGTGCTTTATGTAACACACATTCTAGAAGGACGGGACAAAGGACTGTTCCCAGTTTTGCTCATCACTCATCTCACATCACACAGGCTGAATGGAGGACTTGAGGATGCTGTATTCATGTTCAGCCAAACTGGTCATAACGTATGAAAAAGCCAGATGGGTCATTCAGTTTTACTGCGCTGGAATGAAGATTAAAACCACAAGTCTGCAGCTACAGGAAATTTCTGATTTATTGGGATAGAGATAGTAGAGACTGACAGGAAGGATGGGTGAGAGAGGAGGGATGACATGCAGGATATGTCG
Organism: Argentina silus; assembly: GCF_951799395.1. Lineage (NCBI taxonomy): Eukaryota > Metazoa > Chordata > Actinopteri > Argentiniformes > Argentinidae > Argentina > Argentina silus. The sequence continues at coordinate 21,072,898 of NC_139661.1, forward strand.
ATGGCCGGAATAGAACCAGGGACCTTGCGACGATATGGTACGCGCCTTAGCGTGCTACGCCACAGAGCGGCCTACGGTTGGAACCTGTCTATCACTCAAGTATATCACAGCACACTCTTCCTCCCTAAACCTTTTTAGACTCGATACTGCGTCCGGCTACCTCCATTCATGAAAGTGCTCTGAGTGGTCCAGGTATTCACAAGGCCGCTGCTGAGAGAAGTGGAGTACAGGAGAGTGGAAGAGAAGAGGAAGTGGGTGAGACGGACACAATGGAGGATCGGACTAACAAGGACACTGCTCTGGGGTCTGTGACACAGCCCAATCAATGAACCCATCAATAAATCTTTTCTGATAGCAGAACCCGGCTGTCTCCACTCAGCCCCGGCAGCTATTGAGCTGAGTAGGAGACACTTCTGTTTCCATGGCAACTCGCCCCCCCCCCCCCCCCCTCAGTACCCCTCCCCCCCCCCCCCCCCCCCTCCCGAAATGATACATCCGGTAACTATATTAGTCATATATATATATATATATATATTCACTGCAGTCATTCAACATCTTGTTCAAATTCAAATAATTTGATGAACATGAAATATTCCCCCCTCCCCCCTCCCCCCTCCACCCTCCACCTCCACCCTCCCCCCTCCACCTCCACCCTTCCCCCTCCACCTCCACCCTCCACCTCCATCCTCCACTCTCCACCCTCCACACCATCTCTCTTCCCCTGCCATGAAATGTTCCAGTGTGTCCTGACAATGCTGGAACTATGCAGTAGTCTGCACACACACACACACACACACACACACACACACACACACACACACACACACACTTCTGTGAATACACTCTCTCATTGCCAAATGCAATACACCACAAATAAGCATTGGACTGGACGTTTACTGCTGACTGTGTGGGCCGGACAATGCATGGTGTAAATGTTTGTCTGTTTTTACTCCCCTGGGAGGGGTCCAGAAGACCACTTCCCACTGGATATCCCTGTTTGGCCGAGGGAGCGGATGAGAGCGGGTGAGAGGGGAACAATGCCCTGAGAGAGTGTTTGAGGAAGGAGGGAACTTTCCAGTTTGCAGGAAGAGTTTTACTCTTGGAGATGTTGTGATCGGCAGACACATGCAGGTGCTGGTCCTTGGTGATGTCATGACTGACACTGCTTATCAGTGAATCTGTGTGTAATAAAAGTGGACGAACAAGACGTAGAAAAACACAAGCAAAAAACATAGATTAGAATAGAATAGAACAGTAAAAAACCATACAGTCCGGCGAGAGAGAAGATGGACCCCAAATCTCTCTCCTGGTATCTCTCTACACACTGAGGGGAGGGGGGGGGTTAATGCCACGTCACCTCTGGAACACACACACGCACTTACACGCACTTACACGCACTTACACGCACACAAACACACACATACACACACACACACACACACACACACACACACACACACACACACACACACACACACACACACACTCACACACGTTAATCTCTACAGTGCCATGAACAGAAATGCCATCCTTAGGTAGATGAGCCTACCTACAGTAATAATACCTACACTGTAATATATCCCATTCTACCTACAGTAATAATACCTACAGCACCAGTCAAAGGTTAGGACACACCTTGCCAAGAGTTTTGCAAAGCTGTCATCAAAGCAAAAGGTGGCTACTTTGAAGAATCTAAAATATA
>NC_139661.1:21079599-21084599 GCF_951799395.1 Argentina silus
CTAATGAGCCATGTTGCACTAATAGTCTTCAACAGTGACACACTTTTCGCTAACGATTACCACAGGTCAACTACCGTTCCACACTGTTGGCTTTGATTAGGTTTAAAAAAATAAAAAAAACACACTCACACACACACACACACACACACACACACACACACACACACACACACACACACACACACACATGCAATGTTTAGCCTCTGACCAATGGGTGGAGTTGACTTTGCATCTCTTCCTGAGCAACAGGAAACTGGGGGTGGGGGTGGGGGGGGGGTGGGGGTGGGGGGGGGGTCGATGGATCTGGTGATTTCACTCCATTGTCTTTGCTTTCCTCGACAGGTGCTCCCCTGACTGAATAACAACAACAATCTACGTTATCTGGGTTTGGTTCATATGACAACAGATTTTATTGACCTGTATGAGTTTTGAACACTAAGTTGAAAATATTATTGTTCCATTTGTCATTTTGTCCCAAAATAACAACTCGTATGAGAGAATAATCCTACAGATACAGCTGGTGGTATTGATAATGCTGATTCATGACAAATACAGCGTAGGAGATCAATGAAATCATCGAGACTATACAGTACCAGTCAAAAGTTTGGACACACCTTCTCATTCAATGGTTTTTCTTTATTTTTATTATTTTCTACATTGTAGATTAATATTGAAGACATCAAAACTATGAAGGAACAAATATGGAATTATGTAGTAAACAAAAAAAGTGTTAAACAAACCAGAATATGGTTTATATTTTAGATTCTTCAAAGTAGCCACCTTTTGCTTTGATGACAGCTTTGCACACCCTTGGCAAGGTGTGTCCAAACTACCGTAAATACAATCTGCATTAACATAGGATCTGAATTCACAAAGCAAATGATTGAGAAATAAACAAGAGGGGAAAGTACACAAAGCTGCTCTGAAATAAGAGAAACGGGACAGGCCAAGGTTCGGAACAAGATGGCATCTGCCACTTACTAAACAATGGTGTCTTTTCAGCTAGAACCTAATTTGCAGGTTGTTTGCACAAGCTAACAGTATTCATTTTCACCGCGGTGCACAAACACGCCGAGGTATTAGTTTGTCCGTAACTCGATACAGTGGCAGTCGGCGTTGCTGTACGGCCCTCTGTGAGTTCCATGTAGTAACAGGATTGTTTTGCTGTGGTGCTGCGCGTCACACCATTGTTTCCTAGGCTTCCAATCCTCCACAAATTCTCCAGGCATGTACGAAATGCAGAACACAAATAGCATTCCAAAGTGTTTTCTTCACTACACTACATATACAATACAAACACACACACACACACACACACACACACACACACACACACACACACACACACGAGTACTAAACCAGAGACAGTTTAACAGTCAGCATCACTTAGGCTTTTAGCAGGAATAAACCTGGCATTAGGTTTAAACACACAGTCTAGTTTATGATCACTGAAGCACAGACTAGCAGCCCCACTAACAACCCCAGATTCTCAAGCATGTGTCATCCCAACCTGATCTCATGTCCTACAGTACGGTACTTATGTCATAAAAGACTGTAATGACTTACAGAGAGAGCACTGTTACATCAGATGACTATAAATGGATCTTTGGAATATAGTGGCTGGAGTGAGTTTTGCCGATCGATGTAAAAAAACATGTTGTGCATTGTCTGAGCTCCTTGAGTAAGGGCAGAGATGTCATCTTGATCTGGGTGATAGAGAGAGAGAGAGAGAGAGAGAGAGAGAGAGAGAGAGAGAGAGAGAGAGAGAGAAAGAGAAAGAGAAAGAGAAAAGAAAAGTCAAAGAAATGTGATTCTGCCCGGCATGTGCACACATAGCATTATTAATAATAATTAATTCTGCCGATGCTCTCTGCCCTGCGTGGGATAACTAGCCAGCTAATCTCTCCACCCAAACAGCCTGACACGGAAGCTGCACACACATTTCCCAGACTCCTCCGCACATCCCTCACGAGAGAAACAGAGCATTCAATGACATGAAATTAAATGTGAAGGCAGACAGTGAGCAGAAGAAATGTCAAGCATACTTGCATACTAATACCGTGCTATCAAGACCGTGGACTTTGGACAAATCTTACGCTCTTATACCGAGTTTAAGTTTGCTGGGTTCACCTCAGTTACTGTTCACCCATAGCCCTATAATGGAGAGAATATAGAGGATAGAGACAATATGGAGGATGGAGAAAAAGAGAGATATAAGAATACCATGCAATCCCAATACAGGGGATAGAAAGGGACTGTTGTTCAGAGAGAGAGAGGGAGAGAGAGAGAGAGGGAGAGAGAGAGAGAGGGAGAGAGAGAGAGAGAGAGGGAGAGAGAGAGAGAGAGAGAGAGAGAGTAAATATGTGGGTTAATGGCTCCATTTTCATGGAACTCTCATGAGCGTGTCGTCTGCTCTTCTTGCGTTATTTGTGGTTTGTGTGAACCACGCACACAGATGACCACTTGTCTCACATACTGTAGACACTAGGCTTCATTGTAGGAAAAGCACTGACAGTAAACTCTCTCTCTCTCTCTCTCTCTCCTTCTCCCTCTTTCTCTCTCTCGCTCTCTTTCTCTCTCTCTCTCTCTCTCTCTCTCTCTCTCTCTCTTCCTCTCTCTCTCCCTCTCTCCCTCTCTCTCTCTCTCTCCCCCCTCTCCCTCTGTCTCTCTCTCCCTCTCTCTCTCTCTCACTCTCTCCCTACCTCTCTCTCTCTCTCTCTCTCTCTCTCTCTCTCTCTCTCCCTCTCTCTCTCTCTCCCCCTCTCCCTCTCTCTCTCTCCCCCCTCTCTCTCTGTCTCTCTCTCCCTCTCTCTCTCTCTCACTCTCTCCCTACCTCTCTCTCTCTCTCTCTCTCTCTCTCTCTCTCTCCCTCTCTCTCTCTCTCCCTCTCTCCCCCTCTCTCTCTCTCTCTCTGGGGGGTTGGACAGTGTACAAACAGAGGCAGAGTGAGTGGTACAGAGCCGTGACCTATGGCTTCACTCTCCCAGGCCCTCCAGAGTCCATTACTGTCTCTCTTTTTCATTTTCAAGAGCTCTTTTTTCTCTTTTTAGAAGAGAGGTGTGACAAAAACGTTAGTGCAGTCTAGCTGTTGCCATGCACTTTCACTGTCCTGCTCCCTCTCCTGCTCCCTCTCCTGCTCCCTCTCCTGCTCTCTCTCCTGCTCTCTCTCCTGCTCCCTCTCCTGCTCCCTCTCCTGCTCTCTCTCCTGCTCTCTCTCCTGCTCCCTCTCCTGCTCCCTCTCCTGCTCCCTCTCCTGCTCTCTCTCCTGCTCCCTCTCCTGCTCTCTCTCCTGCTCTCTCTCCTGCTCCCTCTCCTGCTCCCTCTCCTGCTCTCTCTCCTGCTCCCTCTCCTGCTCCCTCTCCTGCTCCCTCTCCTGCTCTCTCTCCTGCTCCCTCTCCTGCTCCCTCTCCTGCTCTCTCTCCTGCTCCCTCTCCTGCTCCCTCTCCTGCTCTCTCTCCTGCTCCCTCTCCTGCTCCCTCTCCTGCTCCCTCTCCTGCTCCCTCTCCTGCTCCCTCTCCTGCTCTCTTCAGCTACTCACTAATACACATTCACAGACAGACAGACAGACAGACAGACAGACAGACAGACAGACAGACAGACAGACAGACAGACAGACAGAGGAAGAGATGGAGGTTGAAAGAGATAGGAGGACTGCCTTGACTTCTACAGTGTGGCTTCTAGGAAATTATCCTTAAAACTTAGACTCTTTAAATCCCTTGTTTACAGTTTTTCTCATTTGCTTAAACACATTTGTCCACTCTGACATCACATTTTCAAAACAATTAACACAGGCTGAGTCAGAAGCTGACTGGCCAAAATGACTCATTTTGTCTGCAAAATGCTCTAACACTCACAAAACATTAAAAACATGCAACAAAAGCTAACATTCCCATCAAACAACACAACTTGTGGTCAAATTAATATGTTCTTTCAATCAATCATTACAAAATACAAAATACAGCCATCAATATGAACCGGTTCAACCTTCATTTGTGCTGTAGGCCTGAGCCATTTGTTGATACTTTACATAGTTACAGGATGTGCCAAAAAAGGCAAGCAAGCATCTCACAGCATGAATTGCATTCTTTTCTCCATACTTTTCAAACTCAGAAATGCTGAATATTGTAAATAAAAATAAAATAAAGATAAAAGCAACCAAAGGAAACTTATGCGTGGAAATATCCAGAAAAACTAAATAAAGAGTTCACATTTAGAGTTCACATTTCACACAGAACTTCACATTTAGTCCATTCGTTGCTGACGATTATGCCACAGATTCTCATCAACATCACATTGGATGCTTTCCCTCGCAATGCACCAAGGGAAAAACCTCCTTCCCTGGCAGTCCTCTGCACCTATTGCCAGGCAACCAGCATGCATTGCCTCCAGGAGGGACATCTGGTCATATGGCAAAAAAGTCTGACAATAGATGCCACAGTGCTCCGCCTCAGAATGGGCTGGACCCTTTGTCCAGCCTCTCTAAAGGAAAAGCCATGATTGATGACATGGTCAATAATTGTTGCCCGAATTTAATTTGAAACTAGAGCTCTATTTCCTCCTCTTGCTGCGGCTCCTCCACCACGCATGCAAACTCCTCTTCCTCAGGCTCCTCTTCCTCAAACTCCTCTTCCTCAGGCTCCTCTTCCTCAGGCTCCTCTTCCTCAGACTCCTCTTCCTCAGGCTCCTCTTCCTCAGACTCCTCTTCCTCAGGCCTCTCTGCCACGGCCTCTCTCTCCTTACGTGCCTTTGGCATCTTTGATCCATGCTTGCCAACAGCAACACAGAGGTGGCATCTTTTAGAGATGGATAAGGACTGATTGCTGATTGAAGAGTTGTGCAAAGGAGTTCCACACAGGCGCATTAGAGATTCATAACTATGCAAGTCATTTCTATCAGCTGTGAATAGATGTTTTCCTTTTGTTTAACACAGTTAATCCAGTAGAGTTCTGGGTCTTTCTGTGAGATCTGTGTTAACTGTTTAGAAAAAGAGTGTGAAAAAT
>NC_139661.1:21094599-21109599 GCF_951799395.1 Argentina silus
ATGCGTGCACGACAGCTAGGGAGGTGTGTGGCGTGTAATGTGCTCTGTGCCGAGGCGGCGCCTCGCGACACTGCCGGGGAGCCGGAGCCGGCGGGGGCGCCTCACCCCGAGACTTCCTCGCCGAACTATCCGCTGCTAGGCGACTTCCCCCTCGAGCAGTCTCGTGACGAGACCCTCAGATCAGCCTTTGACCAAGTGATAGCAATTGATGGTACTTTGATACGGCCAGACACAGTGCGCGCCCACCCCTATTTTGCGATTATCAGCGACAGGTTATATCGAGTAAGTCGTGACTCACATAGTCAGGAGGAAGTAACCCAGTTGCTGGTTCCCCGCAGCCGCCGCGAAATGGTCTTCCAGGCGGCTCATTTCAACCCCATGGCGGGCCATCTAGGGTATGACAAAACACTGCACCGTATAATGGCTCGATTTTATTGGCCGGGGATTCGGGCAGAGGTGCGTAGGTGGTGCGCATCCTGTCGGGAATGTCAGTTAGTAAATCCCCCGGCCATCCCACGGGCCCCCTTGCGGCCCTTACCATTGGTCGAGAACCCGTTCGACCGCATTGCGATGGATATTATCGGGCCATTTGAACGGAGCACACAGGGTTATCGATTTGTGTTGGTCTTGATAGATTACGCCACCCGATACCCCGAGGCAATACCTCTGCGCAATACCTCTGCCAGGAGTGTAGCGCAAGCATTGTTTCAAGTCATCTCCCGCGTGGGAATCCCGAAAGAGATTCTCACCGATCAGGGCACTAATTTTATGTCACGCACCCTCAAGGAACTGTATGGCTTGCTGAACATCAAGGCGATTCGAACCAGTGTTTACCACCCGGCCACGGACGGCCTTTGTGAGCGGTTCAATCGGACCTTGAAGTCAATGATCCGGAAGTTTGTCCACGAGGATAGTCGGAATTGGCATAAATGGCTAGATCCCCTGTTGTTTGCGGTGCGGGAAGTTCCCCAAGCTTCCACCGGGTTTTCCCCGTTTGAATTACTCTACGGCCGTAAGCCCCGGGGTGTCCTAGACCTGTTTAAAGAAAATTGGGAGGAAGGGTCTAGCGACAGTAAGAGTGAAATCCAGTACGTCCTCGACTTGCGCACAAAGCTCCACGCCCTAGGGGCTATCTCACGTGAGCATTTGCTGCAAGCCCAGGAGCGTCAGAAACGCCTGTATGACAGGGGGTCTACCCTACGAGAGTTTACACCGGGAGACAAGGTGCTCGTACTGTTACCCACCTCCAGCACGAAATTACTCGCGAAGTGGCAAGGACCGTTTGTGGTCACACGTCGCATGGGGGACGTGGATTATGAGGTTGTACGCTCGGACCGGGGGGATAGCTTGCAGGTGTATCACGTCAATCTCCTAAAAAAATGGAACGACGTGGTCACGGTTGCTCTGGCTACGGTAATTCCGGAGAGAGAGGAGTTCGGTCCGGAAGTCCCAAAATCGAAAGTTAGCACTCCGGTCGATATTGATAACCATCTCTCTGCTAGCCAGGCCGCGGACGTTGCAGATTTGCAGCTTAAGTTCGCTGACGTGTTCTCTCCCCTGCCCGGTCGGACTACGCTCATCGACCACCATATAGAAACGCAGCCGGGTTTAACGGTGCGCACGCGTCCCTATAGGTTGCCGGTGCACAAACGAAACGTTGTGTGCACGGAGTTGGAAGCCATGCTGGAGCTGGGTGTGGTCGAGGAGTCCCGCAGTGATTGGTGTAGCCCCATCGTGCTTGTCAACAAGCCAGATGGGACTATACGGTTCTGTGTGGATTATAGACGGGTTAATGCGGTCTCCAAGTTCGATGCCTATCCGATGCCCCGGGTCGACGAGCTCTTGGACCGGCTTGGTACGGCCAGGTACTTCACGACATTGGATTGCACGAAGGGATACTGGCAGATTCCACTCTCGCCGGTGTCCCGGGAGAAAACGGCATTCTCCACTCCGCTCGGGTTATTCCAGTTCACCGTGCTCCCTTTCGGGTTGTTCGGAGCCCCAGCCACTTTTCAGCGCCTCATGGACCGTATTCTGCGGCCGCACGCCGCCTATGCTGCGGCCTACCTAGATGACATTGTCATTCACAGTGACACCTGGCCGCAGCATGTGCGGAGTGTGGCTGCTGTTCTGCGGTCCCTGAGGCAGGCGGGGCTGACGGCCAACCCGAAAAAGTGCGTGATCGGGCGGAGGGAGATCCGGTATCTGGGGTACCACTTGGGACGGGGGGAGGTGCGGCCGCAGATTGAAAAGACTGCGGCCATCGCCACCTCTCCCCGGCCCAAGACAAAGAAGGAGGTGAGGGCCTTCCTGGGGCTGGCGGGATATTACCGCCAGTTCGTACCAGGGTTTTCGGAGCTGGCCAGTCCCTTGACGGACCTCACCCGGAAGGGTGCCCCGGATCCGGTCCAATGGTCGGGCCAGTGCCAGGGGTCGTTCGAGGCCCTTAAGGGGGCTCTTTGTGGAGAAACGGTCCTGTATGCGCCTGATTTTAACCTCCCTTTCTCCCTACAGACGGACGCGTCGGATAGAGGGCTGGGAGCAGTACTGACCCAGCGCGTGGAGGGGGCCGACCGGCCGGTGCTGTACCTGAGCCGCAAGCTGTCGGAGAGGGAGGGCCGGTACAGCACCGTGGAGAAGGAGTGCCTGGCCATCAAGTGGGCGGTCGGCACCCTCCGCTACTACCTGCTGGGTCGCGCCTTCACCCTCTACTCCGACCATGCCCCCCTCCAGTGGCTCCACCGCATGAAGGATGTAAACGCGAGGATCACCCGGTGGTACCTCGCGTTGCAGCCCTTCAACTTTTCCGTCGTGCACAGACCGGGTGCGCAGATGGTCGTGGCAGACTTCCTCTCCCGTGCAGGGGGGGGGGAGTAGGTCGTCGGCCGTCGGTTCCCCGGCCTGTGTCGGGCGGTGGGGGTATGTGGGGGGACATGCAGCGTTCGGCCTGTAGAGGGAGCTACAGGACCGTGGCCGGGGTTGTGTCGGCGAGACTTTTGTTGCACACCTGCTGCGAATTAAGTCTCGCCGGCAAATGTTTAAGATGTGTGTGCTTCTGCCATTTCAGGAGAGAGGCGAGGTGAGCTGGGAACGGCGAACGAGAGAGAATTAGGCTGTTTGAGAAGCTTTTGAATCCTAGGCAACCTGCCCAGTGGAGAGGCGAGGTGAGCTGGGAACGGCGAACGAGAGAGAGAGAGAAAGAGACGACGGCAAAGTCGCCGAGTTATCATTGAGGAGGCTGGAAAGCCAAAAGGACATTGTTACCAGAACTATATGAATAAACGGGAGAGATTCCCTTACCGTAACGCTGCGTCTGCCTCTGTGTACAACGGACTTTGTTACACGTTGACACAGTGGAAAATATTGATACACTAGAATGCCTTTCACTTGACTTAAACTGTAGGAGAGGAAACCGGGTGGGTTTGTTTATGATGAAAAACTCATACAACATATCACACTAAATACAGTACCAGTCAAAAGTTTGGACACACCTTCTCATTCAATGGTTTTTCTTTATTTTTTATAATTTTTACATTGTAGATTAATATTGAAGACATCAGAACTATGAAGGAACACATATGGAATTATGTAGTAAACAAAAAAGTGTTAAACAAACCAGAATATGGTTTATATTTTCGATTCTTCAAAGTAGCCACCTTTTGCTTTGATGACAGCTTTGCACACTCTTGGCAAGTTTGTGTCCAAACTTTTGACTGGTACTGTATATAAAGTCCGACCATATACATGTTTCATCTTTCTGTCTTTTTGTCATGAAAACTTGACTCTGACATTGCCAATGTACCGGCCAGCTACACTTTCATCTGCCAACATCAAGGCAGTTTAACCGGCATGGTAGCTTTCATGCTTAAGAATGACTGAATGCTAAAGCCTGACTGTCAAATAATTTTACTGTCATGTGAGAAGATTCCAGCATTCAAAGAATGAAGTCACAGTTCTGGTTATAGCAACACGATGGCTTCGGGTCACTTCATTCTCTGGTGTCTGGGTTGGCAATTATACATCCAATTATGTCTTCAGCTGTAAACTGGGTGACCGGGAACGTCGAACACGCTGGGCCTAGTCGACATTTCTTTGCCCCGACTCTTGAGAGGGCAGGTTGTGACGCGCATGTGATAAGCCGACAAGAGAAATGGCTGCTTTAGAGGTTGTCAAACACCAGTTATACAATCAACCTCATCAACCTCATCCTGTTTTGTACGCTGAGTGTCTGACCTCAGCTGTGGGAGAGATAATAGAGTGCTCGGAGAGTTTGTGGGAAGGGGAAGTCTCACTGTGTACATTTGTACTTTTGGGTGCGGTGCCAATAATCCACCATGTTGGATGCTGAAACTACAGTCCTGTTTGAGTGCTCTTCAAAACGCATCCTCTCCTTCCTTTCTCCCTTCCTTGAAAACCTCACTGATGTGACAGGACTGGGTGAAAGTTACGTGCAATGGAAAGCTGGCACTGACCAATCCAACCATGCTAGATCGGTGATTACCTCAGGACAGGGAGGAAAGGAAGAGGATTTTTATACCACCTTTACAGGAAGGCAGAGGTAGAGCTTCAGTCTAATTTATTTGTATACATTTCTCTGGAGGAGATCTTCTCTCCTCTGTAGGTGCAAACGCTGAGTCATAAGCAAGCCGGTCAGTCAGTGACACCATTCCAACCTTTCCACAGCATCTGAGACCTGTAACTGATCCGATATTGATATCACGCCTTGGTGACTTGGCAATTGCATGACCTGATACTTGTCTATGGCAGAGACATTTGGATGCAGTGAGCCAGTAACCCTGTCAGGTTTACTGGAAGCAACGGAACACCAGCTTCTTCACGCTCACCTCAGTTAGAAATCTTCCTATGGTAGAACAGTATAAGTGGAGGAGGTGAAACAGTCCTGTCATGGCTTGGTCAGTCATGAAGGTTTTACCAACACAGTGTGTACCAGAATGTCAGATGGGGAGACATTTTTTATTCACTTTCACAGTAATCAGCATGAAATTGGCATTTTTTACATTTGTGGCATTTAAGCAGACGCCTTTATCCAAAGCGACTTACAACAAATACATTTGACTAAGTAAGTGAATCATTTATGCAGTATCAGTCATCATAAGAGAAAGTAATCTAAGCTAGGACCAGGGGCTATTGGCAGTCACAATGCTAGAAGAAAGGAGGATTTTGTATAATATATATATATATTTTTTAAATACTGTATGTACTCTATCAATCTTTATCAGTAACATCATATTGCATGTGATCCTTCTCCTTTCAGTTCAATCAGTTGGATGGGGCCTCAGTTGGACGGGGCTTCACCAGCTACGACACCTAGTCACCGTCTTCTCCTCACAGACGTACCTCCAAACATGACATCACCATCTTCACGGCTTCCCCGCTCTCACCTTCCCAAAGTGACGATGAAGACACACTGGGGTTGGCAAGCTTCGGTTGGGTTGCAGTCAAAGTCACACACACATAAACACACATAAACACTCATAAACACACACACACACACACACACACACACACACTCACACTCCTCCTGAGTACATTCACGGGGACATTCCCACGTGTGTGAGAGGACTCCTGGAAGGCAGATGGTGAAACCAGAGCAGCTCTGAGCGAGTGTCTGAAAGTTAGCTTGTACAAAAACAGACAATTAATTACGGGATGAAACCTGAGTGTTTCATCTCCAGGTGTGTACTGGTTTTAAGTACTGTAACATTGATACAGATATCAACTAATGTAAGGTTTCTAATGTCTAAGTCTGAGTCACAGGACTTTGCAATAGGTTCTTCCATTCTGCAGCATTTACCACCAACATTCATAATATAGATGTTTGTAATGACTGCATCGTAGACAATCCAATGGTGAACCAGCAGCAAAACACATGGGATCAAACTCAGGTTTCCCTTGAACATGATTTAACACGTTTATCATCTATAGTAAATTGTTGTCCTTTGGGCGAAACGTCCCGTCCTCTTTCTTAGTTTATGTTTGTCTTTGTTTCATGTTATTCATTTATTGTTTCCTGATTATTTTTCGTGTTCCTCACCTTGTCTCTCGTTTCAGACACTTCACCACCTGCCCCTGTGTGTTTCCCCCCTGTGTGACTGTCTACCCCGCCCTGATTGGCTTCACCTGTTCCTCATCATCCTTCCCTGTGTATTTAGTCTGTGTGTTCCCCTGTCTCTGTGCCAGTTCGTCTTTGTACCTTTGTGTCATACCTCCCAGCATTTCAGAGTGATAAGTATTCCTGGTTTTTGATCTCCGAGTGTGTTTTTGACTTTGCCTTTTTGCCTACCCCTTTTCGGATTATCTGCCTGCCTTTTTTAACTCCCTACATGTGTACCAAACCCTGCTTTGCCTGCCCCCTTCCTGGATTATTCTGCCTACCCATTGACTGCCTACCTGTGTACCGAACCCTGCTTTGCATGCCCCCTTCCTGGATTATTCTGCCTACCCATTGACTGCCTACCTGTGTACCGAACCCTGCTTTGCCTGCCCCCTTCCTGGATTATTCTGCCTACCCATTGGCTGCCTACCTGTGTACCGAACCTTTCTGAAAGTAAAGACTATTCTAATGGATTTAGGTTTTTGTCTCTGAGTCGTGCCTTTGAGCCCTCTGCCTGAGTACTCCTGCGATCTCATTGGAAAACTGAAGTTGAGTGGTGCCAGTGATGATAATATTTGCAATACCAGAGTTATGGATTTGGTTCCAGCATGAGCTACAAAAATCAATCCAACGTTAACTGCAAGTGGCTTTGTAACTGGTCATTTGCCATGGTGGTGAGTGATCAGCACTGTGCTCTCTGCAGGAAGGTAGCCTCCGGGTTATTACCCCTCATGCCTCATGGGAGGTACTTCCTCTAGCACCGAAGGTTGCCTTTTACACCCACCTGCCTGCGAACAGGATCCCAATGATTCAACCGTTGACAAGCTTTCGAGCTAACAGCCCCTCCGCCCAGAAGCCACCAGGCTTGCTGCAGTCTGTCTCACACTCCTACTCCATTTAGTCATAGTTGCTTTTTTTCCGCACTGAGTCAAGAGCGGTCCCCTGATTTCACTGGCCTGTGAGGGTGGAGGGTGCCCCCTATGTTGAGAAAGCGGTACTGCATCAGTGAGCTACCAGAGGAAGGTCTCATCCAAGCTCATTTATGAAACAATGGAAGCCCAACATTACTGTGCAGGCAATAAGCTCATTGAATGACAGAGCAATGTTTCAGGTTAACAAAAATATCCTTTATGCTTGATTTGTGTGTCAGTGTAAACTAGTCTAGTCCAGTAACATAAAGCTAATTATGTTTCCAAATCAACAGAAATCAACACATACTGATATAATTGCCCAGAGTGGACGAACCCCTGATGTCCTTGGACTTTTTCTTGAAATTCAATTCTTCATTCTTGTCAGAATGTTTTTGTTGGGGAACGTCTGGTGGAAAACATGGAGTAGAGATTTTCAAACGTGTATATTTGTTTTGCCTTCATCATTGCTGGGGCGGAGGGTTCTCACTCTGTGTACCATACACCCCGTCCAGACATCACTGTTGAACTTGACCAGGACAAGGTATGGGTTGGGGAGGAGAGGAACCACCTGCAGGGAGGGGGATGAAGGGCATCCTTCCCTTTAAGAGTCCAGGAAGCATATTGAAGGAGAGAATGAGGAAGTCTGCTCCTCCATATGTCCAACGCAAGGGATCTGGAGAGGAAGTCAAGCTTTAACGATTATTGAGTTTTGAGAGGTTTATGGGTGTCCTCTGGGTGAATGGGTATCTCACAGAGACATGACATGGTAAACTGCCGCTGGTTGTAATGTAGGATGTCCTGGTATGATCTCTTGACTTATGTTTAAAATACGAACAGTTCTAGTACAGGGCTGTTAAAATGAGAGGAAAAGATTGTGACAAGTACTTTTTACAAATACAGTCTACCTCTTATCCAGTTCTAAGAATGGATTTCTGTCTTCCTACATGAAAGTGGGTTGAACTGGATAGAACCTTTTTTTCTGTTCTTTGGCTATCTTTAGTGTTGTTATTGTTTTGATACGTAATCGGAAGCAATAACTGGCCCAGATAGTGAATTGATGTTTTTTTCCTCTGTTATTTTCTATTTTAATCTCTGGAATATTTAGGCAGCTTTTGGAAAGCAGAACGTGGGCAGTGATGAAGCAGGAAGTCTATGATAAGCCGAGTCCACCTCCTATCTTGGTTAGTGCTCTAGAAATGACCCGGCTATTTGAAAAAGCAGAAATAGCCTTAAGGAATAATCAGACTTGAATGATGCAGGTGATGACTTTAACAGCGACTGTAAGATCGGGTAAAGAAATACAGTATGTAATGAGTATGGAGAAATCCTACTGCGTGTTACATCTTCCCTCACATAAAATGGACAATCCGTTCCAGAACATGCAAGAGACCATAATGACATTTTCGACATGTTCATTTGAGTTTCACTGTTATTGTGATAATAGTTATCGTGTTTCCTTTGATATTCATGTTAAAAGCCCCATGGAATGCTCCAAAGATGTTTTAAAAACACAACCAAATAGCAGATGGATTATCACTTACTGCACTGAAACAATAAACAGCTGTGATACCACAGCGTCTGGAGGTCTTATCTGCTGCCTGGTAGAGGTCTTATCTGCTGCCTGGTAGAGGTCTTATCTGCAGCCTGGTAGATTGCACCCAAATAGCACCGACGCTCACGTTTAGCGTTCTATCGCTTTTTAGACAGGCAGACATCTGGGCATCAGTCCCTCTGTCAGGCCCAGGTCATTAAGGGCTTTCCCACGCCTAGATGTTGCCTGTTAGACGTGAAGCCGCGCGTTCATCCTTTTTACTGTATCAGCAGTAACGGGTATTGTTACACCCGCTGCACAGTGGCCATCATCCGGCTGCTGCTGTCTTACTTACCCTGTTATCGGCCAGGTTTCTCCCAGAGCCGCGGAGGTGAGACTCCAGGTCAACCGTCGGTACCGAGGGCATGGGAACAAGGAGGGGAGGACGCTTTCATGTGGACATGTAGCGCGAAATGTCCTATTATTTATTTAGCAGAATTATGTAAAGATCTTTGGTTGGGCCAAGGCTGTGTTTATTTAAAACACACATGGTGGGAGCGAACTGTCATCTGGATCCTTTTTTATGTGTGTAGTGGAGGTGTTTCAGAGACCACTCGCCCCCCCCCACCCCCCCCCAAAAAATAAAATAAAAACATATGATAAAAAAAGGCAGAGAAGGATGAAAAAGAGAGGGAGAGTAGATTGAAGAATAAGAGAATTTTGAGGCAGGGATTGTGCCATTGCAATAAGGATGCTGTCCCTCAGATGACTCAGAGGTCCTGGCTCCCTGTGGTAACTACAAATCCAATGGCACGTATCACAACAGTCGGGGTGGTAACCCTGGTGAACAGGCCTAATCCTCTCTGGTTCATATCACTGTGTATCTGGTTCATACATTATGTCATGGCCTTGAAATCATCCTCAGCTTTCAATCGGCTCCTTCATCTCCTCTTCTACAGACTGCTCACACAATATGGCCGTAAAGAGATCTATAAAAATATATATAATCACATTTCAAATTTTAATTAAATGTTTTATTCAAACTCATGGGTATTTTTGATTTAATAATTCCTGTGTGCAGAAGGATATTCAGCCCCTTCGAAGTCTGAAGTCTGGTCCTCGGTAATGGTAATGGTCCTTCTTCCTGGCCCAGTGTCACAGTGACATCCAGGGAGGTGTAATCTGCAGAGGTAAGCAGCAGCAGACGTGCTAATGTCGACATCTCACCACCCCTGGGGGTCATCACAGAGAACAGGGGGGAACATCTCACCACCCCTGGGGGTCATCACAGAGAACAGGGGGGAACATCCTGAACTCAGGGAGAGGAGAAGGAAAGAGGAGGAGGAGGGTGTGTGTGGGGGGGGGTGTAGGTGTGTGTGCATGTGTACACATGTGCACGCATCCTGAACTCAGGGAGAGGAGAAGGAAAGAGGAGGAGGAGGCTGTGTGTGTGTGTGTGTGTGTGTGTGTGTGTGTGTGTGTGTGTGTGTGTGTGTGCGTGTGCGTGTGTGTGTCTGTGTGCGTGTGCGTGAGCGTGTCTATGTGTGTGTGTCTGTGTGAGTGTGTGTGTGGATGTGTGTGTGTGTGCACGGGTACACATGTGCACGCGTGTGTTTATGTGCAGTTTACAGTGCTGGGAACATCTGCGACAGGACTTCCTGCCTTGAACAGGAAACAATATGGTGGACAACGGAATGCTCAGAACAATGCTGTGAAATTCAGCCACCACCCAGGTCAGAATGGGAGGGCCTTCTGAATCAGAGGGAAGAGACTCAGACTGAGCACGTATCAGAACATCATACTGCACCTCCTGTGGCCTTTGTGTAGAATTAGAATTATTCCCAAGGCCTTTCATCCAAGGAATCTCTGTGAATCAGTCTATATGAATTCATACATCATCCATAAACCATAAATCATTGATTGTGGTTTTTTGGTGGGTTAGTTTGATCAGTTTTTATCTGTCAATATGTATGTTCTGTTAATATGATCCTATATCATGTTTGTTCCATATGTCTTTAAACATTTTTGTATTCATTGCATGCAAGTTTTAGGTGAACAATTTTTGGGAGATTTAACCATAACAAAACAAGAACGCAATTGTGTAGAACATGACATTTCCTGAAAATAACTAAGCAGCAAAACACACATTTGCAGAGTGTGGACTTCTTCTGCCAATGAAGAATCCCAGAATGAAGAATCCCACAACCTTGTGCCAAAAAACGTTGGTCATGAACGTTCTCACGTTTCAAAACTCATTGATTGGAATAGCACGGAGGAGGCAAGCGGACACAACAACTTCCTTGTGGATGTTGCAGAGCCACTATATTTAGCAGCCTGACAGATCTACAATGGGCTATGAATGACTGTATTGTCCTCATGACCTGCAAGCTTGGGAAAGTGTCTTCCAGATTCACGGTGACGTTCACTAGGACACACACACACACACACACACACACACTGAAATAGACAAACATACTGGCATACAGTACCAGTCAAAAGTTTGGACACACCTTGCCACGAGTGTGCAAAGCTGTCATCAAAGCAAAAGGTGGCTACTTTGAAGAATCTAAAACATAAAACATATTCTGGTTTGCTTAACACTTTTTTGTTTACTACATAATTCCATATGTGTTCCTAGTTTTGATGTCTTCAATATTAATCTACAATGTAGAAAATAATAAAAAATAAAGAAAAACCATTGAATGAGAAGGTGTGTCCAAACTTTGACTGGTACTGTATATACCCAAAGGCAGGTAGGAGTTGGATAAAGGCAGGTGGGAGGTGGATAAAGGCAGGTAGGAGTTGGATAAAGGCAGGTGGGAGGTGGATAAAGGCAGGTGGGAGGTGGATAAAGGCAGGTAGGAGTTGGATAAAGGCAGGTAGGAGTTGGATAAAGGCAGGTAGGAGTTGGATAAAGGCAGGTAGGAGTTGGATAAAGGAGTCCATTGGAGCAGAATTAGAAGAACGCTGATATCGACATGGCAACACTTCCTGTGGCACAGCAGAGGTTAAAGAAGGGACGGAGGCAGAGGAAACTGAGCCTAAGGAAATATGTAGCCACTGACTACAGCACACCAAGGAAACCTCAACCATTTCGTAATGCCACCACTCCTCAGGGATTTCCTTTTCCAATTCCAAACTACCCACTCATCCTCTCTGATACCAGGTTCTATCTAGAGCTGTGAGGTCAGGGGGCAGTGGGATGGAAAGCACAGTGGGAGTGATTTATCAAATCTACTAAAAGCAGGGCTGCAGCCTGGGCGTTCTTATCCCGCTCATTCCAGCATCAAAAGCAAACAGGGGGTTTGCTGTTGTTTCCGTGTCGGTGAGGCAGGCACCCTCCAAATGATGTGTAGAGGAGAGTTTTACCCTTTTATTAACCTCGTCCTCAGGCTGGAGCCGGGCTGCTTTTACAGCCTGAGAGCCAGAGGAATACTGTATGTCCTGAGTGAATTTGCTTCACCGTACAGTACGGTCTGTTTTGTTATCTTACACAGCATTCCATGACCAAACATAAGGAGTTACGGTGTTCTAGACTAACAAGGGTCTACTAGTAATTAGTAGTAAAGCACTAGTAATTAGTAATTAGTAATAAAGCACTAAAGCACTGTCTGTTGTGACCCATCTCTTCAGGCTACATCTTAACGGTCCCTCCTAAAGACCTCTTCACCCCCACTACCCCCCTGTACAAGTTTCTCTCTTGTTACTAAAAAATGATGGATAGATGATTCACTTACTTAAACAAATGTATTTGTTGTAAGTCGCTTTGGATAAAGGCGTCTGCTAAATGCCATAAATGTAAATGTACCTACAAACCTTTCAGTGCTATGAGCATATGTGCTGTACAGTTTAAGAAATGATACCAGTGATGCAGAAATCTTTCCTCCATCCACCTGAGCATTCAACCATTCAACTGTAAAACATCATAATCAGACTGTTAGTTTATGCAGGTGGAAATCAGTGAGTACTTGGGGGGCAATTTAATCAAACAGAAAAAAACATGAGTGCCATGACTCATGAATACATTTAGCAAATCAGGAAACATACTCAGGTAGATTTGTTGACGCGATTCATTCTGTCATATTTCCTATGACGTATTTGTGAACAGTTGTTAACTTCACTCTCCTACCTAGGTAACTGTAAAAGAAGCAAGTGAATAAAACTTAATTCACCGTCTGGATTTGGTGGAGTCGGAACAAGTTCACAGATAGAGGGAGAGCTGGGTTACAACTTCTACACAGTTGATTAGCAATCAGCCAACTCAATCTCTCAATCTCTCATTATTCACACACACACACACACACACACACACACACACACACACACACACACACACATACGTCACGGTACAAGCTGCAGTAGCTCCAGGTAACACATTCTTCTCTTCCTCCGATAGAATTTCTCCTCCCAAGGTGAGCAAGAAAGGAAATGGAGCACAAAGTAATTAAACATTCTCATTTTTCCCCTTTTAAATCTCATACCTGCCCTCTAAAAGGAGCCCCCCCCCCCCCCGTCCCTGTGTGTGAGATAATTAAACGTCTCAGACTGACAGCCGGAGATTCTCTCTTCACGGACGCCCCCGGGAAGAAATGTCTGGAGTAAGGAAGACCCAGGCACCTCTCATTTCCTTATCGCAGCTCACAGGTGGCTCTCCAAGGAGACACACACCTGTCTGTGTGTATGTATGTGTGTGTGTGTGTGTGTGTGTGTGTGTGTGTGTGTGTGTGTGTGTGTGTGTGTGTGTGTGTGTGTGTGTGTGTGAGTTCTGCTTCTATTAACACAGGCTTTCATTCAACACCGCCCACGGCCAGACAGATCAGAGATAGGCCCTCCAGTGAAATGGAGTGTCAGCTGATTGATTTATTCTTGGCTCACTGTCATTAGGAGTTTATGAACAGCTTTCAAGATAATGGAAATCATTTCTTGGGTCTCAGAAAATCTTTGGCAGGGAAGTGTATCCAACTCACTGGCTGCACCGAGAACACAGTTGATGTTAATCAAACACAAACTTGATCATTTCTTTGTTAAATTTCCACATCCAATTTAGCATTTCCAAAAACGACAACAGTGTTGGAGGAAATAGCTCCACTCTGGTGGAGTGGGCTCTGGGGCTCCTGCAGGGAGACTCATGTTCTGAAGTCACCCGACAGCATTGATCACGTCATCAGGCAAATGTGCTGCTAATCAGAGTAAATTCGCCCCTGACAACCACTTGTGTCGCTAGGGAACCTGTAGCGGCCTTTATACAGCCATGCTGTCGTGGGAATTCTACTAACTATTTTCTAAAGATACTGTGACTTGCTGAACTCACAAGAATGAACCACTGAGGTTCACCACGATGTGATGAAGCAAAGTTTCCCCAGTTCATTAAGATCTCTCAGAGAAGCGGGATGCACAACAATACAATTCCCAGTTCTGACATATTATATTTTATACCAACACTAAGAAGATATGTTCTCATTTCTCATTGGTCTGTCAACACAAACACAGTTACATCTGTGGAATGGAAACCACTAGAACAAGTTGAACTTCTGGCCCAGACTTGTGGTTTCCTGTTTTTCAAGTAAGAAGCACTCTTGCGTTCGTAGAAATGAGGATGCTCGTAATACATTGAAACATGTGCAGAACTTGTGAACAGAACAAGTACATTGAACAGAAATTATTATTGTAAAACCTTTTTCCTCACAACGCCAACCAACTACGCCACCCACAGCGAGCAACAAGGCTGGCATCTGTAGAGCGGCATCTGACTTCCTGGTTTGACTCTCATCAGTGCTATTCTCATACAACCATAGCAGTAGTATAAGAATACTCTTGCCGTATTCATTATAACTTCTCACAAACACCTATTGCACAATGTCACTCGTTTGATTGGATCTCTGATCTTACGTGTGTGTGTGTGTGTGTGTGTGTGTGTGTGTGTGTGTGTGTGTGTGTGTGTGTGTGTGTGTGTGTGTGTGTGTGTGTGTGTGGTGTGTGTTTGTGTGTGTGTCCATTCCTTTTCAATCGTGGCTCAGAGGGAAATTAATTATTGATAATAACATCTCTTCATGGGCATCCAGACTATTACACTACACCCCCTGACTGATATCGACTGACTGATATTTGATAAATGTCTTATAAGTTGCCTTAGATCAATAAAGAGAAAGGGGATATATCTGTATTATATGTTTTATATTGTATTTGGTGTAGAGGGCAAATCATGCACTCAGACTAAGGGGAATCTCTAAGGGGAAGTGGAAAAGCTAATGTTTGCATGCATTCTTTGTGCTGTAAGTATATGTTTGCAGCTAAGGGATCTCTCTGCACTTGAAATCGTTCCTGTGGACTGCTGAGTGCTCTAATTGATTTCATAGCTTGGGGGAAATGACCAAGTTATGCAGCATTCATATTCATTACAGCCCTTTGTCTTCATCCTCAGGCGTGACATTAGCAATCTATTG
>NC_139661.1:21114599-21184599 GCF_951799395.1 Argentina silus
AGGAAAATAGAGCCCTGAGTGTACACTTAATGTGACACACTGTCTCTAGTCTTCTCTGAGTTTATGACAAGTATGTAACATTATGACACGTATGTACTGTGACATTCTTGCCAAGAGGATATGCTGTCATTGCTGACTGCCTGGCTCCATATGTTCCTGTCCTCCCTTAAACTGAGGCAGCTCTTTGTTGGTGAGACAGAGGTGAGAGACAAGACAACAGGACTTTTTACACCTCATAGAAAACAAAACTACTTGATCTGGAGCTTTCCTAGGCTTGTGGACAAACAATGAATGTTGGCTACACTACACAGTAATATAGAATATACAGGACCAGTCAAAGGTTTGGACACACCTTGCCAAGTGTGTGCAAAGCTGTCATCAAAGCAAAAGGTGGCTACTTTGAAGAATCGAAAATATAAACCATATTCTGGTTTGTTGAACACTTTTTTGTTTACTACATAATTCCAAATGTGTTCCTTCATAGTTTTGATGTCTTCAATATTAACCTACAATGTAGAAAATAATTTTTAAAAAATAAAGAAAAACCATTGAATGAGAAGGTGTGTCCAAACTTTTGACTGGTACTGTACAGAACTGCATTAACATTGTGGTCTGTGGGTTTTTTACAACAGGAGAACGGGGGGAAATCATGTTGTTGAATGACCGTGTGTTGACAGAGGTGGCAGATTAACAAGAGTTTAATAAATTGAAAAGCTAAATCTGTATGCGGCTTAGTTTTGACCACCTCCATTCCATTACACACAAAGTAATGGTTTTGTGGATGAGAAATTATGAGGATTATGAGTCCCGAAAACTCTGAGCGGGTTTTACCCTTATAAGGACATTGCTGCTGTTGGGGGGAAAAAAAGTAATTTCATATAAAAGGCTCAAGTCTGCACTGTGACGCAAGTTAGATACACACACACCTCCACACCGAGCGACAGGAGCGTAACAGGCGCAGGAAGAAGGAGGAAACGACTGTGCCTACGCATTTTTACAGCTCCTTTAAGTCAGTAATGACTGGTCCAGACTAGTAAATATGAAATATGGAGGGGAAAGAGTGTGGGCTCAGATGTGAATGTCATTTTTCATTATATACATCAAACATAAGTGTTCCCTGCTTAATCCACTGAAGAAGGATAAAATCACCGGCACAAATGCTCCTTGGGTAGAGTAAATGAGGTTGACTGAATACACGCACGCACACACACACACGCACGCACGCACGCACGCACGCACGCACGCACACTCACACGCACACACGCACACACACACACACACACTTGTGTCTCACTAGGTAATAGGCAGTGGAGGATCTGCAAACATGTGCTTCATTAGGTTGAGGCAGCTGTGAGTGTTCAGTGAGGAGGGGAGCCTGCTGGGGGGAGCCTGCTGGGGGGAGCCTGCTGGGCTGGGCTGCAGGTGCACAGCGTGGGGTGGAGACAGTGAGCCCGGCTAACACCCAGGACCCTGACGATAGCATGAACATGAACCCACCGGCACCCACCGCAGCCATCAGTTGAGGAGGAAGAGGAACAGATTCTGGACCACAGAGATCTGATGCGCCGATTCAAATGTCCACATTAAGGTACTCATGCTGCAGTCTAGACAGTTGAAAGATGAGCTTTTAATGATTCAGAGTTTCTGATTCATTCAGATGATTTTTCTTGAGCACTAACAAAGTGGCACAAACTGTAGCAATACAATCCTAGTCTCAGACTAGTATTCCTTGATGAACATCAATAAAGGCCTTGCATTTACACACTCTGAGTACACACAGTGCACCTACACCTAATTTGATCAGATGCCTGCTGGCCACGTCCTAGCCTGAGGACAGTAATTTGGTAGACGGTAGACATTGACCACAAGCCAGCCAGAGCAAGAGGCTGTCTAGCCTTTGGGAACATTTGATTAAACTGTGTTACCTGTCACTGTCCGGCGCCTTACTCCCCTCCAGAAGTGGGAGAGTTTCCTGCTCGGCAAAAGGCAACGTGACAAGGAACATGGAGAAGGTCCATTCACAGTGGCTGTGTCCCAATTCTATACCCTTGTCCTAAAGTGTGGACTACTGCACCCCTCCGAATGGATTAGACAGGAATGAAGATATAGTGAAAACTCCCTCAAGCGTCAATAACTAATGTTAAGTTTGTAAATCCACAAGGGGGACTGTACTAGTGCACACTTCAGGAGAAGGTGGTGAACATTAGTATGCAGCCACAGTGTTGTTGAAGGTCCCTCAGGGCCGTGCTGACTCAGGAGCTGTAATGGCTCTAGGGGGCATTTAAACTGAACTGGACCGTTACAGACATTTTAAAGTGCTTGGGAAGTCTTTATGGAAATGTGACGCCCCTAAGATTTTAATACAAGCTTCTTGAGGAGATGTTGTCAGAGTCGCCCATCAAAACAGAGACACACCTAATAAACCCACCAAATATCAGCATATTAGCGGGCCTGTTTTTATGGTATGAGACCCTGATTCAGTCCACTGTAACAGGATGCATATAATGAATACAAACAGCCTGATTATCCCTGAAGTATCACCATTTCACTCTTTTCCTGTTTTCCATCTCTTGCAAAGGCCTGGTCTTTATCTCAGGCGAGAGTATTTGTATCCACCAATCGATGGAGACGTGTCATTCACTATTGCGGTTCGAACAAACCAATGAAATGTCACTGACATGTAATAGTGATGTGTCATTCACTATTGTGGTTCAAATGCCAGCTAATGTGATTATTGTCGAGGATTCTCCCGTCTCGAGCATGCCATAAATGTACAGCCTGTAATAGCACCTATTAGCTTGGTGATTGTTGTTGTAATCGCTGGCGTCGTTATGGACAACCTGTTTATGTGCTGCTCAGTTACATGATGAAGGTACAACATAGGCGTCACTGAGGAGGAATATCACAGCTTGTCAGGGGAATACAAACAAAGGTGTCACAAAGGAGTGTCCATCATACAGTGGCTGCATTGTTCATCATGTCTGTCCTGCTTCACCACCGGATGGGATGCCCACTATAAATCAATGATATTTGCATATGTTAAAGGCACATTTTATTCCAGGGGAGAGGAATCAGCATCACACCCACAGATATCTATGCTCTAGTCCAGTGGTTCTCAAACTTTTTCTGCTGGTGTACCCCCTTTAAAATATTTTTTTCAGCTGAGAACCCCCTTCACCGGCACAAAACATTTTGTTAGGCACTGAACGGGGGAACCAGGCGCGAATACAGAGTCAGACAAGCATAGCAGGTTTGGGTATTTAATGAGGGGATAAGGGTAGGGGGTAGTCTGGCAGTGGACAGGCAGCTGGAAGGCAGGTAGCACCGGCAGCGTGGAAGGGTAGGCCGGTGGGCGGACAGGCAGGCTGGTGGGTAGGTAGGCAGGCTGACGGGTAGGTAAAAATCAATGATATTTGCATATGTTAAGGGCACATTTTCTTCCAGGGGAGAGGAAGCAGCATCACACCCACAGATATCTATGCTCTAGTCTATAATGTCTGTATTCCTGTGCAACACCATATGCAAATATGTGGAACAGTCTGACTCAACAATGAGCTGAGTCAGGGGTGATGGGTGGAATGTGGGTGTTTGTTCGGGGTGACAAAGATTTTTATTCTCTCTTCTGCATCTTGTCCATATGGTTCTGTGTAAAAGGAGGAAGAAGAAGAAGAAGACATCCGGCCATATTCCTGCCAGTGTTCTGTTCAATCACGTTATCCCATACAATGGTGACTCAGCGATTTGACTCAGCTTGTTGTCCGATTGTGATTGGAGGGATAAATGCTTGCGCAGGCAAGTATAGCAATACACAGTTGGAGCAAAGAAGACAGAACACAACGCAACACTGATCATATGGATGTACTCGATTATCTGGTCAGTGTAAGTGCTATGCGTTGGCTTGTCATGGGGGTAAGTAACCATTAGAATCAATGCGTGTGTGACCAACCAGGTACCAAACCCAGGCCATCTTTATGTCTCAAGACCGGCTCATATACCCACAAAGAACATCAGAATATTAGAAGATAATATCAGAAGAATATCAGAATATTACAAGAAAGAATAATTTCGAACCAAATCAAGGATACAAAGGTTATTGCACAAAGGTTATTGTATTTGGAAAACAAATGGTTGTATTTACATA
This sequence comes from Argentina silus, assembly GCF_951799395.1. NCBI lineage: Eukaryota > Metazoa > Chordata > Actinopteri > Argentiniformes > Argentinidae > Argentina > Argentina silus. The sequence goes on from NC_139661.1 coordinate 21,118,741, forward strand.
AGACTCTGAACACACGCAGGAGTTGCCATGGACCAACAGCTTCACTGACACGCACCTTGACTTCCAAGACACGTTCTATGGATGGGTTTGTTGACACTGAAATGCCTGTGCTGCAGCTGCTTCTTCTCCCGCTGTTTACAGATCCGATTTTACATAAACACTGAACACCTAAACACTCCGCAGGCCCGGTGTCACCAAGGCTGGAGCAGTCGTCCAAGGTTCACGGTGCAGGGCTCATGTCATGTACACTACAGTATCTGCATTCTGCACCGGAGAGGGCTTTAAGGATTTACTGTGGCTGACGGTGTTAAGACCATAGAACAGCAGCTATGAACATGCATTATGTACTTTTGACTGAAAAGACAAAAATTCTGAACGCACATTGCCACCTGGTGGCTTGCTTGTCTTTAGTACTAGGTTGGCCTTGTTATTATAAATGATTGTATGGAGAGGAAAATCTTTGTGTCGGCCCAGTCAAGGCAAAAACAAAGCTGGGACGTCTAAAAACATGTCTTTGAGACATCTAAAAACATCTAAAAACATGTCTTTGAGACATCTAAAAACATCTAAAAACATGTCTTTGTGACGTCTAAAAACATGTCTTTGAGACATCTAAAAACATCTAAAAACATGTCTTTGTGACATCTAAAAACATGTCTTTGAGACATCTAAAAACATCTAAAAACATGTCTTTGAGACATCTAAAACCATCTAAAAACATGTCTTTGTGACATCTAAAAACATCTAAAAACATGTCTTTGTGACGTCTAAAAACATCTAAAAACATGTCTTTGAGACATCTAAAAACATCTAAAAACATGTCTTTGTGACGTCTAAAAACATCTAAAAACATGTCTTTGAGACATCTAAAAACATGTAAAAACTGTATGATACAGTTCACGTGATATAATGATTATATACATAATATGTCCCTCAGTGACACTTGATTACATTTGTGACGAGGAGCGTGGGTGGGAAGTTTTAAACATGGCAAAGGATCAGTAACACTGAACAATAAATAACAAGCATCGCTCACAATAACTGGTCGTGAAGTTTGAAAATGTTTCAGCGGTGTCCCGTACTCTCTATGTTACGTATACCATTTTCTTGGAAGTCTTTCTTCTCTTTCCAGAAAGGCAAAAAATCAGGCAGCAACACTCACACAGTAATGGTACTGTACTCATACATAATGCTGTAGAAGGACTTGGCTGTAAGCAGGATGTATCTTAACACTCAACCACGTGTGCAACATAGAGTGAGGCAAGCAAGTCTACTTTTTTGTTTTTTAGGGCATTTCTGCTTTATTGGGATAGTAGAGATTGACAGGAAGGATGGGAGAGAGAGAGAGGAGGGATGACATGCAGGATATGTCGATGGCCGGAATCGAACCAGGGACCTCACGATGACATGGCATGCGCCTTAGTGAGCTACGCCACTGAACACCCAAGCAACTCCACTTTATCCAATTTATTCTACATTATTCCATTAAAGGGGCAATCTGCGATTCAAATATGAACAAAGCGGTCTGCCTTTTGCTTTTTTGGGTAAACAGCTGTAGCCAGGAGTTGGAGAAATGTAACCATCCTCAAATAAGCGGAGCTATGGATGCAAGGACTGACCATCCATATTTTGAAGCTATATAGTGATGGTTTACAATGACATTGTTTACCAACAATGGAGTAAAACAAGCTAATTTGGGGGTTTCTGATGGGGTATTTTGGGGGTTCTGAAGAAGTCCAAAAATAGATGAGAAAAAAATATATCAGAAAAGGGACTTTCCAATATGTCTACAGAGAGCACTGCATTCAAGGTGTTTTACTTGGAAAATCTTTATTAGTCTACAATTGTACAAATTGTCCTGGATTCTCATTATTTTTCAGACAAACAAACACACAGAAAGACCAAACAGTGGAACATGTGCTACCTCCAGTCCACAGTGCTTCATTCATTCCATGTGCCTATATCTGCCTTATAATTTAATTCTCTTAAAATACCCTTCTCTGGAATAGTGATAATTTGATGTGGGGTGAACTGTGCTGGCCACAGGGATTCTGTCTCAGACATCTAATCTGTGGCTTTGTGATGGTCATCATGACCATCATGCTTAACTGCAGAGTGCATTTTTGCTCTAATTGCTAGCTTGCAACCTCACGAGAAAGCTACTGGCAAAGCGGAAATGAAAGGTTAACAGCTTGTTTTCCTGGCAAGACTCTATCAAACGTTGCTGTCCTAAAATGTGTTAGTAAGTGTAGTTAAATTGAAAGCACAGAGCTCAGATTGCCCAGAAGGAAGAGCGGTGAGAGATTTGGAGGGTCCTTTACCTTGTGGCAAACTTCCACCTAAAAAGCAACTTCCAAACAGCATGTTTACGTCAATGCTTTCAAGTGATGTGAAGTGATGATACAAATGTTTAATAAAACGGATGTGGTTTTTGTTTTGGTCTCTCTAGAGAACACAACCTGAGAGACACAAAACCTCCATTGAGCTGAGATGAAATGTAATTTCTTGTCGATACAAGGAAGTCCTCTATATATTAACATGAGAATGTATTCTCCACACCACTCACAGTAATTGCCTCAGAAATACGGGCTTGGGCTCAGGCTCCGCAGTAACCAGAGTGGTTTGAATCATAACCTTCTCCTTTGTAGTACAACAATGTGTTCCCACCCTCCATCTCTCCTCTTTCTCTAACCCACGTCATCAATAAACCGTACCTCTTCAACGTCCTCGTTTTCACAGCTCAGGTCAAAACCCACTACTTCCTGTTTACTGTTGTTGTGGTGAGGGCTAAGCTGCACAGGAACCGAGCCATATTCATGATGGGGATCATAAGAGTTTTATGTCAAAACTCACTTCATATTGTTTTCGAGGAACTGAAACTTGTCAACAGAAACCGAATAGTATTGATGACGATGATAATAATGATGAGGATGAGGATGATGAAGATGGGGATATGGATATACAGTAGGTACAAATATGGAAATCATGGCATAATTGATGTGCAAAACATGATTTTCTCTTTTAACTTTGTCAAATAGATGTTTTGGCCCACCATATCTTTTCGTGCTATACGTCGCACACCACATTCTGCATTCTTATGTTCAAACGGAGGCTGCCCTCTGTTGAGCAGAACCTCCTCTCTTGCTGTGATGTTAAGGCTATTAAAATGGATGTGTGTCCTTCCTAGACCCCACTGCTGTGCTGAGTGAGTCAGATCAACAGATTCATCTGTTTATAAAATCCTCCAACCTAAACCCCCACACCACCCACCTGCTCAGGGATACGCGGTCAAATACATCCACGTTGTTGCCTTTTGGGGCCCTCTCCTTTCAAAACACTGCAGTGTTCAGTGACTGTGAGGAACCCCTTAGATAGCCTTTTTAAGATCCTAATGGTAAACAGTGGTGGGTTGTGATTACTCAGCATTTGGAGAGAGTCCTATTTGGCTTTGGATGTGAGAGTGGAGGCAACATCACTTGATACGGTTTATACACTGTCAAGAGATACAGATGTTATCATGTGGAAGCCCCTCTTTGCCAAACTGATGATGCATCAGGGTGATGCATCTGCAGGTGGTTTCCAGTGTTTTCCTTGAACAGAAAGGGTATGTTGTGAATGTAGTGTATTAAGCCTTCCTTGAAAACTCACAAACATTAGCTTCAAGTGAATTCATCAAAGATTATTAAACAGCGAAATAACAAAACAGCAAGACCAAGGCCAACACAAGCACACACAAGCACACACAAACACATTCACTCACTCACTCACTCTCTCTCTCTCTCTCTCTCTCTCTGTCTGGGGTCTACAGGAGATTAAAAGGGATGGATGACTTTTGAGGTCACAGAGAATTTCCTAGAGAGAGAAAGAGAGAGAGACGGAGAGAGAGACCTAGAGGCCCTTAATACACTCCATTTACATTTGTAGTCAAGTTGTGCCCCCTGCTGTTCCTTTAACCGAAAGTCGAGAAATCTAAATGAATTGTGTGACAATAGGTAAATCCTTTAAAATGTAAGACGATGACACGACATTTCTTTTTTTCTATAGATATAATATATATATTTATAATAGGGAATTGCAGTTAATCAATAATTTCTGCCTGAGATCTTGTTATAATAAAATTCACTGCATCAGTCTGAGGTGTTTTCTCGAGGTTAAGCCTACTACTCATGCAAAACGGTCCAACGCAATTGTTTGACAATTATTTAAACCTATTTCTTGATTTCACAAAATAAATAAATCTATTTCTACAGTATCCCAGCGTATTTAGATTGTGACAGGTATGGTGCACAGTTTGAAAGACGTCAAGAGGAGAACTGTTACCTGGATCTGTGATTGGCTCCGGGAGCGGGTTCGGCGCCGGGCTGGAACCAGCTTATTAGCCTAAAGGTACCAATATGGCGGAGGTAAGAGGGAAAACAGGGAAGAAGCGTCTGCTTTTAAATCGGTTTTTTTTAAATCTGTGTTGCTTACTTTTTCTTTAAATGTAATCGATTGCGTAGATTAACGTTTTTTCCGTCTATATATGTGGTTTCGAGTGAAAATTGTTGGGAATATGCGTCTTAAAATTGTTTGAATGTCTAGACTCATCCTTCACGACAAGGCCGCTTTCGCTCTCAGCTGTTTTGCTAACGCCGACTGTGTAGATTGATCCGTCAATTTAGTGGTGGAAAAAATTATATGCAGAAATGTATTTTTTTATTTATAGCGATTATGTTTAATTTTCGTTGAAGTGTAATTTCAGACTTTTTTCATATGATCAATGTATTGTTCTTGGCTGACGTTACCGTGCAAACGATAAGATTGTTTATGTTTTTTCCTGCCTTTGCTGTGGGTTGATAAGCTTAGCCTGCTCGCTAATTCGGGACTGACAGTGCACTAACGCAAGTTCGCTACTAATATTTGTGAGCCACACCCAAATGTTGTCATATCGCTGGACTTTATTTCATCCATGTTATCATGAGACTGTAGGGGTTCATCTGTGGGTAGACTGCGTTTCAGGTAGCGGAAAAACGCAGCGCTACATTATTTATTTATTTATCCAGCTATTCTGAACTATGATGAAAAATGACCCACAAGTCTAAAGAAATGTAACTGTTTTAAAGGCACTATTTCAATCAACACAATAGCATTCACATATTTTTTTTGAATAATGATTGCTCAATTTGTCTTGTTTTTCTTCTTCTGAACAGGCTTCCTTCGGGAGTTCGAGCCCAGGTAAGAAAATGTCACATAATATGTTCTTGATTATATTATGACAGGCCTATCAGTTTAATTTAACATTATTCTTTGTAAAGAGGGAATTGTACAGAATATTGATGATGCTTAGTGCACATAGACAATAAACTGGCAAACTGTGGCCGCCTGACCATCATTATCAACGGCTTGCCTATATAACGATGCCATTCATCTGGGATCTAAAACGATTGTCCGTTCCTCAGTTGGCTCTTTGTCGTCGGAAGATCATGACTTCGACCCCACCGCAGACATGCTAGTCCACGAGTATGACGATGAGAGGACTTTGGAGGAGGAAGAGTCACTGGAGGGCGAGAAAAACTTCAGCTCAGAGATCGCGGATTTGGAGAAGGTAGACTGTCAAAGAAATACATAGTTTATTTTCTTTTGAGGAAGGCATACTTATGAACACATCCTTGTCATTGTCAATTTAGGGTTTTTTTACCACTGTATATCAACTAGTTATTTCCTGCTACACCACCACTGGTATGTGCTGAAAATTTCAGTTAATAAAATATGATTTGGATGAATAAGTCCAAGTCAACTGTCACACTGTCTGTTAAATGTGAGGATGTCACTAAAAGCAAATGTCATACCATTCTGTAACAAAGGATGAAATAGTTTTGTTTTGTTTAGTTTTTTTAAATATATGTTTTTAGGGCATTTCTGCTTTATTGGGATAGAGATAGTAGAGATTGACAGGAAGGATGGGTGAGAGAGAGAGAGAGAGAGGAGGGATGACATGCAGGATATGTCGATGGCCGGAATCGAACCAGGGACCTTGCGATGATATGGTATGCGCCTTAGTGTGCTACGCCACTGAGCGCCTCCAGGATGAAATAGTTGAACTGTCATTTTGCCGGTATTCTACCAGGAGGGGAGCATGCCGCTGGAGGAGCTGTTGGCCATCTACCGCTACGAGGCGTCTGTCAGTACGGCCGCCGGCTCCAGTATGGACAGCTCCTCTGGTGAACTGACAGACGAACTACCAGACATGACTTTAGACAAGGTAAGCAGGGAAGTGTTATTTAGTGAGAGAAAAATCTCTGTCGTTTCTATGCTTCCAGGTGTACTTGAGTTCGATTACATTTTCAACTTATAAAGGATGTGTTTTGAGTTTTTTTTGTGTGTGTTTTTATATTGTTTCCAAAGTGTGATATTGATATTTACCTGTCCAAATGATTACATATCATCATAGCTTTTTATTAAAAAATTTTTGCAGTAAGTCTGAGCTGCCAAGCTTTACTAATTGCTGTGATTTTCTTTCTCAGGAGGAGATAGCCAAGGACCTGCTATCAGGGGACTATGAAGAGGAGACCCAGTCCTCTGCTGATGACCTCACACCCTCAGTTACCTCCCACGAAGCCACTGACTTCTTCCCAAGAACACTTAGATGTAAGTCACTTCAATTCAGTCATATTCTATTCCTCTCAAATTGCAATTTATTCTCTCCAAATTTGATATTTTGCCCTCAGTAAAAAGGTCATCGAGCATCGTAATGCTTTGTCAGCATTTATTCCTTTCCGAACATTGACGCCATCTTTTATAACATGATGAATTGATAAGCATAGGAGCCCATTGTAAATGCAAGCGTTTTAATGGCGCCTGTCTGTCTTCTGCTGTTGCGTTGTCAGCTAACACTATCTACGACGGTGATAAGGAGTCCGAATGTGAAGAGGATGGGCCCAGCCCTGAGGAGTCCAGAAAGGTAAGACCTGTCTCCTCTTAAAGGCTTTGGCTTTAGTTTCAGGCTTTGGGTTTAGGTCAGTTATCCACCTATCAATGGTTAAGATAAGGGACATTAACCTTATTGGGTCACCTCATCCTAGTGCTACATGTACCCACAACTGCTACCCCATAGTCCTGGTGGGGGGGGGGGTGAAAGATAGATAGAGTTGTGTGTTTAGTAAAACAATGTTTCTGTTTGCGTTTCACAGGAAATAATGGTGGGGTCGCAGCACCAAGCTGAGGTCCCTACCCGCATCTGTCACTATGCCGATGGTGAGAAGGGTATGTCCAGAATGTCTTGATTAATGTTGGTGTTGCACTTGCGCTTTAGTTTAGCTCAAGAGATACAAAGACACAGGAACAAAATCCAGGTACTAAGGTTGTGATTTTTCTGCAGTGTACGAAGATGACGACCAGTTGCTATGGAGCCCGGAAGTGTTGCCCGAGAGCAAGGTGAGGGACTTCCTGTGTGAGGCGTCGTCACGGGCAACAGACGAGAGGACAGGAAGTGACGCAGCAGGAGTGCATGTGAGAGACCATGAGCAGGTGAGTTGACACAGGACCTGGATTCATGATGCTCAGTGCTCATGATGGATGGATACAGTACCGGTCAAAAGTCTGGACACACCTTGCCAAGAGTGTGCAAAGCTGTCAAAGCAAAAGGTGGCTACTTCGAAGAATCTAAAATATAAACCACATTCTGGTTTGTTTAACACTTTTTTGTTTACTACATAATTCCATATGTGTTCCTTCATAGTTTTGATGTCTTTAATATTAATCTACAATGTAGAAAATAGTACAAATAAAGAAAAACCATCGAATGAGAAGGTGTGTCCAAACTTTTGACTGGTACTGTACACTCACGAAACACTTTATTAGGAACACTATACTAATACTGGGTAGGGCCTCCCTTTATTAGGAACACTATACTAATACTGGGTAGGGCCTCCCTTTGCTCTTTATTAGGAACACTATACTATTACTGGGTAGGGTTTCCCTTTATTAGGAACACTATACTAGCAAATAAAGAGCAAAGGGCCTCCCTTTGCTCTTTATTTGAGAACATATACTATTACTGGGTAGGGCCTCCCTTTGCTTTCAAAATAGCCTCAATTCTTCGTGGCATTGATTCCACAAGATCTTGGAAACATTCCTTTGAGATTCTGGTCCATGAATGACATGATTGCATCACGCAATTACTGCTACTACTTCAGGTGCACTTTCAAGCTGTGAATCTCCCGTTCTACCACATCCCAAAGGTGCTCTATTGGATTCAGATCCGGTGACTCATATAGTCATATTCATGAAACCAATTTGAGATTACTTTTGCTTTGTGACATGGTGCATTATCATGCTGGAAGTAGACATTAGAAGATGGGTAAACTGTGGCCATGAAGGGATGCACATGGTCAGCAACAATACTCAAATAGGCTGTGGCATTCAAGCGATGATTGATTGGTGTTAACGGGCCCAAAGTGTGCCAAGAAAACATTCCCCACACCATCACACCACCTCCACCAAGAAAAGGTGTACAGGTGTTCCACCACCTCCACCATGAGAAGGTGTACAGGTGTTCCTAATAAAGTGTCTAGTGTATCTGATATAAAACACTAGCAACAGAGCAAAACGGTGGCACAGTTGCAACAGTATGGGGTGCAAAGAGTGTATAGAAGACAGATATCTGACTACCTATTGATCTCATCCCATGTAGGCTTTATATGAGCTGGTGAAATGCAACTACAATACCCATGAAGCACTTGAGAGGTATTGCAGTAACGCGAAATCCTCAAAGGGTAAGTGATGATTTGTGAATGTCTGAGAACTCCATCCCAGATATATTCGCTTAACTTTATTCATTTTTCTTGTAAATAATCATTTCCTCTGATTGTCTTTGCAGAAGAATCACCACCGTGGTCTGAAGACGAATGTAGAAACTTTGAACATGCACTACAGATATACGAGAAGAACTTTCACCTCATACAGAAACACAAGGTGGGTCTTTGGTGGTGACTTGTTGTGCAATATGGTACACACAAACATGCTCACTAATATACACACACACACACACACACACTAATCTGCTCCTTTGTAGTAATCCTGAGGTACTGACTTCCTCTGAAGTAGAAATTGTGTCCTCACCTTCTTTCTTTGTGCATTCTCGTCCTCCCTCAGGTCAAGACACGGACAGTGGCTGAATGTGTGGCCTTTTACTACATGTGGAAAAAGTCGGAGCGCTTTGATTTCTTTGTTCAACAGAATCGGTTCGGCAAGAAGAAGTACAGCAGCTATCCTGGCGTCACGTGAGTGAACCTCTCCATACAGAAGTCATTAGTGAAGAGTGCGTGCGTGCGTGCGTGCGTGCGTGCGTGCGTGCTCGCTCCTTCCTTCCTTCCTTCCCACTCCCTATATGTACTGTGTGTTAACATGTCTCTGTGCCTCTCAGGGACCTGATGGACCGGCTGGTGGACGAGGCAGAGGGCCTGGCCGTGGACAGCTCCTCCTCTGTGTGCTCGGGTGGAGGAGGTGGAGGGAGGATGGAGCCCACCACCGAGCAGCAGCTCAGCCTGCTCAACTCCATCACCGCCAGCGACCTCACAGGTCAGCAAGGTTCAGGGGTCAAGAGTAAACTCGGTGCTAGCTGGTGGCGTTTCGTAGAAAATGGACCAAACGATCTGTAGCTTTGTGTAAATGAGTAATATGTAGTTTGATTCAGACTACAACTCCCACTAACACCCCTTCATTGGATGAATTGTGGACTAAGTAAACTTCCTGAGCCCCTGTTTTACTCAACTGAACATCCACATAGCACCTGTACTAATATTACTGCCGGGCACATCTATAATCTCAGCATTTCTACTACCTGTACTGACCGGTACCTGTGTCTCCCTCTCCCCTCAGCTCTGAGTAACAGTGTGGCCACAGTGTGCAGCCCTGCGGAAGTGAGCTGCCTGGACTCGTACAGCTTTCCGCCTCTGGAGAGTCTTCACCGGGGGTCCCTGAGCCACGAGGAGCCCCTGGGCTTCCCCTCCAATGGAGGAGACCCCGACTGCCTCAACATGCTGGACGCCGGCTTCTACCACTCGGACCTGGGCCAGCTGGGAGGGGTGTGCGGGGCCAAGGACTGCGAGCGCCCCTCCAAGAGACTTAAGTTGGCGCTGCCCGACTCCTTCATCAGTGACGTCTCCGTGGGCAACCTCGGGGTGGACTTCGAGGGGCGACGAACAACGACGCACCACCGCATCACGGGCGCCAAGATGGCCATGTCGGTTACAGACTTTGGGAGCTTGGCGTCCGCCGGCGAGCCCAACAAGTTCATGGGGGCGCACGCGCGGCACCACACACAGCACAGCACGGCGCTCCAGTCAGAGTGACCTCTGCCCCACGACCCCCTCGCCCACTTAAAAACCACCATCCTACGTGTACATAAGACTCACTCACTGGAGAATTGGATTTGTTTAATTATATTATATATATAAAATATATATATATATATGAGACTATACATTTTTTGTTTTTGATTTTATTTGTGTAATATGACATCAGTGATGTCTTTCGTATAGAACAAAAGATCTTGATTTCTCAAGAGTTTATATAGCCATTTATTTTTTTCGGTCCTGAGATGTTTTATGTCAGTGGTCCGTGTTCGGTGGGGCCGGGACACTGCAGCTGGAGAGCGCTGTTCCTTCCTCATCCTCCCCACACATTCTACACGCAACATCTTCGGAGCGACGTGTTCCTGCCACTCAACACAGCTGCCAAAAACCGCTTGGGTTTTTGTTTCCCTTCATAGTTGCTTAGTTGCTAGTTTGTTTACTTGTTGAAGTGGTACTTTTTAAATCAGTGTTTACAGGTACTTACAAAAGCCAGGCCAGGGCAGACCGGTGACGCATTGGTTGCACGAACGCCTGGTTTTTAGGTTAAATACAGCATCAGTCATTGGTGTGGAAACCGTGAAAGTCGTAATGAGAAGCACTTCAGTCGCTAAGATGTCCTGTTTGGTTCCCCCCCCCCCCCTTCATGCCTTCTCCTGTGGAAGCTATTGTGTTATTGTACTTAGCCTGCTTGTTTGTTTACTTTTTTTTAACAGTCCAAAGTGGCCAAAACTGTCATGTGAACTTAAAAGTACTTGCAATACTTTTCAGCGAAATGATACCATAACCAATGTTAATTCTCTCTGCAGTCCTAGTGAGGGTTTCTGAAGAGTAAAGCTTATTTAATCAGCCCGTGTATGATGGGCTGATTGTTATTGAGTGAAACAATAAGGATTAATGCAGATACATTATTTGTATCTAGATTCTCATTCAGTTGGCCTTCGACATACTTTCCCATCAGATTATCTGCAACATGCCCTCAGTAATCTTGTATTGACCCTGTAATAAGGCGATATTTGACCTGGTGACTGCAAAATGTTGATGTGTTTAGATTAGTTTATGGTTGCAATGACATCGTAAATTCAGCCACAGAAACGAAGACTGCCTTGTCCTCGCATTCCTTATCCAATACCTCTTTCTTCTGAAGAGATCTACATCATGAAAATGTCTTATTTGGCCCAATTGAGTACAATTTATACAAGTTGAGCTGAGAATAATCATTCTCTTAAAAACAAAAAGGGGGGGGGGGGGCGGGGTTTGTTTCTAAACTGTATACCGTAGCTCTATTTTGAAAGTACTTAAAAGGCCCACATTAGCTTGTTACCAGTATTATTTCCTTATTTAAAGCCACTTTGTATTGCTTTTCTGTTATTTCTACACTTACTAGAGGATGCCTTGTGTTATCCAGTCCAGAACTCCATGTCCAGTTGGGTTTTGATCGCAGAGATTGAATCTTCTGTTTCTCTTGACTGAATTAACTAGTTTAGTGAATTGTAGAGTTTTGGGAGGGTCATTGTCGGTTACATGGATGCAGTAGTAATGTTTACTTAATTTATCTATGCATTGTGAGTTGGATAATTAGTTGGTTTCAGGGGTACAGTACATGATTCTGAATGTCCGCCGCAGAAGTCCATAGAGTTGCATAAAGACATACAGTACCATCCAATAATTCACTATTCAGTGTATGTACAGATGGGTTTCTTGCATATATGATCATTGGGTTTGATTAGATCTAGTCATTTTGTTTCTATGGCAAACATCAGAGGACTCAGCTGTTTGTTTATTCACATTTGCGTTGTCATGTAAATAATTAGCAGATAGCCTTGAAGAAAATCTATTAATTGACCTCTTAAACTTGTGAATCTGTGTTGATACAAAGACTTCAGTTTTGATTCCTTGTCACAAGGCAATAATGTGTAGATATGTACAGACATTCTGACATGTTTTTACGTTTTACCAATTTTTACTTTTGGTATTTGCATTTTTTGGGGGGGGACTGTATTCCCCGTTAGCGGGAGACAGCTAAACGATGCATGCTAGCTGTGAGACTATCCTCAAAAATGTACCACTAAAAATGGCTTTACCTAAGACGTATTAATATATTATTATCCAATTTTTGCATTTGAAGTCTGCAATCATACGTGTAAAATAATCTCTTTTTGTTTTCTCTCCATACGTCGGTTTCTTTCCAAATGGTTGTCTTTTTTTGTCTTGATGGTAAAGGGATGGCTGCTCTGGTGGGTATGGGGGGAGGTAGTCACTCACCACCATACACTGTGCAAATGCAGTAGTTCCTCCTCGCTCTCTCTAGCTTTAGAAGTGCAGTGCTATTTATTTCCAGTGGTTTGTACAAAGACTCAGCAGAACTGTCTGAATGTAAAGGCCATTGACTAGTAAAATAATATGTAGATTTTACACCCTGTCCTGAATCTCATAATGTGATATTTTACTGAAATCTCTGGTATGAGACTTTTGTGTGTAAGCAAGCACTAAACTAATTTCTTTTATATTTTGTATTGTGTTTTGAAGTTTAAAAGGAAAAATAATTATAACAGTTGTGGTTTCAAGAGAAAAAAAAAAAAAAAAAAAAAAAGATCAAGTCCTTTGAAGAAAAGAAAACACCTTTGTAAATAAAACCTACAAAACATAAATGTATATCCAGAAATGTAGACAATCAAAACATTTACTATCAGAAATGTTCAAGAAGAAATCTTTATTGTTTATAAGATTTGTACATAAACACTGAATTGTTTTTTTGTTTTGTTTTTTGTTAAGCATTATTTTGTATTTTCTGTTGTACTTTAATACATGGTGTACAGATCCAGAAATAAAGCTCTGGAAAAAGTATTGCGAATCTTGCTTGCTTTTTACACGCTCATATTACAGACTGTGTTTATTATTGCATGTAAAATGTAGCCATTATAACTGACTACATGATGCATTGTAACACAATGTTGCAAAGCATTAAATCGACATCGTCGCCGAGGGTCCTGCTAAAGAAAAGGCTTTATTTGATTGGTTAAAACGCTGCTGTTTCATTGGTTAGTCTTGACAGAAAGGGACGGTTCGGACATCAATGTTTATCCAGCTGACGATGTGTCATCCATACGAGGACTGTCAGATTGTGACTGAACACACTGTCGTTGAGGTAGCCAACACGAGTTGCATTTGACATGAAGGTTAAATCATAGAATGAAGGAGTGATAGAGGCTGTCGTAGAAGCGAAACAGAATGGCAGGCGCGTATGGCTTCAAAGGATGTCGGAAGATTCGAGGCTCTCAAATAAGAAATCTGCTCGAAGAAAAGGATTTCTTCCTTTTCGATTGCGACGGGGTTATATGGCACGGAGAAAAGGCTATTACTGGCGCGCCGAAGGTGGTGAGTTCTTTGATCAAGCACGGTAAAAACGTGTTTTTTGTTACAAACAATTGCACTAGGCCGCGGGAGAATTATGTGCATAAATTCTACCGATTAGGCTTCACTGATGTAATGCAAGAGCAGATCTTCAGCTCCTCGTATTGCTCGGCGCTTTACCTGAGAGACGTCGCCCAGGTTCAAGGCCAGGTGTTTGTCATCGGGTGTGAAGGGGTGCGCAAGGAGCTGAGGGAAGCTGGCATTCCTTTTGTTGGAGATGAAGATGACGCGTCCGACGCCACTATATACAACTGCGCACTAACTCCAGATGTCAAAGCGGTTCTTGTCGGACATGATGATAAGTTCACATTCCTCAAAATTGCCAAAGCCTCCTGCTATTTGCGGGATCCGGACTGTTTGTTTTTGACCACAGACACTGACCCCTGGCACCCGCTGCGAGATGGAAGGATACTACCTGGTATGGTGCTACTTTGGTCTCTATCTATCTTTCTCTATCTCTATTTCTCTCTCTCTCTCTCTCTCTCTCTCTCTCTCTCTCTCTCTCTCTCTCTACACCTGTCTCTCTGTATCTGTGTGAGGAAAAAGAGAGAGAGAGAGAATGAGGAATAATGTTGACATTTAGAAAATGTCTCCCTCTCCCTCTCCCCCTCCCTGACAGGTTCTGGATGCCTCACTGCAGCCCTGGAGGTGGCCACGGGCCGGAAGGCCACGGTGATCGGCAAACCCAGCCGCTTCATGTTTGAGTGCATCTCCAGTCAGTTCCATCCAGTGGACCCGGCCCAGTGTCTGATGGTGGGGGACCGCCTGGAGACGGACATGCTGTTTGGGGCCAACTGTGGGTTGGACACCATGCTCACACTCACAGGGATCTCACAGATGGAGGAGGCCCAGGAGTACAGAGACAGTCGTCACTCCACTAACCAGAGCTTTGTGCCTGACTATGTGGTGGACACCATCGCTGACTTCTTACCTGCCTTTGAGGACTGACTGTGTGATCTCTCTCTGTCTGATCTGATGATGTCAGTCTGCTGGATTGGATATGGGGATGTCATCCATTATTAGTGATTTATAATATGTAGTGTCAACACAAGTCGTAGTGGATGCTGGACTGTCTGTACTGGCAAAAACACTCTCTAACAGGCCTCTCTTAGCAGGACCATCAAGGCAGACATTCTCAAAACTTTGCAAAGAAGAATTAATGTCTTGAAGGAAATGACTATCCTGTAGACAATAGTAATTCAGAAAATCATACTGTTCAAAAATGTTTTGAAAGGTTTTCAGTTCATGAGGCTGTACGCAGAAACAGTTTCATCAAGTGTGAAATTGGGATTCAAAGAACATCTCTCACCCTTGAGTCCTAACATTACTTTTCTTGTTGTTAGAATCTATCATGAATTCGTTACAGTACCGCAATATGGGTCAGTGTTGTTTTAAAACATGATCTAGTGTGCCCAGTTGTGTCTTCGATCCATTAACTGTCAGTATTTAAGTGTCAATGCACTCTTCTATGAGTTCCCAGCTCATACCTATCAGGTTGTTTGATATGACCAGTTTTATAGTTAAATTGCTGTAGTTATTTTTGTAATGCAGTGAAATTGTGATGTATAGCTTAAACCTGCATGCTGTTTTTACAGCTGTTCATGAAGTATAACGCTTGCTTTCGTAAGAAAATCCTCTTTAGTGTGCTGCTGTTGATCTAAGTCAAAGAATACCCGTTATGAAGGCTTTAGACAATCAATGTACAAATGTGACAACACTGGAAAATACAGTGCCCTGCGTAAGTAATGGGACAGTGAAGCATTTTTTGTATTTTGGCTCTACACTCCAAAAAGTAGAACAAACAATTACTGTGAGGTTAAAGTAGAGATTCTCAGCTTTCATTTGATGGTATTTGTGTACATATTGGTTTTGCCATTCAGAAGTTATTGTAACTGCTGACGGCAACAGCCGAATGTATTCTGAAGTGTACAGAAACATTGTCTGCTCGAGTGCAAGGAAATGCCTCCAAATTCATTGGATGGCGCTTCATCATACAGTAATACAGTGACCCAAAACATACTGCCATAGCAACTAGGGAGTTTTTTCAGGGCCAAAAAGTGGAAAGATCTTGACTGGCCAAGTCAATGTTGCTTATGCTTATGCTTAAAAAGTGGTGTAATTTCTGAATGGTGAAACCAATATGTACACAAATACCATCAAATAACAGCTGAGAATCTCTACTTTAACTCCATAGTAATTGTCTGATTTCACTGTGTAGAGTGTAGAGCAGAAAGAGGAAAAAATGCTTCACTGTTCCATTACTTAGGCAGGGCGCTGTATGTGCACAAAACAGAAGTTGCTGGAGATAAGGGCACTTCTTTATTTTCTTTGTTTCCATGGTTTCGTCAGAGCAGTAATTCAGGTGCCAAACTGTCAGTGAAACTATGACTCTAATATTCACATGAGTTCCATTCCATCGAGACTAAAATGTGTGAAAGTTATGAGGACCAACTTGTTACTGTACTTTTGTATTCATGTCACTTCAGATTCAATAAATGTTTTTAAATGTGTGTTGCTTTGTCCTGAACCCTACATTATAAATACAGTACCTGTACATTATAAATACAGAAAGTGTTGGGACAGATAACCTAAAATGGTTGGGAATGTTGTCTCCTCACAATTTGGGTGCGTCAAGCAACACTAGTCTAACTCTCCAAACCCTTCTGAAGAGCACTATATCACTAGTCTTGACAAGATATGCATTCTGTGGTGACTGAGTATACAACTAATGTATGACTGCCAATACGAACAATATGGAATGTGTTAAAGATTAACTGTTTCACAAATGTGAAGTGCATGGTACTCTAGCGCAAGAAAGCCCCCTCAATATGAAAACATTACACCACAGTAAATATCATAAGAACTCTTTTAATCATTCATATCCAGCATATCGCACAAATTCCATCCACTGCCATTCTTTATCCAACTTGCTGTGTATCCAACAGACTTCAGTATAGTTCAGCACTGTGCTCGGACAGCCGGTATAATCCATTCATTGTACTAAAAGAGCCGGGGGACGAGGCCTTCAGTTTCTTCAGTCTTGGATGGAACTCAGGCTGGTCCTTGTGTCCGGTATGGTGTCAGCCACAGTGAAACAGATCAAAATGTGCAACACATACGACATAGCAGCTTCGGTCATGGACAACAATGTGGTGTAGTGATGGACAAATGTATTGGCAAATGCGAAAAATGTCAACATCAACCTTCCAGCATTGAAATATGCGAGAGTTGTATGGGATGGATGCTTAACAAATAAATAAATCATGCGATATTTTAATGGCTTTTTCTTTTCTATGACAGCTGACAATTAAATAGTCCCATAAAATGAAGTTACAATCAAGCATTATATCTACACAATCACAACTTGTGATAAAAATAAACTTTATATGTACATTTTCAACATGAATTATGTCATATTTTATTCTGCATAACATCTGATGAGGTGTGGCAGCCAGTCCTCTTGTGTCGAGGAACGAAAGTTGGCAAAGACACAGAAACTGATTTCCGGAGATAAGGACTTTGGTTGCGTTGACTGAGTCGATGTGTCACTCTGGTCCACCGCGCTGTAAGACAGAACACACAAGAGGAAGAGTCATCAGTGAGATTATGATACCAGTGGGGAAAGAAAGATAGACGGATACATTATCCCAAAGCACATCTAGGCTATTCTATCCACAGCACGAATACATTATCCCAAAGCACATCTAGGCTATTCTATCCACAGCACAAATACATTATCCCAAAGCACATCTAGGCTATTCTATCCACTGCACGAATACATTATCCCAAAGCACATCTAGGCTATTCTATCCACAGCACGAATACATTATCCCAAAGCACATCTAGGCTATTCTATCCACAGCACGAATACATTATCCCAAAGCACATCTAGGCTATTCTATCCACAGCAATGCTCATTTAACACAAATCTTATCCCTGCCCTGTATAGTTATTTATTATTATTATTATTATGGCTTTTCTGACATGGTTTTACCCTACTACAGTTCTTTAACAAAGATTGTGTCGTGAGTGTAGCCTTATGTATCAACTACCAGGATTATCACATGGACTGAAAACAAAGAGCATACGTAAGTTTTCTTACGAAGAAGAAAAAGTAAAAGATACCACACAACACCAGCAGTATGCTGCTCATCAGAACACCAGGTGAGTCAGGTGAGTCACTCACCTGAATGTAGTCCATCTCCTCTACTGCCAGTGGCCTCCTGCGGTACCTCTGGGGGAGCTCTCTGGCTGTGGCCAGGCTGTCTGGCGTACCGGAGATCCGGGTGACGGGTCCCGGGGTTCTGGATAGCGACGGCGGTGCTATGACTGGAGGAGGACTAGGAGAGCTCTGTGGAAGGCTGGCTGCTAATGTTCTCAGTGCTTCTTGGACTGAAATAGAGAGAGGTTGTTTTTATTTGTTTATTATTTAAATAGCCAACTTACACCGCTCGTAATAATTCACATGAATGAAACTATTTTCTTCCTGAGAAACACAGAGGGTTATTTTTTGGGGGGGAGAAAACATTGCGTATCAGTGCATCCTGTATGTTTCTTTTCATTCCCAGTGAAAGGAAAGGGAGGCTGAACAGAAACACAGTATGCTGAGGCCGGAACAAAATGCACAATTGCATAGCTGTGTTCCTATCAGCTACAGAACATAGACGGTGGGTGGGATTTGGTATTCAATGGGCAAAGCCATAGAATTTGAATTCTACTACGGGCAAAAGCACTACAGGGTGGCTGGAAAAGAACAATAGCCGTTAGAACAGCATCACAGAGAACAGCGGCATGCTCACCATTCGGCCTGGGGATGTCCTGTCTGTTGGGAAACTTGATCAGTGGAGCATGAGGTCGCACAGCCTTGAGTCAAGAGGACAACACACAGATCAATGATCCGTTCAGTTTGGGCCAGCAACCATTGGTTGTCCATTACCAAGGCTACTAGGCTACTTGGTGCTATACCAGCATTTTGTCATTATAGCTTAACACACTCAGAAAGAGAAACCCTCTTCTATTGCTTAACTAGCAAGGTGTATCTATTTTAAGCCACAGTCCAACGACTAACCCCATGAATGATGTGTGTGAAAGTGACAGTTAGTCAGGACAGGACATTTGAAAGGAAATCGCTACAGAAAACACAGAAAAACCTCCACTGTCAACATGGGTGTCTAGCTGATCCTGATTCCTGACATCTCCTGTAGATAGCAGATAAGCTAGCTGCAGTTAGCTAAAGAAGCACTGGAATTCCACGCACAAGGGCATTAGCAAGGGTAGTTAGCCTGTCCGATTGTGGACTGAAATTAAGCGATAATCACATTAATGTATTACCATCTTTGAAAACATGAATCTACATAGACTGTTGAACATCTTAAACTACTCACTTGAGGTACAAGTGTTGTTGCAGTACGGTAAATTGGCCAGTTTGACAAGCGTACCTGTACTACTCGACCGGCAGATGCCATTTTGGAACTGACTTTGCCCCCCATGGCGACCTCGCGGGTCTTCTTCCGGGTGAACAGCTGCAGTTCCTAAACGCACCAGAAGGGGGAGATGTCGTCCGCGTCAGCAGAGTCAGACCAGACTCCTCTATAGGAACCATAGGATAACGGTATGCCGCGATGCCGCAGAGCGCACGGCTGCGACGCGCTTTTTGACAGCAGGTCATGGGAGGATACAGCCTCCTCCATCCAGTTTAAAATTCTCAATAAATGACAGTTACACCATATACATACACTCCGATACATATGCCATACAAATGCAAGTCGCATTCATTGTCTAAAAGTTCGATTATTTGTAAAAATGCTTACCGCTGCCAATAGTGTCAGTCAGCTAATACTAGGCTCAATTATTCTAAAACAAAGTAAAAGGTGAGGTCATTTGGTCAGGCCATGCTGTCAAGCCATGTTGTTGGCTAGCGTCGAGATGATGTTCTAATAGAGCAAAAAAACACGTTTTAATCAGACTAAATGCTCGGAGTAGACACCAATTTTACCAATTTGAGTTATTCAGGGCCCACTGAAAATAAGCCGAAAATGACATGTCACGTTAAGCTTTTAAATAGAACTTTAAATATCGGAACCCAAATGTCAATGACAAACACGGCTAGCAAAGGCGAATAACCTACCTATCTTTTATTCACTCCGCCTAGAATAAAACCAGGGGCTTTCGCCGAAGCGTCACTCGGTCACGTGCCTATGGGTCACTTCCTGGCGGTACATTCAGTTTGCCCCAGCAGCCTATCACAGGGTCCAATCTTACATTGACATGTCTTTGAACCAATGAAAATACTCATATCGTAAAGAGTCGAATACCTCGTCCTATCAGATCAGAGTCCTCGGTTAGAAAAAGAGGCGTGTTGTTGTTTCACCAGGTTTAGCAGCTGAACGACCGAGCGGATTAAAAACAGAAATAAGGTAAAGAACGAGCAGACTTCCATGTAGCTCCCAGTTCAGTGTGGATTCATTCGTTTCTTGCAACGTGTTAATGTCTCCGCCTTCCACCTCTGTTTCTTGCTAGCTAACTCAGTTAGGTTAGGTTAGCTGGTGTTGGTGTTGGTGATGGTGTTGGTGTTGGTGTTGGTGTTGGTGTTGGTGTTGGTGTTGGTGTTGGTGTTGGTGGTGATGATGGTGTTGGTGTTGGTGTTGGTGTTGGTGTTGGTGTTGGTGTTGGTGGTGATGATGATGATGATGATGATGATGAATGTTTTGTTGTGATCACCAGCAGGCAACATGGACCCCCTGGATGAAATGGAGAACCTCGCCTCCAGGCTGGAGACTGTGGCCGTGAACGGTTGTCAGGCGCCTGCGGCCCCCAACAATGGGCAGGGCTACAGCTCGTCCACAGACGTAGTACTAAGGTCCTCAATCTTCATTGATCTATTGGTTATTCTCATTATGAGTAGACACTTAACATTAACAATTTCAGGACAATTTTAATTTAATATTTCCTGTCTTACACACAATATAGAATGTGAATATGTATGAATATGAATGAGTAATTTAGGAAGGCTTTGCCTTTGACAGATGGGTAGAGCTGGTAGCAGAGGAAGAACTTGTATTGATTGTTTCAAGGATTACTGTTTCTCTCCCTCAGGATAAAAGAACAGATGTTAAATCAGTGTTTTGAGATGACCGTGAAGCTTCAAGCAGGTATGTGATATAACCTTACCTCTGGATGCTGGTGCATGCTGACATAATGTGTGTGTCTATGTATGATCAATGTCATATTCTCTGACACAGGGAAAAGCAAAAAACAGATCAGCTCATCTGATGCCGAAAAAGACTTGTGAGTGTCTTAAGTCAGTTAAATCTATATCATTATTATGTTAGATGTTCTTAAATGTTAATGGCTGCCTTGTTGATAATCCACAGGCCTGCTTATGTCAGTGAGTTGGAGGAGGCACGAATCAGTCCTTTTAACAAGACATTGGCATTACAAAGGTACTTCAGCCAGGCATTTGTTGGAGAATGTAGAAATTCAGAACTTGAGTTCCATACGGACAGTGATCGAGCTCTTTTGATTGACTTCATGTGTTGTTTTTGCCAGGATGCAGGTGTGGCATGCCATCTCTGACAAGTTGGAACAGGGTGACCCAGAGGCTGAGTGAGTTATTCAGAAACGGGTTAAAACTACCTGGTTTACTCACAGCCGAGCACTCCAGCAACTTTCCCTAACTGGTTCTTCAAAAACACAGCAGCACCTTACACATAATATATTACAATCCATTATGCTCTACCAACTGAGCCACAGAGGACCATATACTATACCATAGTTAAACTGTACCTATCTATCTTCCAGAGAAATTAGAGGGCTGACCAATCGTAGCCTGGACTTATCCTCCCAGATAAAGACGTTTCAGCAGGTGAGATATCTTCGTCTGTTTTTCGAGCTCATTCTAGCTGTTTTGATAGCTTTTGCATCCAGCGTTTATCTGTGAAATGTTCTTGGTGACCTCTTCTTGTGCTTGTCTTGTAAACAGGAATCACGTGAGCTCCAGGATCAAATCACAGATCTACAGAAGCAGAGGCTAGGTATATCATCTATATAATGAAAATACTATTATGAGTTTCAGTACATTCAAGGTGGTCTTATTCATGTGCAGATTTAGGCTGATCTAGGTCTAGTCTGGATGCCAGACGTAAGCCTTTATGCTACTGAATGTACAACGTACAGCACTGTCTCCTTGTCAAGGACAAGTTGATTAAAGTAGAGGCAGACTGGTAATCAGACCATTTATTTCCTATAACCTTGTTCATGTTTATCTGTCTGCAGACCTAAGGCGTCTCACCCATGAGATAATGAAGGAGATGGATGAGCTGAAGAAGAAGAAAGAGCATCCAGAGGTGGGGAAGTACAAAAACATCCTGGCGAAAGGCCAGTCTCACCTGGAGAAGTACCAGAAGATTGCCACTATCGCACAAAATGTCTTACGGGTAATTTTCAGCCATAGAGTGTAGCAACTTCAGAAACACACACACAGACAATGTGAATCCACCATGCACATTTTTTTATCTTTAGAATTAGCTTGTTATAATCAGGATGTATATGTTCTGTTTTTGTTTTTTTTACCAGGGGGTTATCATAGCCAGTAAAGTGAACTGGAGAGACGATCCCAAACTCAGAGACATCACCATGGAGTTGGAAGACCTTCCCATCTCTGAGGACTGAACCAAACATTGGCACTTTTGTACTGTATTTAAATTTGTGTTGTGTTTTTTTGAATAAAACTACCCGTACTGTTGTAGATAAATGGAAACAACACACAGACCTCGAAAATGTTTCTTGATTTCGTAATGGTATTGAGCATTTACACACAACGGCACACACATTTTTATCAAATTCTCACCTACAGACGTACGTCGTGCACGTCTTTATCTGATCTGACGTCGCTGCGAGTCACATAACAACCAGTAGGGGGCGACGTCATCAACGACGCGACGGGATCCTGCGCCACGCACATCCTGTATGAAGCAGGTACGCTTTGCACGTGTGGAAAACATCGGGTGCGACTTTAACTAGTTGTATATTTTCTTCTGTTGAGGGTGTTTCATAAATAATTGCAAAATGCCGAAAGTTAAGACAGAGAAGAAGAGCAGACAACATCAAGAAGTCAGAAACCAAGGTTTGTTTGAGCTGTTAGCTAGCAGTAGCAAGTTGCGTCGCTGCCCCCGCCGTCAGAGACGGACTCAGTTGATGTGGTTTCCACCGAGCCTCGTACTAACACTAATACTAGTCTAGCTAGCTAACTACCCACTGTGTAGATAGTATTTAATCGTAACGAATATTAGTCGTAGCTGTCAGTATTTGGTGTACCTAACTAGTAGTAGCTAACTGGATTAGGACATTTTAGCATGATCTGCCACTGCTTTGGACATCCAGTAAAGAGTTGGTGGTGTTGACATCCATCACATTGGCTTGTTCATGTCCTGGTGACTAAGACGGGCCTCTACTTGCATAATGCACAATCCCAGCAATTTGTCTCTGTTTTTTAGGGATCATGTTCAACACTGGCATTGGTCAACACATCTTGAAAAACCCTTTGGTAGTCAATGGAATTATTGAAAAGGTATGACATCTGTTATTATCACAACTGTAACATACATTCATTATTATGCCCGGACTAAAATGTGTTTTCCTCACTTTTTATAATAATTGCAGTTACATATATGTATTTGATTTCACTTTTCTTAAACGCAGTGAATGGCAATTCAAAGCTAAATCACCATACTTTGCCTCAAATGGTAGTTCAGATTGATCTGAAAGTAATTGACTCTGTATTGTGTTGTTAGGCTGCTCTCAGGCCAACAGATGTGGTGCTGGAGGTGGGACCTGGTACTGGAAACATGACAGTCAAACTGCTGGAAAAGGCCAAAAAGGTGAGATTTGCATTTTCACTTTGAATATGTTCGCAGCCTTACATTGAATGTAGGCTTCCAGGACGGTTGTTTTAATTTCTGCTCTGTTTCCAGGTAGTGGCCTGTGAGTTGGATGGCAGGCTGGTGGCCGAACTTCAGAAGAGGGTGCAGTGCACGTGAGTACTTATGTTAGTAACTAAGATGCATATTTTATAAGACATCAGCTCTGTATTATCATGACACCTGTATTAACTGTTTATAACAGGCCCATGCAGGCCAAACTACAGATCATGGTGGGAGATGTCCTGAAAACAGAGCTGCCTTTCTTCGATGTCTGTGTGGCCAATTTACCTTACCAGGTAAACAACACTTACTTAATTCACTGATATCATCAGATTGACCTAGAACAAATGGACCTAGAGTAAATGGACCCGTTGGATACAAATACTATGTCTCCTTTTTGTTTTACAGATTTCATCGCCTTTCGTCTTCAAACTACTTCTCCACAGACCTTTTTTCAGGTAAGACAAACACACACTCAATCACCCATAGACTCACTCACCCACCCACCCATACACTAACTCACCAGTACACTCACTCACTCACTCACTCACTCACTCACTCACTCACTCACTCACTCACCCATTCACTGACTCTCCGTTTTTGACCTGTCAGGTGTGCAGTGCTGATGTTCCAGAGGGAGTTTGCCATGCGGCTGGTTGCCAAGCCTGGGGATAAGCTATACTGCAGACTGTCCATCAACACGCAGCTGCTGGCCCGTGTAGATCACCTCATGAAGGTCAGTGTGGTTTCCACTCATTCAGGAATCTGGCAACCCATACCTTTGCTCCTGTAGAGTGGTTTCTAAACTTTTTTTTACTTACCATTGTGTCTCTCTAGAAAACCTTTGTGTGTAATGGCTAGAAAGGACATGTTTTTCACTATTGCAGGCCTCTCCTTTACAAAACTATTCTCTCTTTCTCAGGTGGGGAAGAATAACTTCCGGCCTCCTCCTAAAGTAGAGTCCAGTGTTGTTAGAATAGAGCCTAAGAACCCTCCACCTCCTGTCAACTTCCAGGTGAGTCGTGGTTCTCTGAGTAGGAGAGGTTCTCAGTCACTTACAAGGGAAATACTAGCTGGTAAATGGAGCTGTACAGTAGGAACTGAGTGGGCGATTTCGTTTTTTTTTTCTTCCAACAGGAGTGGGATGGCCTTGTCAGAATCGCATTTGTGAGGAAAAACAAAACTCTCAATGCAGGTTTCAAGTGAGTAATTGACCAAAACAAAACTAGGGCTCTTCTGAACAGTCCTACAGTATGAGTAGATGGTGACAGAGAATAAATATATGCTGATGATAATTTGCTTTGCAGATCCAACGCAGTCGAACAGCTGTTGGAGAAGAACTACCGAATTCACTGCTCAGTACATAACGTGGTGAGTGAGGAAGAACATTTCTGTGAAATGAGTCACCCCAATCTCCCTTCCTGATAACCCTAGCTGTCCCTCTAGGCTCTACAAAGACAGGAAATCCCACTGCTTAGTACACTGACACTGTATATTGAAGTGAAGTGTTCCTATGTATCTTTAACCTGAGTGTAGAGTATAAAGTGTCTTTCTCTTTCAACTTCATATATTCCCTGATGTTTCTGTAATCTGTGTAGTAGCCACATAATGGCTGCTTGTCAACAGCCAAGATGTTTAGTGTTTTTTGCGTTTCTGCACCAGGAAATACCAGCAGACTTCAGCATCACTAAGAAGGTCGAGAGTGTTCTCCAGGCGGTGGAGTTCAGTGAGAAGAGAGCCAGGTCCATGGACATCGACGACTTCATGGTGTAAGTGGATAAACAATGGACCAGTCACTCTACTGGGCAGACCTGAACTGTACAGTACCAGTCAAAGGTTTGGACACACCTTGCCAAGAGTGTGCAAAGCTGTCATCAAAGCAAAAGGTGGCTACTTTGAAGAATCTAACATATAAACCCTATTCTGGTTTGTTTAACACTTTTTTGTTTACTACATAATTCCATATGTGTTCCTTCATAGTTTTGATGCCTTCAATATTAATCTACAATGTAGAAAATAATAAAAAGAAAGAAAGAAAAACCATTGAATGAGAAGGTGTGTCCAAACTTTTGACTGGCAGCTTATCATGGGTACATAACTAGTCAAGCACCGTACAGCTCTGCTTGGCAGTGTGAAAACAGTATAAGACTAGTTTATTAGCCCTGCGGTGTGTTGACGCTCCCTCTGTCCACAGACTTCTCCACGCATTCAACTCTGCTGGGATCCACTTCTCCTAACTGGCTACAGGAGCTCGACGGTACAGCTGCCTGAGGAGACACGGCTGAATCTCAAGTCTTTCCTTGATTCCTCTTGTCCTCTCTCCTTGATTCCTCTTGTCCTCTCTCCTTGCTTCCTTCTACAAATGCATTGGAGGAGAAGGCCCAAGGGGAGGAACCTCTGATATTCTCCTCCAATGCGATAAGAAGAAGAAGAAGAAGAAGAAGGTGTGAGGAATAGAGAAAGGACTATCGGGACAGAACCACGGTCACACCCCCCAGACTACTGTCCTCAGTTTAAGTGATGGATCATGACTGTTCCTATTGGTCGGAGGAGTGTCATGGGACACTTCACTGACCTGGGCTCCTACTCTCTGTGCCTTCCTTTGCTGGGAGAATGAAAACTGGTGTTCAGTGAAATAACAGAAATGTTTCATGCTTTGCTGATTTGTACATATGTAATAAGCAGAAATGTGTGTGTAATAATTTGATCAATAAAAGTGCTCCAAGTACCAGTTGTGGTGTATGCATTAACATACATAATCTCTAAGCACCGGTTGAGTTTCAGGCTGTGTTGAAAGTGCAGACTTGCTATACTGTGTTGTACACTGAGTATGAATGGCATCTAGTATGCTTGAAAGACAAGGATGTCATGTCTCTGCGTTCATTAAAGAAATGCAATCTGGGACATGAAATGTGACGTACATCCTCATGCGGTATGTAGTACCCTGCTGTGCTGGTCATGGATGGACATTTACCTCCTGTCAAATGTGTCTTATTGTCTGATGACCTGTTTTCAATCACAAGTCTGCAAATAATAATATGTCAATATTGTTAAGGAACTCTGGGCTGTAAACAGTTTCCCTATTGGATCTGTGTTTTAGCTTGATATCACTGAAAACATCTGAACTGTTCTATAATACGATTCCGATGTATGTATTATGAAGCTCAGAAATGGTTTGTCTTCCTCCACCATGTAAATATAAACACATGACAACACACTGACTATTCCTTTATCAAACCAAAATATGTTGACCTTCTCCAGACAATGGTTTAGTCAGAGCAGTTAGTTGATATGTTGCATAATACAGACGTATGCCTGAATACAGAAATCTAGCTGCAGGCCTTCATTAGGCCAGATAAGCACATAATGGCTGATTTTGCTGGAGCTTGAATGTATATTTCCATGCTCTCCTTTTCCATCACATGCAAGGCACGATGTGACACAATCTGCGCTTCCCTTCCTTACACTGCCTGCCTTCTGCCTGTAGATGGCGCTGCTGACTCACTACTGAACAACTGCACCAGTCACTCGTCTCTCTTCCTGATAACCCTGGCTGTCCCAGCCCTTGGCCCTACAACGACAGGAAACCACACTGCTTAGTACACTGCATATTTAAGTTGAGAAAATATTGAGAAATTGCCACTGTATCTTCCTTTAGTCTGACACAGTGTTTCCCAAACTTTTAACAGTCATGTACCCCCCGTCGTTTATTTTGTAGCCTAATTAATATTCTATGAACATTATCCCTTACATATTAGACATTGTGATAATATTATTCTGTTGGATAAAGGTGCATGCATTTATTTTTGGTACTGAGACTGCAGTCGGCTATTCAACAGGACTGTCTGGGAAGGAAAATCACAGATTTATTTCGCAATAGATTTATTTGACAATAGCTGGTCTAACACAACCGACATTCCTGAGGGATGAAGGTTTATGAACAGATGGTTCAGCAGAGGTCAAATCAAACAGGTGACGCTTTATTACTTCAGCCAGCGTTACATCTGGTTCAAACACTGAGCAACATACGCAGCAGGTAGGTCAGTGGTATTTACTATACATTTGTTAATAGTTGTTTCTGTTCCAATTCATATTTTTCTGTTTTTACAAATTAAGTGTTAAACGGGGTGAAAACAACAGTATTAAAAGTAGAATACTTTTAGGGGGGGGGGGGGGTCATAGAAGAGACCCGGCCTATAGAGAAGGCTATAACCCCCCAGTCTGTCATGTAGGTTAAAGGTCATGTACAGTGCCAGCTGAGTGGGGACCCAACGGCCCACATTGATGGAGGATGGTGGCGTTCATACAGTATCACAGAGGGCACATGCAAACATGTCAGTCAGAGCCACCAGAATCAGACAGTGATGTTGTACAACCCTAAAGCACAATCAACAAGGAGGTCTCTATTAAAGCCAAGTCAACAGCTGTTTCAATTCAAATAATGTACAAATAAAATGTATAAAAAGTAAATAAATAAAGTAGAAGAGGGCACAAAAAAATAAAAAGTAACATTTTTCTGTGAAAAATGTAAAATTGCCTACTTAAAAAAAAAAAGAAAAAAGGGGGGGGGGGGGACTTTTTAAAGACCCAAATACACATTTCCCTCAGGTAATTTCTGTTGACACCATAAAGAACAGAATTTTGTTTGTGTGTGTGTGACAGATAAAGAGAAAATCAAGTGAATCCTTGAGGCCTGATTGGGTAAACTGACAGCAAGTCCTTTCCTTTGTCTTTCCACAGCCGGTGGTGACAGACACAGCCTGAGCTGTCCTAAAAAAGCATCTAGTGGTCATGTTCCTGTATGTGCCACTTCCCCCACCACCCTCCTCCTCCTCCTCTCCACACCCCCCCCTAGTCTACATGGGGCGCGGCCTTTTGGGATTGATCTGCTTACTGGCTTGTTCCTCTTCCTGGAGTGAAGAGCGGAACGACTTCACTTTATCTGTGTGCAGAGAGAGAGAGAGAGAGAGAGAGAGAGATGAGAGAGAGATGAGAGAGAGAGAGACACAGAGAGAGAGAAGAGGCAGAGAGAGAGAGAGAGAGAGAGAGAGAGAGAGAGATGAGAGAGAGAGAGACACAGAGAGAGAGAAACACAGAGAGAGAGAGAGAGAGAGAGATGAGAAAGAGAAGAGAGAGAGAGAGATATGAGAGAGAGAGATGAGAGAGAGAGAGACAGAGAGAGAGAAACACAGAGAGAGAGAGAGAGAGAGAGAAGAGGCAGAGACATTAGCCACATCATGGGATAGATAACTGCTGATTGGCTGCTTAATGCTAGTGATAAGACCTACACTCAACATACTGAAAGTAAATCTTGTAAACAAAATAGCAACCCACAACGAAAGCAGACGAGATTGCTCTCACTGTAACCACACTGTCAAGTAAACCTCGAGGCCACATGACGTGGTCACGGTCATGTGTCTCTGAGTGTGCAGAGCTAGCCAAAAACACAGAGACACTTTACTGGTGTGATTGAGGATTTCTACTGGAATGAACGACTGTTGATGATTTGACCGTTTCTGCACCTATTCCTCTACGTATCGTTCTTTGCTGAAGCCGATTCATGTTGTGTGATCATGTCCGTTCATACAGTACCAGTCAAAAGTTTGGACACACCTTCTCATTCAATGTTTTTTTTTTTTTTTTCTTTTTTTTTTTTTTTCTACATTGTAGATTAATATTGAAGATATATGAAGGAACACATATGGAATTATGTAGTAAACAAAAAGTGTTAAACAAACCAGAATATGGTTTATATTTTAGATTCTTCAAAGTAGCCACCGTTTGCTTTGACGACAGCTTTGCACACTCTTGGCAAGGTGTGTCCCAACCTCTGACCGGTACTGTACCTCTGAGCTCAGTGAGGATGTCAATCTTTTGGTCCAGGATCTGCTCCAGCTGAGTGGCGTACGAGTCCACGTCATAGTCCACCTCCTCCGTCATCTCCAGCAGAACCTTCTCATCCTCCAGCCACCGGATAGACTCCTGCCCAGAGCACACGCATGCACACGTTATAACACACAATGTAACACTCCAATTAACAGGTTTTTTTTTCCTCTCGTTTACATTTTTGACATTTAGCAGACACCTTATCCAAAGCGACTTACAACAAGTACATTTGTCTAAAGTAAGTGAATCATCGATACATCAGTCATATCATAAGAAAAACAAATCTATGCTCGGACCAGGGGCCGCTGGCAGTCACAATGCTAGAGTGCCTTGTAAATGGGGTTGCAAGTTGAAAGCATCGAGCGGTGAGTGTAGTATGTAGTAGTGTGTAGTAGTAGTAGTGTGTATTAGTAGTGTGTAGAAGTGTGTGTCAGTGATCTGACCTGGAAGACAGCTCTGTGGTCCTCCAGCACCTGCTCCTCCATCTCCACCATCTGAGACACAGCCTCGTGGAAGGTAAAGAGCTGGGGGGACACCTCCTCCTCCTAGGGGGGGGGACGGAGCAGAGTCAGACCCAAGAGAACCCACACACACCCAACACACAGCACTGCGTTACTAGAGTACGACCCGGAGCGCATGTTCCTTACGTTCTGCTCACAGAGCAGTTTGAGGTCGTCTCTCTGGGGCGAGCTGCCAAGCTCCCAGTCCTCGTCCAGCAGGTCCAGCTGATCCAGCTGGTTGACCACGTGGATGTTGGCCCGACCGCCCTCCATCACCTGGTTGGTGTCCACGGTCAGCTCCTTCACCCTGCGGTCGCGGGGAGGGAAGGAACACGTTCGGTCAACACACAGCCGCTCAGCCAGCACGCTCAACAGTGTGGGGGCCCATCAGTGGGGTCCCACATTCAGAATGTTGTAGATAGAAAATGTAGTGTATAGAAAGGACAAGACTTTGTGTAATAAAGGGAAGGTATGATGAAGAGTTGTCCAATCTACTGTAACACATTTCTATCTGAACATTTGGTCCCATATTGAGGAGACATCTGGGCAACACCATGACACCAATGACACCAAGCTCAGCCTATGGGGTTCCACCTCCCATCACATGTGACCTGCGTTCTTTAATCACTTTAGCTTGCAAATATCAAACTGGCTTTTGATACGTTTACATTTCATTTGTTTGTTTCTTATCGTATAATGAAACTAGAACTGTGCTACATAAGCATTTATGATGGTATTCGAAGTACTAGTTTAGTTATTCCAAAATCCAACTTTGCCAGCCTGGTAATGTCACTATGGGTCCTTATACGTCCTGAGCAGTGAGGGCTCTGGGTCTGGACTGCTTCCCCGTACGGTCTGTGGTGTATTTAAGGCTGGGAGCTTCTGGCAGAACAGGGCTTGTGTTTAACCAAGTCTGACTGAGCTGATAAGGTAATAACCCAGCGGGCTCTGACCTACTGACCTACCGCTGGGTTGTGGTAATTCATTTGGACCGGAGAGAGAGCGGCAGAGACGGGGATTAACCGCCGGGGAGGAGGCACGAATAAAAGTTAATCCCACTCCCTGTTTGTGATTTAATTGCATGTACTGAGCAAAACATGAGAAAACATCAACTGATTCAGGATCCAAAACTAATGTATCATTTGTCATTCGTAGTGAAACTCAGATGCTCTTCCCTCACGTCTACATGTAATATAATAATATAATAATCTATGCCATTTATCTGACGCTTTTATCCAAAGCGACTTACATTGCAGTGAGTGCATACATTTCAGTATATATGGTCCCAGCGGGAATCGAACCCACAACCTAAGCGTTGTTAGCGCCGTGCTCTACCAACTGAGCCACAGAGGACCACATGTGAAACAAAACTACAGGCCTGGCTGTCTGTGGTGTCATATAGCATATAACCAATATGGAGAAATGACACAATCACCACCATCACAATGATTCAACCAAATACCACATGCATGCATATACACACACACACACACACACACACACACACACACCTTGCTTCATGAAGAACTGAGCAGAACACAAATGTGCAGTGAACACAACCTTAGCATAGCAAAACATGGAAGGAGAAGCACATGGCCAGGCTGGGGAGGAGGGTGGAAGATGGCAGTCATGCAGATGGAACAACAGAGAAGGAGATGGAGACAGAGAGAGAGACAGAGACAGAGTTCTCTCTCTGGGGACCGGTGGAAGGTGACACAAAGAAAGAAACCACAAAAAGAGAAGAGTATGTATTTACCAACTAATGTCTGCATGCACGTAGGTGTGTTTGTATGTACCGATTCACACACCGTGAGTGATACAAGTGCAAGTGTGTGTGTGTGTGTGTGTGTGTGTGTGTGTAAAATATGTATATATAAATAATATACAGTACCAGTCAGTACAAAAGTTTGGACACACCTTGCCAAGAGTGTGCAAAGCTGCCATCAAAGGAAAAGGTGTCTACTTTGAAGAATCTAAAATATAAACCATATTCTGGTTTAACACTTTTTTGTTTACTACATAATTCCATATGTGTTCCTTCATAGTTTTGATGTCTTCAATATTAATCTACAATGTAGAAAATAATTTTTTTTTTAAATAAAGAAAAACCATTGAATGAGAAGGTGTGTCCAAACTTTTGACTGGTACTGTATATAAATATAAATACACACTCACACAATATATATATATATATATAGATATTTATACAGTAAGTAGTGCTTGACCTGCTGGGAGAGGTAGCAACAAAGTCATCATCATACTCAAAGGTGTTGGTGGGTGAGAGGTCAGAGCGACTGCCCCCGCCCTGGGAGAAGGGGATGTCTGAGGGACTTATCCCAAACTCCTTCACTCTGCACCCCGGCGCCCAGCAGAGGAGGAGAGGACAGGACAGGACAGGACAGAAGAGAGCAGGAAAGAGAGGTCAGGACAGAGCTACTAAGAGGAGAGAAAGAGAGGCATTTTTCTACAGGACATTATAGGACATCACCACCAGGGGCTCAAATACACCTGGTGACCCTGGAGCCAGCAGATAGAAGTGTTTTTTTATGACATTCATGGAGAGATACAATTTGAAGACATTATTATCTACCCCAATATCGACTACTAGGTAACTTACGACATGAATCAATGCATAATTAAAACACATGACAGTAGGTCATTTCCTCACCTTATTTGGAATCAGATACCATAACATCATATTACAGAAGTATATTAGCTGTCTTCCTTTATCAACCCTGACTCTTCTCCTCTCTCTGTGACCTCTCTACTGGACAGCCAGGATCGAAAAGGTCAGCGGTAGAGTGTGTGTGTATATGTGTGTGTGTGTGTGTGTGTGTGTGTACTCACCTGTTAGCGTAACGTAGTGTGTTGAGGGTATTCTCACAGGACGTCATACCAGGAGATATGGTGGCAATCTGGACAGAAGAAAACAGACGGATTCATTCAAAAAGAGGGAGAGGCATCAGAACAGACACTGTGAACAGTCTAGAAGGACCATTTCAACACAACGATCAGACAGGTTGGTTTCTTATGTAAAACACAGAAGAGGTAGTCAAGCAGCTCAACGCACAGATTAACCATTAACCTAGACGCTGAATGTGCGCAAACTCTCCACGCTTTTCGGCGCACTTGTGTACAACCCCACATGAATTTAAATGCATATGATGACTTCAGGGAGTGAAACAAGTGCACACTTTAGGGAAGAGCAGCAGCAGCCCCTGTCTGTGGGTCTGGGGAGAGTGAACTCACCATGCACGTGCGGGAATTCTCCCCGATGAAGGAGTCTCGCAGGACCTGGGTGAGCTTGCTGGCCCTGAACGGAGTGTGTGGTTTGTTCCGACCCAACGCCCTGATGCACTCCTGGTAGAGAGAGACAGAGAGAGAAAGAGAGAGATACTCCATGTCAGACCGCACACACACACACAGCTACCTGGAATGCCCTCTCTCCCCTATGACCTCTGCCCTCTGACCTTGAGTGCCAGCAGACTCTTGTTGATCTCTGCGCCCTCCAGGCGGGTCTGGCGGTCGGCGCTGGACGTGTCGGCGCCCCTCTCGTTGCCCGCCAGGTCGATGAGGGAGAACTTGCCGTGCATCTTGCCCTTCCTCCGCAGAATAATCTGGAAGACCGCGTGGCTACGAGACGAGTGGGCGTTGGCCGACGTCTGCCCCGACGTTCTGAAGGAGGGAGGAGGGAGAGAGAGAGAGGGGGAGGGGAGAGAGAGACAGAGAGAGAGAGAGAGAGACAGAGAGAGCGTTAGCCTGGGTGCTAATGTGTCTTCCATGCCACGACACCACCTTCACTTGTGAAGACGTCAGACCAAAGTACTCTATGCTAATAATAAAGTGTTTTAGTAGAACGAACCGTGACTGTGTAATGATATGATGTGTTGATGGGATCTCTGTTTCCTCACCTGCAGCTGTTGCCTACTTCGATGAGTTTCAGGACCTCTTCTGTGCATTTGACATCTTTCTCCTGCAGGCCCACCACCTGGACCTGCTGCTTCCCGTCCTCCAGGACCCGAAGCTTGGTCTTACGGTTCAACAGGTCAAACACCTACAACCACAAGCATGGTCAACAGCCAGCATGGTCAACATGGCAGACCTCCAGGACCAGCAGCTTGGCCTTACGGTTCAAGAGGTCAAACAACCACATGGGTCAACACAACCGACAGGATCGACAGACAGCCATGGTCAACAGGACCTCAGTGGACAACCAGCCAACGTTAGCCTTCAATAACAACATGCCCGAAGCATGGCTTTAACAAACAGTACCATCACTTGCCTTTCCACTGTAGATTTCAAAGAAGGTTGCGTGCACATTAAGATCTAACTTCTTGTAGTTGGGTTTCTTCAACATGAGAAATACGTCCCGAGCTACCATGTGAAAAAGAGAGGGGGCGTTAAAGATGAGACGTCTGAGTATCACACCGTCCAAAACTAAACCATACTATAATCCACTCAGCATCACTTACCAGCTAATGCGTAAATTCCTTTCGAACAGTCCTGGTTCTTTCCAGAGAAATCTCCTCCCATCGTCTGAAACACAAACACAGCCATATACCAAAGACCTGTTGAGGAGTGTGTGTTTTTACGGTAGGCTGAATCATTTTCTAAGTATTAAAAAACCAAAAGCTAATGAAAGAAAAAACACACAAAAATCAGCAGTGTGCTGAACTTGAAACAAAACATTGATTCTTGTACGTTGACCTTATATCTCACTTCTGTAATGAGAATATCAAAATGACCAGGATAAGATAAATCACATGGATGTGGATGGAGGCTGACTTACATGTGTTTTCCCACTGCCTGTCTGTCCATAGGCGAAGCACGTGGCCATACCCCTCTCAAATATAGTCTCCACCAGGGGCCTGGCAGTGAACCTGCAGAGAAACACAACACATTATCTACTGCTCAGTGTGTGTGTGTGTGTGTGTGTGTGTGTGTGTGTGTGTGTGTGTGTGTGTGTGTGTGTGTGTGTGTGTGTGTGTGCGCGCGCGCGCGTCTGTGTGCATCAGAACACAGAAAATGAATTAAATGAATTAATTAACAATGGATGTCTAGACCAGAATGTTGATCAAAAATGACCCTTCTTGGGTGTAAACTCGGCCTTCTCTCTGACCTGTAAACCATTTCATTAGTGGTGCTTTCGTCAAAGGCGTAGTCGAAGCGGAAGGTCTGGTTCTCCAGGTAGCGCGTCAGGTCCACCTTCTGTTTGGGCTCGTGGACCATCACTACATCCTTGCTGGGGATGGTGATCACATCCAGGTCCTTCACAGTCAGCTCTGAAACACACACACACACACACACACACACACACACACACACACACACACACACACACACACACACACACACACACACACACACACACACACAGGGATGAGTCTAAAACTCTAAATCATGATGATGTATACATACATTTTCTATACACTCTAATGGCAAAAGAGTGACACACACACACACACGGATGAGTCTAAAACTCTTAATCATGATGAGGTATGTAATCAGCGCCACATATCAATCAATTTGAATGATAAGTTGACAGATAGGAAATAGTGTTGCTGATTGTCTGAGTTCAGAATAGGAATTCCTGGTCATCATCCTTCATCATCCAAACTGACCCTTCCCAGCCAACTCCGTAACTACGGAGGAGTGTGTGACAAGTCACAACGGCGCTACGGTATTTAGGAATAAGCGTTCAAGACACAGGCATTCATAAAAAACATTATAAAGATATAAGCATTCATAAAAATTAAGAAAAACGAATTGTTTAAAATATCATTTAATGAGTTAATCCCTCACCTTTCTTGTTCAGCGGTCGTTTCCTCACACAAACACATATCTTGTGCTCTTCGATCTGACAAAACGAGAAGAGAAGGCAGAAATCGTAAGGTGACGTTGAGAGGGGACGGGGTTAATCCAGCGTTAGGGACAGTGAGAGATCGGGGCGCTGTCTCTCCACTCACCAGGTCTGCCGTGGTCAGGGGCCGGTAGTCGAGGCTGGCTCGGAAGTCTCGAATCATGTACAAGATCTCGTAGTTGGGGATGGTGGTGTCCACCTCCTGAGACAGGAAACAAAGGGGTGACTGAGCTATTAGGGGACTTACTTTAATGTCCTTCATCATTCACCTGTTTGTTATTGTGGGGAAAAAAATTAAATAAAGGATATATAAATAATATATAAATGTTAAATAAAGGATATATAAATAAGTGTGCTATTACTCTTTTCATATTCATATTCGAAAGACAGGGGATATTAGATTGAACAGGGGATGGGAGGGGGCAGGGATAGGAGGAGGGATGGGAGGAAGGGGAAGGATGGGAGGAGGGGGAGGGATGGGAGGAAGGGGAGGAGGAGGAGGGATGGGAGCAGGGATAGGAGGAGGAGGAGGGATGGGAGGAGGGGGGATGGGAGGAGGAGGAGGGGAGATGGGAGGAGGAGGAGGAGGAGGGGGGATGGGAGGAGGAGGAGGAGGAGGAGGGATGGGGGGAGGCGGGATGGGAGGAGGAGGGATGGGAGGAGGAGGAGGAGGAGGGGGGATGGGAGGAGGAGGAGGAGGGGAGATGGGAGGGGGAGGAGGAGGAGGAGGAGGGGGAGGCGTGCTCCTGTCCTGTACCTGCGCCCTCTTCTCTCTCAGCTCCTGTTGCTGCAGCCGGCGTCTCTCTCTCTTCTCCTGCAGCTTCTCCACTTCCTTCACGCAGTTCGACTTCCTCCTCGCTGCCCCCCGAGAGGAAAGAGAAGAAGAACCCCCGTCGGAGCAGGGCAGGGAAAAAACCGTTACTAACGCTGCCCTTCACCACAGACACGCACAGCCTTCCTCTGAAAGGGGATCTCTTCCCCTCTCTGTCTCTTTGACTCTGCATCTGCTACATTCGCTGCCCTCCTCCCCTCCCCTCCCCTCCCCTAACCCCACCCTAGGATTGTTCTCTTCGTGGAGTCTAGGGGACTGTGCCTAGCACACAGAGGAACTGTTCTAAACAGACTGACCACAGCGCAGGCACAGGGGGCTGGCCACGGCAGATGGCACACGTTGCCTCCAGAGACACGGCCTCGGCCGACCCGGGCCTGCGCTTCCTAAAACACCTCCCTCCTCCTGCACTACTGAACAGGTACAGAGGGAGTCCGTACTAAAACCACACTGCCATGCCGTGACGGGAGGAAAACATAGGCTAGGGTTTAGTTTCCCTGGGAAGTTACATTGTGAAAATGCTACAAGCCACATTTGATTCTTTAAAACGCACAAGCAATTCTAAATATCCCCACATTCGCACACATTTTACAATTTAAAAACACCCGTGTGAGATTCAACAGCAATTAGCATATAAACATGTGGAATGTCAGTAACAATTGCCCCTTCTGCTTCCACCACAGAGGGAAAAAACCCAAGACATCCAGAAGAGCACCACAGCAGCAGCCCCTTCATCCAGAGTACAGCCCCATCTGAAACCCAGTTATCTAGGCCTCCCGGGCTCCAACATATAAAGCACAGGGATTAATAATCTGCTCTAATCTGGGGGAGAGGCGCCATTGGTGGGGGGAGGCGGGGGCCGTGAATGTCCCCCTCCCTCCCTCCCTCACTGCATCAAAACGGCAGAGAACCGCTCAAAGGGGTTGAAGGAAGGGAATGAAAAAGGCTATTGTTTCTGCACAGGACTACAGTAAACAAACTACAGCACCACAGGCTTCTGTGTGTGTGTGTGTGTGTGTGTGTGTGTGTGTCTCAGCAGGGAGTTAGAGAGGGAACAGAAAGCACACACAGGCCAACCGACAGCAGTGCTATCTGTTTTTCCGTGAATCCAGAAAGCCTGTATGTTGGCTGGGACGTGTCCGCGCTTTTACTACCACTGCTATGAATATGGAGGAGGAGGCTTTTTTAAGGCGACTATCATCACAAGAGCAAAGAGGTTCTGGAAAGGAAAGCGGCAGGGGGGGGGGGGGGGGTGGGGGGGGTGATAGTATACATACAAATCTGTCCAAACTCCTTTCTGGTTAGCGAGGGCTCTGTGACACACATGTGATCAACGAAAAAACATACGAGATCAGAGATCAGGGGGAAAGTATTTTGGTGCATTATTACACATAATAAATTGTGATAAATACCATATCACTTTTACTGAACATTAAAACAGAAGATGTACAGTTACAGCTTTAGTCTACTCTTCTATCTCAACATAACTCCCCACTGAGTATGTATATACGTCATTTAGCTGATGCTTTTATCCAAAGCGACTTACGTTGCAGTGAGTGCATACATTTTTCAGTGTGTGTGTATATATATATATATATATATATATATATATGGTCCCAGCGGGAATCGAACCCACAACCTAAGTGTTGCACAATCTATGCACTTACTGCAACCTAAGCGTTGTTAGCGCCATGCTCTACCAACTGAGCCACAGAGGACCACATAAACAACACAACAGGCCTGGCTGCCAGGGCATCGCAGCTCCTACCGTTGGCCAGCTGCTGCTGGGTCTGGGCGTGGGTGAGCTGGGCAGGCTGGGGGGCCGGGGGCGGAGGGGTGGGCTCCGGCTGATGGAGCTGGGCCGGCCTGGCGCGGGTTGACACCACTGGAATATCAGCACAACACAGAGGGTCAGAGGGTAAGGGTCAAAGGGACAACGTCGGCTCCCTATCAACAAGGGTTAGGGTTAGGGTTATGTGACTGTTTTCAAAACAAAGATGTCAATTCCGACAAGACAGTTCCATTCAAAGTGATCACAGCTAGATAACAGTGGCCTCAAGATAATGATTCATGGATTTGGATTTTATTTATTTGTGTGTGTGTTCATTTATACGAGCAGGGACAGATGCAATCACACTGACATACTGAAATTTCAACCAGCCAGACGCACGGCACCGTGACACGTCAGCTTTTCGCTTATTTTCAGTGCTTGTCCAACCAAACAAGACGGAAAAATTAGAGAACATTTACAATAAACAAGATTGATGTTGGAAAGGCTTGTTTGAGGCCGAGACCCAAAAGAAAAGCAAACGGTTGTAAAAAAAAATTGAACCAAATCCGGCGTGTTGGGTAAGACTAACCTCTGTTATCTCTGGACGGAGTTTCAGCCTTAGTGGGCGCTATTGTCCTCCGGTTCTGCAAGACAAAACAAAAAGATCAGATGGGGATCTTTGATCTTCATTGGATCAAATTGATTCAATTTGAAGGGCTCATAAATGATTTGGATCGTAAAATGACACGGTCGTCATAACCTTACGTGACCCTAAAGAAAGCATGTGAACAGATTCACACAACCCTGAAGAGCAGAGACCCTCCTGAATCCCATGACTCAGAATGAAGGCTCACAAAAATAGACAAAAGAATGAGAATCTGATTTTTCCAGAGTCATTCCTGAAGCTTCCTTTGTTCGAGTTACTAGCGTTTTTCACTGGTCACTCCTTAAGGCCTGTGGGAACCAACGGTGGCAGCTTTGCACACATTTAACCTTGGTATGCTTATACTGGTAATAAAAAAAACTAATCGGTTCATAGACACTTCATGAGTTCCTGCAGATCTGGTGCTTGTAACTAGTAACAGTGTGGTAGTGAGAGAAGTGGTATGGACAGCATGTCTGGAACAAGACCCATGAGATGCTGTGATACGCTTAAGTATGTCCAGCGCCACGGTTACGGTACCTGGCAAGCCAACATGTGACTTGACAGGTAGCGGACCAGGGCTCACCTTGGCGATCCTGTTGACCTTCACAGAACTTGGCGTTGGCGGGGGTGGGGTTTCTGGGCTGGGGGCAATCTCTTCATCTGGGGCCACCTCTGGGTTTAGTGCAAATATACTCTCCAAGTCAATCTGTTCACAGAGAAGCAAAGTGTGTTAGTGACTGTAACATACTCTCCCCAGTCAATCCGACTCAACACAGAGAAGAATGCGTTACTGATTGCAACACTTTCCAAGCGCATTCCTGCCAGTTAGGCTATGATCTCCAAATCCGTCCGTTTCCAGACTCAGAAAGTCGTTACCATCGTTACCATCTCTAAATCAATATTCAATGGGAGACATGTTTGTTCAGTGCAGATGAGTTAACACCACCTATTAGTCTGGGTGATCAGTGAACACCCTTTCTGTCAATACATGCAGAGGAAAGGAGTGTACAAGATATGTCGGGAGAGAAACACAGGAGGACCCTTCTGTGTTGGACAGCCAACAGGAATGCAGTAAGAGGGAGTACGACCAGCAGCAGGTCTCTGAGCTCATGCATATTGAGAGTGGAGAGTGATGTATGGCGTAACTGTGGAACACGCAGGGCGATTGTGTAATCTCTGCTGTTCTAGAACGCCTCGGGTGCATTATTGATGGTGCTCTTAGAGCTGAGAGAACTCCTGGGTTCCGGGGGGCGGCAGCCCGGCTTCTTTACCTCTTTCCCTTTGGTGTCTCCATTCTCTATCCACTCCACGGTCACGCTCTCGTTGTCTTCATTCAGAGACGTGACCATCGCTTCGTGTATTCGTCCTGTTGGGGGGGGGGGCAGGGAGAGAAACATACAGTAACCAGTCAAAAGTTTGGACACAAACTTGCCAAGAGTGTGCAAAGCTGTCATCAAAGCAAAAGGTGGCTACTTTGAAGAATCTAAAATATAAAACATATTCTGGTGTTTGTTTAACACTTTTTAGTTTACTACATAATTCCATATGTGTTCCTTCATAGTTTTGATGTCTTCAATATCAATCTACAATGTACAATAGAAGGTGTGTCCACTTACTACTTGGTAGGTAATCATGTCAAAAACATTGGAAAATGTGATTTGGGGGGGGGGGGGGGGGGGTAATAGTTCCAAGCCTCAGCTAATGTACCCAAACTACACCAACTCTGGCCTACACTGTTCACAGCGCATAAGAACCGTTAGGGATGAGTCGGCATGACATCTTTTTTTTTTTCTTCCTTAATGGCGAGGGGTTTCCCAAGGGAATCAGCAGGGAGGGGAGAGCACTGTTACCCAACTACAGAAAGGCGCACGCAGAACGACGCTCTCTGAAACCATGATCTCATGAAATCCTGACAGTGTCCAGTACTGTACACAGCATGTCTTTGTACACTGACAAGCACTCCCCATAAGGACTACGCAAAACCAACAACACCTCTAAAAATCAATAGGAAGCCGATACGCGACACGGAAACGATTAAAAAAAGCTCCACCAACTGTTGACGTGTTGTTCACTGAGAGCCATTTCGGTGTGAACAGTCTGACTGTCTAGTCTACACACATCCAACCTATGATCTAACATATGAGGCAATATCAAACAAATCAGGAAGCTTTATGTAGCACACACAGAGAGACTTCCTCTCTTCCTCCCACAGATGCTGCGGCTGGTCTCCAATGTTCCGGCTGTCTGCTTCTTAATAACCAGTTCCCCGCCCCTCCGTGTCTTTGTGAGTGCCTAATCGTGACACCATAAATTCCCTGTAACTC
This sequence comes from Argentina silus, assembly GCF_951799395.1. Taxonomy (NCBI): domain Eukaryota; kingdom Metazoa; phylum Chordata; class Actinopteri; order Argentiniformes; family Argentinidae; genus Argentina; species Argentina silus. The sequence goes on from NC_139661.1 coordinate 21,160,222, forward strand.
TTATCGTCTGGGGGGGAAACAGCATGTTCCGCTGATCCATTATTTAGGGCTGAGAGCTCAACAACGCTTTTAGTGTTCTCTGCTGACTTCTGCCATCGCATTGATTCCACATTAGCAAGCAGAGGTAGAAGCTACACCAGTGACTCAAATAAGTAACGCGGTAGCGCTTCTGAGGACTCTCCGTGACTCCCTGCGAGCGCTTCAAAGTAATGAGTAAAACCGCAGGGCAGATGCCAATGCTGTCGTATTTTAGGCCAAAGGTAGAGGGCGAGGACTAACTTGAAAATAGTCTCAAAGCAGTGAGTTAGTCAGTCGCCTAAACTTGCTTACAATGGAGACTAGCTACAGCTTCAGAGAGGGAATTCACCTCTCTCTCTCTCTCTCTCTTACCTTTTCTCTGTAGCACATAGGCCTAATCCACCGTTCATTTGTTTGTCAAAAGGGGATGGATTTAAAAGACATGTTTGCTCCAAATACTGACCAATACACGCCACACTAAAGAAACAGGTCTATAAATACTCGCTTGCGAGACTAAAACAAGCAGCCTAAGCCTGAATGCGATGCCTATAATTTCATCAGGCCCTTTCAGTAACTGTAACTGTTTCAAGCTACCTGACAGTGCCATCTGTGCCTCGGCCCTGTGGCACAGGGACAGGCGGTTAAATCCGCCGTTAGATGGTGAAGTAGGTTGCCCCGCTACCCTGGCAACAGCAGTTAGCCTCAGCAGAGACACGCGACGGCAGAGACACGCGACGGCAGCAGACACCGGCGCTACTTAGCGGGGGGACACTGAGCTGTGACAGAGCCTAGCTACAACGCTAAGGAGGAGGATTACATTGGGCACAGAGACAGGCAGGCACGCACAGACACACACACGCACAGACACGCACAGACACGCACAGACACACACGCACACACACGGGCACGCACAGACACACACACACACACAGACACACAGAGACGGGCACACACACACACAAACACACACACGCACAGACACACGCACAGACACACACACGGACACACAGAGACGGGCACACACACACACACGCACAGACACACACAAACAAACATACACACACACACACACACAAACACACACACACACAGGGGACATAACCAGATTCATTATAACTAACAGTACAGTATAACAAGTGCAGTCTGAGTGCATTTAAGACACAGATTGTATTAAATAGATGCCAATGAGAGAGAGAGAGAGAGAGAGAGAGAGAGAAAACGTCTGTGGGGCTACAGAGCAGATGTTACACTGATGTGTGATCAGTCGCAAATGGCAGGAGAAGCCTTTCCTAACAACCATCCACAGTACAGGGAGATGACACTCACTACTTAGGCCGACAGTGTCCAACGGTAATGAGAGCAATCAACCAATCAATGAAAGCCAATGGCTGAGGAGTCGTGTTACACAACCGATCAAGTTCAACAACATGTCAACGGGTAAAGTAGGGACACGCCCACCTTTGGAGTGTTCTACTCTCAGGTTGGCTGAAATCCAAAGGTCACCAACTGACAAGACAGAGCATTTAGCCTGAATGGCAGTGGCTCTCAGTGAAAGCAACAAATATTAAGTAAAAATGACATGCACTGTAGACACCTAGCCTAATCAAATCAAAAATAACTCGTTTGCTTGCTTGCTGCAATAGTAGGCTAAATGCCAAGTTTGCCTTGAGCCTACTACATGGGTAACGTCAACAGACACCAGGTCTGCCTACGAGATGATGAGCCAGACCAGAGAGACAGGATCCCCAGGTGTCTCACCTTAGGAGGAACAGGTAAAAAGAGAGCTTAATTCAGTGGAGGGCATTAGGCCTAGGCTATATACTATGCCAGACAATAACTTTACAATCAGTCATGATTAACACAACAAGAATTGCAGACAGGTTTCGCAAGTTTCAAGCCACTAGTCTACATTTCCACTGGACTACGTTCTAACAGAAAATCAGTTGTTGTTGGTCTGGATCATCACTCCCTTAACTCCCAATAAATCTCTCTTTCTCTCTCAAAGAAAGACAAAATAAGAAGACGAACGTCCTCCTGTCACCCTAACCGTCTCAAAGCATGTCCCACTTTTGTGCTGAGTGAGATGGTGGTGGGGCAGTTGCTCTACTTAGCAGGGGGAACAAAGCCATCAGCAGTGCATCAGTTTCACTCCAACAACAAACACTCATGGAATCTGTGACACTGTGAAGAATTCAGTTGGTTAGTTCCAAAGGTCTACATCTACTTTGAAAAGACATGGGGGGATCACTTTGTATGGAAAATGGGTTCAATAGATAAGATAATCCATCATAAAGATTAAATATCCCTGCTTATCCCATTCAGAGGGGGCAAAAAACGCATTTTGCCCTAGGCTTAAAACTACTGATATAGTGCCAGACACACCATGCAGAGTTCAAAACACTAGGCCAAGTCACCATACTGACACTGTCGTTGGTTACTGAGAACAAGAACGGTGAAACGGTCTGATAGAGAGAGGGGAAGAGAGGATGACAGACAGGCTAATGAATAGAAGCGCTCTTCAAACTCCCTAACCATTACTGTGTCAACCCTTTTTCCTATCTGTCCCTTTGCTGGTCAGCTAACATTGGCACACTGTGTTTTGTGGTTGAGTGTGACGCCTCCATCCTGTCAGAACAAGCCACCAGCGCCTGGTTAATAGCAGGCCTTGAGAGAGAGGTGGAGAGAGAGAGAGAGAGCGAGAGCGAGAGCGAGAGAGAGAGAGAGAGAGAGAGAGAGAGAGAGCGAGAGAGAGATGGAGAGAGAGAGAGAGAGGTGGAGAGAGAGAGAGAGAGAGAGAGAGAGAGAGAGAGAGAGAGAGGTGGAGAGAGAGAGCGAGAGAGAGAGAGAGAGAGAGAGAGAGAGAGAGAGAGAGAGAGGTGGAGAGAGAGAGCGAGAGAGAGAGAGCGAGCTGACATATTCCAGAGAGCTGCAACAGATGGGATTGAGGTTAAAAGCTTGAATCGGGCTTCACCAACTAACCCCCCACCGTGATGGCAATCCTTACTCCTGATGCCACATCAGCCTACCTGCTGGAACCCACTCTCCTTTCAGGCCTGGGTCTGGGTTTCTGATACACTCAATAATGCACAGTTCAGGTACAAAACAACCACAATTTTCCAAGTCAAAAGACACAAATAAACACCTCTGGTTACTGCATGGCTTGCTATATTCAGTGTTGCTGGCTGGTTGCCGCCACCACATCAGGGCAGATGCTGGACTGGAGTAGCAGCCTCTTAGGAAGGCCAGGAGGGTTCCATAAAGAGAACTGTTTAGTCGTTTTCTGGTTGCCCGGGAGCGCAGTCCGCTGACGGCATGGAGCTTGGCATTCAGACAGACACGTCGCAAAGTCAGCCTCTCCCTCGTGTCGCCCTCTCTCTTTCAGTAACCCGATTAAAAGACATCCCTCTCACGCACATACACGACTCTTGCGTGTCTTTGGGTTCACATCACCTAAAACACATCAACTTGGTCGAAATATGAAGACTTGGGGGGATTGCACTGCACCTCATCTGGATTTGGCAGGACGGGAGGTTATCAGATTCGTTGTGAAGCCTTAACTGTACAGCTACATGATGTGGTGATCGGAATTAAAGCTTGTTTGCTGGCAAGTGTCTGACTTTTACAGAGCTGCCCCAGCTTCGGACCACCTATTTTACAGAGATGACACTTAACTCCTTCCTGGTCTTCGCCGCCGGCCTCAGTAATTGTTTTTAGAACATCTGCTAGACAGTTACAGACATAAGAGACCTAAAAGCTGGGACACCCAGCAGTAATTCTATCTTGGGAAGATGTATTTTGATATTGCAAGAAGACCCAAGGAAGAGGCTTAGGCTCCGGGGTGAAAGGTCGCATACACAAACACCAACTCCATCAAAATGAAATAAAAAGGTTGTAACTAGCTAGTTAGCAAGCTAGCCACTTCAGAAGCCTGTTTTGGGTAAACCGCGTTTGGACATTGGAGGTAGCTAGTTAGCCTGCTAGCTAACTAACTTAACTACTAGCTGGGGTGGATAAAACTTAGAAGTTGAGCTGATAGCTAGCTCGTGTAGCTTCATGGGGACGACTTGGATAACTTATCAGTGAGCTAGCTAGGCTAGCAAGCCAGCTACCTGCCTAAATGTGTTATATGTGCAAATGAACAAGATAGCGAGCAGGAGAGTATGTGTGGATGGAAAAGGGAGAAAATATCTCTCTGTAACGCATTAGACATGGCCCGCTTATGTGTGTCATTAAGCTAAGCTAGGTAGCTGTGTGAGCGCTCTCCGCCGCCCCGGTCCTCCCCCGCCGCCTCTCTGCAGCTCTGCCCGGGCCGTGGACAACGGTTGCTGAGTGAGTTCACCAGCACCACGGCAACAAAGCTCCAAACAACTCCCGTGGAGGGAAAATCAATCAATCGAGACAAGGACTGACCCACAGGACAAAACTTACCATCGCTTCGTTTTATTTCCACGTAAACACCGACGGTAATCTTCCCAAAAGTAGCCGCCATTCTTCATGAGCGAAAAATGCACAGAAGAGGTGGCTACAGGGTCTGTTTGTATTCGAAATCTAGATGGACTTGTGCAGGGCTGTGTTTTACCGGGAGGAGGATGCGGGAGGCGAAGCAGTGACCGGGTACAGAATAAAACTGCGCATGTCAGGCTGTTCCTTAAAGCCACAGTCTGCAAGTTGTCCAGTCGTTTAAAATAAATACACTGACCTGAATATCCTTTCTGATTTCAATATAACAACTTGGTCAAAATTGTAATACTCTACTTTTTTTTAAAGTGACTTGTGCCTGGTTATAAACTGGACCAGAAAATATGCAGTTTTCAGAAAACTAGTGTGGTCCTTGTGCAACCCCACAGAAGGTGGTCTGACATTACAGGATCAAATTGGAGAAGTTTGTGGTACTTTTCTTATAAGGGTCATAATAACTTTGCTGTAGCCTACACATCAACTTGAGTGAGATGGTAATTACCTAAAACCATAAATGCAAGTAATCCCAATATTTGCTGGGAGTCAAACAGGATCTGGATCACAGCCTAAAGTTGATGTGGTGTTGTTTTACTGATATGAACTCATTGAGAAAGAAAATACTATATAAACTTGCCACATAGTCAGATTGCGGTGGCCTCAAAAGAGTTTGGACACCATGGCCAATTACATTTTAGTTAATTTTTTTTGTGAATATTTAACATGAACTAATTAATTCAATATTTAACAAGAACTAACCCCCCTAGAAACCCAACCAATTCAAATATATCCTACATAGTCTATGTTGTTACATAAACAAATGTAGAACATCATTTCGTAAATTAAGTATTTGTATTTCAATTCTATCTAGTAGCTAGAGAGGCCATTTTAAGTCTGTATACACAGTTCTCTCAATAATGCATTAGGATATGAAGAATTACGCATCAGACATTCCACAGTTGAAATGTATTGTAAATAAGGGAATGATAATTTCGCATTACAGTACAATACTAAGTATTTCACATAACATGACTGCATTGACTGGAAGAACTCAGACATGATTGGTGCTATGATGTGTCTTATCTAGGAATGGCAAATAAGAAATAGACTTGTGCTTACATGAGTCAGGGCAGGCCACCACCTAAGAGGGTCAAGAGACAGTCCATGGTTTGGTTCAACAACATACCATATAATATCAGGGCTCCATTGGTGGGAATACAGGTTGTCAATGTCTGATTAGTACATTTCAGATCAGTGTATCTTAGTGCAATACAGTTTTTAAGACAATAACATTATTTTTAATTGCTTCTTATAATGCTCTAGTTTAAAGCACTCTGTACAGTGGTATGTTGTTGCGACAGTATTACAGTTAAACACAAGTTCAGACAGAGGCTGGTTCAGATACAAAGGAACTCAAAATACAATCCAATGAGTACATTTTAGGATATACTGATGTTGTACTGGTCTGCAAACAATTACAGGATCATTAGTGGCATATTTGGATATGTCAAGTTTAACTATCTATCTCTGTGATTTACAATGTGAGGCCAGGTGCTTTGCAGAATCTAAAATTTACATCGAACATTTGATATGCTCGTAAACAGCAGTGTTCCCCTAATGGTGGGTGGGGTCAGCGTGGTCAGGACCCATGGGGATGCTGCCGGCTGAGTTGTGTCTGGCCAGTTGATGTCATGTTGTAACAGCTCCACCTAGTGGTGTAAAAGAAAAACAAAAAGAAGTTTCAAGTTTATTGTTACGTCTCATACACAAGTGCAGGGAGTAAAATTCTTTGGCTCGGTTCCATGACAATGCAGCATACAAATACAAATAATACAAATAATACAAATACGCAGTAGTGCAATGAAATAGGGCAAGACAATAAGTGACATAGTACAAGATAAGTGAGACAGTTGGACAGTGACGATTGTTGGAGACACATAAGACAATAGACATGACACAATAGACATAGCATAGGAAGGAGATGATGGGAAGACTGTCTTTTGAATCATGTATTTTCAGGTCTCATCCTCACAATTTACTGCGTTGTTGGGCTTCTATTGTACCTACAACAGGGTTTAGGGTTAAGGGTTAGATTAAGGTTAGGGTTAGTTTTAGGTTTTGACCAACTAGGTTTTTGTAATCCAAAGTGCACTCCTTGTACTTTTTTTTATGGCTCATACTTCTTCACAACTTTGTCAACAAAGTGTGAACTAGCTAGCTATCTATTTGGTTTTTTTCTGGGGAAGGGGAACCAGGAAACGTCTTTTAAATAATCCTTTGTTTTATGCAGAAATAATGTTATGTTTCAGTCAGAGACATGACTATAGCACCCATTTTCACTGTAGGCAAAAGTAAAGTCACAAAAGTAGGCCAGTTATATTTTTGCATTAGCCAATGGGGGAAAAATACTTTTGAACTCTAGTGTTCTCACACTTGTTTCTGCATCGGCCACCAACATAAACACGACAAAAGATTCTTCCAGAACTACAACCCATTACACACATAACCTCCTTTAGGCCCAGAGAGCGTGCACACACACACACACACACACACACACAGACACACACACACACACACACACACACACACACACACACACACACACACACACACACATACACACTCAAGATCCTTCTCTTTCTAGAAGCTGCCAGGTCGTTCTGTGTTCCTACAGCTGTCAGTGGCTGGCAGACCCCCTGCTCCTCCCACCATGCCTCCGCCTCACCAAGGCTGCATAGACATTTGCTGTTGAGTTCTCAGCTGTCATCATACCTGTTCCCTAAATAGACCATATCAGGTCCAGACCATGTTTCAAGGGGTTGGTCGATGTCATTCCACGCAAATACAGAAATGTCTGCAATTATTTCAATGATTTGTCAAAGGTGTATTGCAATAAATATGTTACTATAGTGTTATAACATGTTGGTATAGTGTGAGAAAAATCTTATTGTGGATTGTTTTCTGAGGAGATGTCAGTTCTGTTTGAAGTGAACCCCCTCCCATATTGGAAATGGACCTATCCTGGTTCTGGCCCACCTCATTGAGATTCAGTATAAATATAAATTGCAGTAGTTGGGGAGTTGCATGAAAACCAAAAAAAAAAGTTTGGGAGCACAATCAAGACGTGACGCTCCATACCAGACAACCCAAGCGAGGGAAGAGAAAATAAAAGGAAGAGAGGAGAGGAGAGGAAACACACAGTTAGAGAGGTACTGTATCACGCAGAGCACGACTGTGATTTAACAAGTGTTGAGTGACAGGCAGGTCTGTTGAGGGCTCTGGAGACAAGGGACAGTGTGATTGCCTATCAGAAGAGGTGGAGGGGACGGGTGCTGTCCATTAAGAAGCTGGTATCAGTGGTAAGGCCACTGGTGTACAGAATGATGTCCAAATAAGGCATGAGGGGAGGCCATTTAAAATCAGAGATAACATGTGCTTGGCCATTTGCTAAAGGGAGTTTGGGTCAGCAGGATACTTTATCATGGAAAAGGTAGGAAATGTATGTTTTACAGAGCATTGCATTTTCTGTCAGAGATAAATATTTGGCCAATTTGTTTCAAACCATTGTAGTATGTATTGTTGTTTCCTTTGTGAGCATGTCTTTCTTGCCCACAAATAATTTAAAGGTTGCCATAATGATTGTTGGCTTCACTTTGTCATAATGATGTGTTTATTTGAAATTGTGAAACATATGTATATAATCTCCATACATTTTCATTGATCTTATTTCAAAATGGGCAAAAATAGTATAACTATGACAATTCAAAATGAGTAATGCAATGTTTCAATGTGCTGTTTACTGAGTGAGTTCACATGAAATAAAATGCATTGTGAGTAAGTAATATATGATTGTTGCCGTATCATCTGAATGTCAAGGCAAATAAATGAATCAATGTATCTTATTACCTATCAGTATCAATCCAGCAATAGTATATGGTATAATGGCTTATGTCTATATGACATTTTTTTGCGAAAAAAACATCAGAATATTAATTCAGGATAAAAGAGTTTGTTGACTCTGTATCCTCTCCTCTCTCTACCAGATGGAAGATCCAATCCAGTTTAAAGATGAGGGAAACAAGCATTTCCAGGCAGGAGAGACAGAAAAGGCCATTGAGTGCTACTCGAAAGCCATAAAGTTGTGCAAGGACAAGAAGGTGCTGGCCATCATTTACAGGAACAGGTCGGCCTGCTACCTGAAAAAGGTAAACAGCTCAGCACACACACACACACACGCATGTACGCATGTGCACATACACACACACACACACACACACACACGCACGCACACGCACACGCACACGCACACCCACACATACACACACACAATGGCATTTGCTGATATCATGTTTGAATCAAACCCTCTTTTTCTTTCTTAGGAGAACTATGTCAACTCAGCCTCCGATGCCTCCAAAGGTATAATAAAACTGAAACACCATAAATGAAAATCAATCCTCTGCTAGTTTCCATTTAGCCCCATAAAGTTCCTGTCTCACTGTTACCCAGTTATATGTTCCTATTCCCACCAGCCATTGACGTGGATGCATCAGACATCAAAGCCCTGTACAGGCGCTGCCAGGCTCTCGAGAAGCTGGGCAAACTGGACCAGGCCTTCAAAGACGTGCAGAGGTGTTCCACCATCGAGCCCAAGAACAAGACCTTCCTGGAGACCCTGCGGAGGCTGGGGGCTGACATCCAGGCCAAGGTCAGCAGCAGTCCATTTGGAACCCTGAGATAGGATCAATTGGATTGCTTGATATTACATTTGAAGTGATGTTGGCATAACAGCTTGATAACATATCGATCACATCTTATTCTGTTATATTCACGCTATTATTATAGCAGTGTGCAATATTTCCTAACCCTGGTCCCTAGATAGAGTTGAAGAATAGGCATAGGCTCGATTTGGAAGTAAGATAAAGACTCTCAAACTCACAGAGTCTCTCTCTCTCTCTGTCTTTGTCCATAGCTGAAGACATCCTTCTCTACAGACTCACGGGTGAAGAGCATGTTTGACATTCTGCTTGATGAGGAGCAGGACAAGGACAAGATGGAAAAGGTTTGCATGATACCAGTAGAGATTCAATTCTAATATTTAATTAATTTAGTCTGTAAAGATCTTAGATTTTTCCTGCTATCAATTTAATATCCCCCTTATTCAGTGGACTTGTTCAGTTTCATATTTGGACTTGATTAGCCAATATAAAGCAAATATGAAGATTGTTTTATGCCCATCTAGGCTGCAAACAACCTGGTTGTTCTGGCCAGAGAGGACGCAGGCTCAGAGAGAATCTTCCAGAACAACGGAGTGCCTTTGCTGTTGGACATGATCGAGACAGGAAAACCAGAGCTGGTCCTGGCCGCTATCCGCACCCTGGCAGGAATGTGCACGGGACACAAAGCTCGGGTGAGGGACAGGGGGGAGGCAGGGCGAGGCTGAAGGGGTGAGGGATTAGGGGTGGATGTGGGGTTATGGGTTGGGGAAGGGGAGATGGATGGTAGTGAAATACAGAACAACAGATTACATTTCCCAAGTATTTATTATCAGAAAAGCACAGTTGCATTAACAGTGTTTGTTGACCTATTGCAAAAATGACCTCACTTTGATGACTTAACCATAGATATAGAACTCATGAAATGGACATATCCCCTCAGACCATGCCAATTTGTCTGGTACACTCATGGCAGTGTGGCTGACAAGATATGGGAATGCCCCTTCTATGAATTTACATCTATGAACGTAACCTTTTTAGATATCCCTGCATATATTCTGTTTTCAGTACCTATCTCCCCCACTCTAAACAGGCCATGGCGATCATCCACATGGTGGGCATTGACAAGATGTGCAGCATCATGGCTGTCGACAACGAGGATATCGCCTTGGCAACCTGTGACCTCTTCCAATGCATCAACGACTCCCTCTCAGGCGGAGACAGAAGGATCTATGGGAAGGAGGAGGCCATGGTTTTGGGTGAGACAGCCATCTGGTTCTGCACTCCTATTTCAGTCAAAAACACTACATTTTCTGTACGTTCATGTATCACCTCTCACTTAACATGCCGTGCTTAGGAGTACTAGGAATAAACTGCTGTTTTGAAGGGCCTGTCATCTACATCTGGTGGCTTTTTTTAACGTAACCTGGTTCACATTACAAGCCACTTGTAAACCTGGCCCTCACACCCTCTCCACCTGTAGACTCCAGCAAGGACCTGAAGGCCATCCTACTGGCCCTGCTGGAGATGGTTAACAGTAAGAAGGTGTCTGGAATCGGCAGGGACCAGGCCCTCAACCTCCTGACCAGGAATGTGCCCCGTAAGGACAAGAAGGAACATGACCACTCCAAGAGCCTCTTCACCATCGATCACGGTGAGTAAGTTAACCATGAACTTTGACCCTGTCGGCTTGAAACATGATGAGTCATAAGTGGGTTGGCTGTCATGATGATCCATGATACCAACTGGGCCTATGATAAAGTTGTTCATGTACTGTTTATGTAAGTTGATAGATCAGTGTGGTACAGTATACCCTCAGCTTGCTCTTTAGAAACACTCTTAAGATTAAGATTTAACTGTTAATTCTGTGCGTTTACAAAGAAAGATAAAAGGACATGGGTCACTGAGAGTACCACATTAATTAAAGAAAGTCGGCACGCTAACTCATTGACTGTGCTTTGATGTATCCCCCCCTCCACCCCCCTTCCCCCTCCCCCCTCCCCCCCTCCCGTCGTCGTAGGTCTGAAGAAGATCCTGAAGGTTTGTGGCCAGGTGCCTGACCTCCCAGACCAGCTGCCCATGACAGAGAACACCCAGCTCATCGCCAGCATGCTCCTCAACAAGCTGTACGACGACCTGCGCTGCGACCCAGAGAGAGACAACTACAGGGAACTATGTGACGAGTACATCAAGTGAGTAACACATGAGAAACACCTACAGCACCAGTCAAAAGTCTGGACACACCTTGCCAAGAGTGTGCAAAGCTGTCATCAAAGCAAAAGGTGGCTACTTTGAAGAATCTAAAATATAAACCATATTCTGGTTTGTTTAACACTTTTTTGTTTACTACATAATTCCATATGTGTTCCTTCATAGTTTTGATGTCTTCAATATTAATCTACAATGTAGAAAATAATAAAAATAAAGAAAAACCATTGAATGAGAAGGTGTGTCCAAACTTTTGACACAGTGAGAACTGTGAGTAGCAAGATAGTGTTGTCTTTTTTTATCACAAAGACTACAGGGAATATTACATAGAAATACTTCCAGTATGTTCCACTGGTACCCTCCATCGGTTTCACACAGCTCATCCTCAGTGACGTTAAATGTACCAACTGGACCCCCCCTGACACTCTCCCTCCCCTCTCCCCATCCTTCTCAACCTCCTCCTCCTCTCCCCCTGACCCTGACTCTGTCCACAGAGGCAAGTTCGACCCCACAGACATGGACAAGAACATCCACGCCATCAATGCTTTGTCAGGCCTGCTCCAGGGGCCCTTTGAAGTGGGCAACATCCTGGTAGGCCGGCAGGGCGTCATGGAGATGATGGTGGCGTTGTGCGGCTCCGATCGCGAGGTGGACCAGATGGTTGCCGTGGAAGCGCTGATCCACTCCTCCACGAAGATGAGCCGCGCCTCCTTCATCATCACCAACGGGGTGTCGCTGCTCAAGGACATCTACAAGAAGACCAAAAACGAGAAGATCAAGATCCGTGCCCTGGTGGTGAGTGAAGAATGTGCTGAATATGATCATTCTTGGTAGTGACTAATGATTAACTCATCAGAATCAGAATCAGAATTCTTGTTGTTTGGCCAAGTATATTTGCACATACAGTACCAGTCAAGTTTGGACACACCTTCTCATTCAGTGGTTTTTCTTTATTTTTTTTTAAATTATGTTCTACATTGTAGATTAATATTGAAGACATCAAAACTATGAAGGAACACATATGGAATTATGTAGTAAACAAAAAAGTGTTAAACAAACAAGAATATGGTTTATATTTTAGATTCTTCAAAGTAGCCACCTTTTGCTTTGATGACAGCTTTGCACACTCTTGGCAAGGTGTGTCCAAACCTTTGACTGATACTGTACAGGACATTGACATGGTAATTGTGATGCTAAACAGAATATCAGGGAGGGAACAGAAACATTCTATACCACGGCATCAGCTAGCCCTCATGTGATCACTGTGTGTGCGTGTGTGTGTGTGTGTCTCTCTCCCCAGGGTCTGTGTAAACTGGGTTCAGCTGGTGGAGATGACTACAGTATGAGACAGTTTGCTGAGGGTTCCACTGAGAAGCTGGCCAAGCAATGCAGGAAGTGAGTCAGAGCTGCTCTGCTGCCTGACGCAAAATCTAAAAGTGACAACAATTTGTCATTGTACTTCTGTGTAGTGTGAAAAGCATCTATTTTGAAAGCATCTTTCGGTATCTAAGTTCATCTTAATTTAGTTGGGAGAAATGCCCAAATCGTTGGGTTATGACTGACCTACTGGTTTGACATTCATTAAGTGCCGCTCATCTGCACATAATATTATCAGCTATTTCTATTGCTGTGATAGAGATACACTATTTCCCTGGGATGCTAAAATGGCTTCCTATGATGATGATAATAAGAATAAGAATAAGAATAAGAATAAGAATAAGAATAAGAATAATGGTGGTCCCTCACTCACTTCCTGTTTACCCATTTCCTGCTCCCAGATGGCTGATTAACCCCTCCATTGACGTGAAGACCAAGAAGTGGGCTGTGGAGGGTCTGGCCTACTTGACCCAAGATGCTGACGTGAAGGATGACTTTGTTACGGACGAGCCTGCCATGAAAGCCATGTTTGATCTGGCCAAGGTAGCCTTCTTTACCACGGCAGAGAGCGCACAGACATAAACAATAGCACATAACATGGCCTAGGTTTCAGTTGAAAGCGCATAAAGACACCATTAACAGACACGTTATACAGCTAAGCCATACCAGAGGATTATTTAGTTTTGAAGTCAAATTCCACAGTATGAGGATGAGTATTTGCAGATTCTAGCAACATGTGTTAACATCAACTTCTAGCTAGATATGATATTGCTTGACCTTATGTCATTTTTCAGACATTTCAGATGAATATGCAGCGTTGTCACTGTCCAAAACAAACACACGTAGATAGTTGATAGTGAAAGGAAGAACCCATACCTGAAACTGGGTGTATAAACGGGGACTAAACTCAATTTCTCCCTGTCTCCCTGTGGCACCAGTCTAAAGACAAGACCATCCTGTATTCCGTGACCTGCACCCTGGTCAACTGCACCAACAGCTACGAGAAGAAGGACATCATGCCTGAGCTGGTCCAGCTAGCTAAATTCTCCAAGCAGCACGTCCCTGAGCAGCACCCCAAGGTAGAAAGAAACAGTATTTGGTATTTCTTTGTTTCCAAAATTCCTTTCCTTTAATCAGAACTGAAATAGGGCCGTAGGTTTGTGTTGACTGAGAGTGCACACGCTTGTCTGCCTTCAGGACAAGAGTGACTTCATTCGGGAAAGAGTGAAGAAGATGCTGAAGGCTGGGGTCATCTCAGCTCTCGCAGTCATGGTCAAATCAGACAACACACTCCTGACTGACCAGACCAAAGAGATGCTGTCGAGGTGAGTGCTCTGATGTTTTATATGAATCCATAGGATACTGTTTTTTATGGATCCATGGGATTCTTGTTCAGCTCGCGAGTGCAGCTGATTAAGATTTGGAATATTGGTATAGAGATCAAAAATGTATTCAGTCTTAAAATCCACTATTTTCCATTTTTCCATTCAGGGTGTTCCTTGCCTTGGCTGAAGACACTAAGGACCGTGGTACGATAGTGGCCCATGGAGGAGGCAAGGTGGGTGACAGATACAACCTCATGACTGCATCGTCCTGCCCGTCAAACATACCTCTCTATTGGCCTGTGTATTCTTGGTTATGAATCTACTATTTTCTTGATCCATGATTTGCTTGACTATTACTGTTTTGTGAGATTAGTTATCATGTGCTACATGAATCAGTTAATATTGCCTCAGTGAATGAATCAGTGGCATTTTGATTATGACATGACAGAACAGTATACTGTTAGAATAAAGTGTTCCAGAAGGCTATCCCTGTGGGAGAACTCTCTGAGGGTTCCATGTGGAACCCTTTGTGTTACATGTAGAACCCTTTTTAGTTCCATTTAGAACTTTCTGCAGAATCTACGATGAACTCAAAAGGGTTCTACATGGAACCAATAAGGGTTCTACATGGAACCTTCAAAGGATTCTTCCACAGGGACAGCCGGAGAACCCTTTTTGTTCTCTTTTCTAGGCAGCACCTTTTTTTGAGTGTAGATACATCCAAATCCATTCACATGGTCATTGTTTCACCTTGCCTTTTAAACCCTAGGCTCTGATCCCATTGGCTCTGGAAGGGACAGATATAGGGAAGACAAGGGCCAGCCACGTCCTCGCCAAGATCGCTGCCGTTTCCAACCCAGAGATCGCCTTCCCCGGGGAGAGGGTGAGTATCTAACTTCACTTTCTGTTGCATCATGGCAGGTGGGGCTGGGACAGGGAATAGAGTCTGAAGCGTTCTAGTTGTCTTGTTAGTTTTGAAGCAGAAATATTCCTTTAACTCAACATTTAATCTGTCTCCGTCCCCTCCTCTCTTCCTCTGTCGCTTTCTCCTTCCCTCTCCCCTCTCTCCCTTCTCTCTTACACAACCTCCCCACCTCCCCTTGTTCTCTCTCTCTCTCTCTCTCTCTCTCTCTCTCTCTCTCTCTCTCTTTCTCTCAAACAGGTCTATGAGGTGGTGCGGCCCCTGGTCAGCCTGCTAGGCACAGACAAAGATGGAATGATGAACTATGAAGCACTCATGGGCCTGACCAACCTGGCAGGTTTCAGTGACAAGCTAAGGTGAGGCCTCTCAGCTCACTCACCACCACAACTGTCTAAGCCAACCAAACACTAGATAAATGAGTAGACTGTCCCATTAATGCTGTTATGATGGACAGAGGGTTATAGAGAGGTTGATACGTGTGTCTTGACCAACAACGTAACACTTGCAGCTAGATCTGGTCCTCTGTGGCTCAGTTGGTAGAGCACGGAGCTAACGACACTAAGATTGTGGGTTTGATTCCCGCTGGGACCATATATACTGAAATGTATGCATTCACTGCAATGTAAGTCTTTGGATAAAAGCGTCAGCTAAATGGCATATATATTATATCATTATTATTAGATCTACCTGCATTCTAGGTAAACCTCAGACAGCAAGGGTGTGACTTTTTTTCCCCATGGCTGCCTGAACGGTGTCAGCTGGTGACACCGGTTACTGCACATATTAACTCTTTCTTCCAATCTTCCATGGCACTCAGAGTGAAGATCGTGAAGGAGAAGGCTCTCCCGGAGATTGAGAACTACATGTTTGAGGAGCATGACCAGATCAGACAGGCGGCCACTGAATGCATGTGCAACCTGGTGTCATGCAAAGAGGTGAGAGGTCAAGCAAGCCATCTTGGGGAACAAGGAGGAGAAATGCATTAGATTGCATAACACATAACATGTCTAACATCAGCCCATCTGTGTATTTGATACTTACATAACCCTGCGTCTATGTACATTTATCTACGAGCCCCATGCGTGTTGCTCTCTCTGTGTATTACTAATTACAGTACCAGTTAAAAGTTTGGACACACCTTCTCATTCAATGGTTTTTCTTTATTTATTTGTATTATTTTCTACATTGTAGATTAATATTGAAGACATCAAAACTATGAAGGAACACATATGGAATTATGTAGTAAACAAAAAAGTGTTAAACAAACCAGAATATGTTTTATATTTTAGATTCTTCAAAGTAGCCACCTTTTGCCTTGATGACAGCTTTGCACACTCTTGGCAAGGTGTGTCCAAACGTTTGACTGGTACTGTATGTGTAATTAATGTGTAACTAGCTTAGAATCAACATCATCATGTCTATGCGTGGCGTTCCAGGTCCAGGAGCGGTACATGGAGGATGGGAATGATAAGCTGAAGCTGCTGGTCTTGCTGTGTGCCGAGGATGACGACAAGCTCCTGAGAGCTGCGTCTGGAGCCCTGGCCATGCTGACCGCCTCCCAGAAGAAGCTCTGCACCAAGCTGACTGTGGTGGTATGTATCCTCCCTCTGCCTTCAATTTTAGCTGAGGTTCTTATTGTATCCTCTGCTTAAACCACTCTGAAGAGATACTACATGTACTCTACCGTTTGAATTTGTAGCATCGTAAAGAGACCACTCTGATGATAGCTCTATTTTACCAACTGGTCTATTCTGAGGCCTCATTCACTTGAGTACTAAACAAAGTTAGTAGATCAGTCAAACATTTCCATGTACTGTAGGTCTATACAATTGCACCAGCAAATAAGCATTACATATACTGTATAAGATTCCGTTTGACCGACCGATGTTTGACTGATCTTCTCCCTGGTTCCCTCCACAGACAACACAGTGGCTGGAGATCCTCCAGAGGTTGTGTCTCCACGACCAACCTCAGATCCAGCACCGCGGCTTGGTCATCGTGTACAACATGCTCAACTCAGACGACAATGAGCTGTCTAAGAAGCTGATTGAATGTGAGATTCTGGAGATCCTCACGGTGATTGGCAAAGCAGAGGACAACCCCAAGAGGCAGATGGTGATCGACGTGGCGCGCACCTGCCTGGTCAGGGCCATGGAACTCGGTCTCATCAAGCCCTTCTCAAGCCCTTCTTAAAGCGGTGTTTCTAAAACCTCTCTGTTAGTGCTAAGGACCGGAATGCAATCCCCTTTTGTTTTCCTTTGAGGACTGCCTGAATTTAAGCTAGAACTGAGTACATCTGTGTCGGCTGTCAGAAGGAAAGGAGTTTCCCCAAAGCTTCGTAGCACATTCGTCCATGGCGTACGTACAATGGTCTTTATGATGATCTTGTGCTACGCAGTTTACGGGAAACTCACCCCAGGTGAGCAACAACCCACAGAGAGGTGCTGGTCAATAAACTGGCGATTGGGAGATGCTGTAAGAAGGGAGGTGGGACTGATCTACCATTAAAAAAAACGGGGGGGGGGGGGGGAGCGGGGTTCGGCTCTCTTTGGGATGAAATACTGTACATGGACTAACTGGGGATCTGGATTACTGTAGGACTAAATATCTCTGTAAGTTCATTCAAATTGATTGTTTGGAGGTTTGAATGTTTTATATGCATCAGTTACTTATTAGAAGTGAGTTTGTACAGCTTAAGGCTGGTCGTTTGGCACTGGTTTGACATTTGATGCTATTTTCTATTTTACACTCAGTGATAAAAATGTACTTTTGGAAAATACATTTTGTATGTTTTTGTCATTTGTCGTTTTGAATCTTTGATGTTGTACATTACCATATATATCCTTCCTTTAACCTAATAAACTGGAATTCAAATGTGAAATCTTATATGTCATGAGGACAGTTGTAAGAGAAAATGTGATGGCAATGATAGATATTATAGTGTGATTCCTTCGGTTTTCTTTGTACTAAGGAAGGCTAGACTGAAGGCTAACTCAAACAGTATAACTGTCAATTGTACTACTCAAGAATATTCTATTATTGTGCAGGGGTTTCTATTACAGAAGCAGCTTCTGGGTCAGCTTCAACATCAAATATCACTGTCCTATTGACAGGGGACCCAGAGTGATAGACAGACAGACCCAGTAGGTGGTGCTATTTTGCAGGTTATAGCATTGTGAGTATTAAGCACTGAATGCGTGAACTGTCGCTGTACGCTGCGAGGCGGACGGTGTGACTGCCTTTCCTTCAACAGAGGACCCTGTAGCCATATCCTGACATTAGAAATAACTCCAGGCAGGATTCCTTTATGGTTTTATTTGGCTTCATCAAGTAGACCATGTTTCCAATGGTGTAGGACGCAGGGGGAAGCAGAAGCAGGCACCATTTTTACCCTCAATAATAATAGGATAATTTTACTGCTGGACTTTTATTTTGAAAAACAAGTCGCCGGTTTTGTTGCAGGAGTTTTATGTTTGAGGCCCTGCACTGCTGCTGTCAGCACCAGCTTCAGCAGCTTCATTAGCCTACTCACCGCACTGGTCAAGTCAATGTAGGCAACAACAAACAGTACATATCAGTAAAAGGAGATGTTGAAACTATAAGCATTATCCTGACTAGTAGTAGCAGTGTTGGGTTTTATCTCGAGCACTTGCCTAGTTTTGGCTGTGTGAAAAAAATGATAGTGAGCTAAAAATGGTAGTTTAATTTAATATATCAACATTTACAGTCACACAATTGTCTTAAGACAGATAGCTTGTCTCCGTTAAGACTGACAGTGTCTGATAACTCGCAAGACAGGTAGTTCAGGCAACACGGGTCGCACAAGAATGAGCAGTATTGGGCCCTAAGACTAAGTGCCCCTCTGCAAGGCCCTCCTTAGCCTTGTTAATTGCTTTAATTGTAAGTTAAGATTTGTCAGTATCATTTTCACAAAAGACACTAGAAATGAGCATTCACAGTAAATTGTTAAAGCTGTAAAAGAGAAATTGTACTGTAAAAGCTGTTTTCAAAAATAAATCTTCGGCATGCCCCCTTCTCAATTCTAAACCTTGCGCAGAAGTGCACCATAAAGATAAACCGTTTTTCTACTTATATTCTATATTTATATTCTATAGGTTATAACCACAGCAAACACAGCAACAGCTCTAAACAATGATGTTAGAATCTCTCTCACACTCACACTCACACACACACACACACACACACACACACACACACACACACACACACACACACACACACACACACACACACACACACACACACACACACACACACACACACACACACACACACACAGAGACTGCTTATGAAGCAAACCCAGGGCTTATCGAGCATAGCGTGTGTGTGCGTGTGGCTGATCCCCTCCCACTCCGCAGCCGGTGTCTGTTTGGGAAGGTTCAAATGCGGAAGTTTCCACCCAGAAAGCTGCTGCCACCACGAAGATGAGGCTTGCGATGACATTCGTGCAAGCGCGGTAGGAGAGGTTGCGAGCCGCTG
Organism: Argentina silus; assembly: GCF_951799395.1. Classification (NCBI taxonomy): domain Eukaryota; kingdom Metazoa; phylum Chordata; class Actinopteri; order Argentiniformes; family Argentinidae; genus Argentina; species Argentina silus. The sequence continues at coordinate 21,179,739 of NC_139661.1, forward strand.
GAATACTGTAGCCACCGCCGCGGAACTGGAGTAAACTTTCATGGCTGCTCTGGGAACCGCGGAGCGACGAGCGTTCGCTCTAAAAATCAACAGGTAAAATGGTCACAGACATCCTGAATGACCCCATTATAAATCTTTGGCAATCAGATTTATAGTGAACTTTTGAGTTTTCCCTGCGGATTTAGCGTGGTTAGGTCATATTGTCATGAGGGAGTGAGCGGATTCCTAAGCAGGCAGCTACACGTTGTGAATGTTAATATTATGGGTGAGTTGTATTCCTCCAGTTAAATGTGACTACAGTATCCCCAAGGATATATGTTTTTGCTCATGTTAATTGCATAACACATTAATTTAATTCATTCAGTGTCACAATCACATAATTTCACATCATGACTAAGTCAATTTTATACATTATGATCATATCCAACTTATTCTCCTAAAAGGATACAATAACAAAATAACTAATCATGTGTCCAGGCTACAAAGCAAGCACTTTAAACTAAGCTGATGGTGCAAACCTATCTTTGTCAGTTTCATTTCCTCCTCATAGGAGTATGTTTCTATATCTGGGATTGTTAATCATAATCATTTCCCCACGTATGTGGAGTCAGCTTCAGTATAGCCCCTCAGAGGTGCTAAACGGAGGATGTAGTCATTGTTCCTGCTGTAACTCTGACCAGGTGTTGAGGAAGTACTGCATGCAAGACGATTGTGTCATGCTTTTAGTCCACTGTTAAAATAAATACATGTAAAAAATACATCCCCCCCATGTTTCAGTTCTACAGTAGGTCAATCAACTCAACATTCAATTGGGCTGTTTGGAATGGTATGACAAGTTCAGAGCTCTTCTTCAAAGAATATTGTAGCTATTAAGATGCTCTTTTACCATTGGGCCAGTCATAAATATTTTACAGTAGCCTAGGCTGTAGGCCCAGGTTGATGACTGGACGTTGAGCTGAGTTTGATTCCAGTCAATTGGATGAGGCTGCAACTCCTCTGCCACAGCTGAGATCAGCAGTTGAGAAGTGAAGGACTGTCTCCAGTCACAGTCACAGCCTGAACCGGCTTATCGGCCAGCGAATGTCTCTGTTGACCGCGTGTTTCTGTCGCTAGCGGGGCTGGCTGGCTCCACACGGGTGGCGTTCAGAAGCATGTGCATGTGATTCCTCACCCACAACAACAGTGATTTGTTTGTCACAGGGTTGGACTGAGTAACTGTTCCGTTGTCATGATGAATAGTTAGCGTTTGCATTCTCAACATACCTTATTATTAGCAATGTGTATTCTTTAAAAAAAAATTAAACACATTTGATTTTCAGTGACCTTTAATGAAGCCATGGTTCTGATGAATACGAACACATCTAGTGTCGTCCTTTCTCTCCCAACTGTCTCCACTGTCACTGGTAATATTTTGTTTACAAGTAAAGGGCGACTCAGTGCTATACCGTATCTACAGATAACCATTTTTCTATATCAGGGCCAATTGTGAAGGAAATCCTGCTTATCTCAAAGACCATACGTGTCACTTCTCTTTTTTTGTCATGACAGTTTTAAAACAGGAAATACTTGTTTCTTACTCTAGATAAAGATGGAGGAATTAAAAGAGAAGTGCACAGAATGGCTTTAAAGAATGTGCTGACTTCAAATGCTATGCACTCTACGGAGACTGTTGTGTGAATGTTTTAAAGTAGGCTGTTAATGTTACATGTTAGACAGATTTCATGGTCATACGTTGGACATGTTCTCTTTAGCGCTACAAATGAACATGTTATGTTAAGTACCGGTGACAGATGGTAAGACAGCTGTTGGTTTGGGGCCCTTGAATCCAATACTTCCTAAGTATTGACAGAAGACCCATTGAGAGGTTGCAGCTGATTCTTTTTTTTTGAGTCCTGGCAAATATATTTTTGGTTAGTTAATGGGTCTCAAGGACTGTCGATAATCTGTGAAAAACCAAACCACTGTTGTAGTTAACATGGCATAGAGTAATCCTACTGACTGTGAAGATTCTGTCCTTCATGCTTTCTCCTTCGAGCATCATGGGCAAATGTATCCTGCCAAATCACTGTTTGTGTCTGCCTCTTCCCCAGCCCTCTTCTGGACAGGAAGCGGAGCACTGATGGCACTGATATGCCTCCAGACTAAATGGGTCTTAGTCCTGTCTGTATGATTCACACAGAGGAAGGCATCTCAAGACCCTGGAGTGGCGTCCTCTCCCCTCTCCTCCTCCTTTCACCCATCTGAACTGGCATTGGCACTCCACTGTATTGCTTTAAACTACCCTGTGTTTCAGTGAGGATGAAGGAGAGGAGCTGAGGAGTGGAAGCCACTTCAGACTATTGGGACAGAACCCAGAGTATCACCCACCTACAATAGGACACTCTATGACTAAATCATAATAATAGCCTGTGCGTGGTTGGACATGAACAGTGAACAAGCAGTAAATATGGCCCCCAGAGCTGAATTATAGGTTTGGCTATCCGATAATCCTGACAGCATAAGCATGGCTCTGAGGAATAATTAAACTGTGATATTAGAGTTCAGTGAGGAATGCTCGAGCTTGATCCAGAAATGCTTACAGGCACACCAGTGAACACACACACACACACACACACACACACACACACTACTTTGTCTTATGATGTCTGTTGGATAGATGATTCACTTACTTAAACAAATGTATTGTTGTAAGTCGCTTTGGATAAAGGCGCCTGCTAAATGCCATAAATGTAAAATGTAAAAACACTGCCACATTCAACCTGGCATGACAGGCCAAGCTTTTTCCAACACTGTGTTCCACCTAACTGTATGACATCACTGTATGACTTAGATACTGTATGAAAATGGCAGATCTGATTTGGCACGGGACTGTAATTTGCCATGTGACACAGTCGCACGCACGCACGCACGCAAACACTCACACACAATTTGGTTCAAAGCACGCTTTCAAGAATGTTAAGAATGAGTCCTGTGTACGAGGACACTAAACAGTTAACAGGGCTGTGGTTTGACTTCTGTGAAGTAAAGGACATGCTATAATTTGACCATTGTTGTAGACATAAATAAATCAAACATTCAAACAGCCTCCATGTTACAACGTTGCTCTCAGTGTCAGTGTCAATGTCAACCCTTCCTGAAAGAGGTTGTTTTGGCGGTGTCATCCTCAATGTTAATTAGACCGTCTAATTAGATGATGTGGTGAAAATGGTTCCTCTGCACTTCAAGAGGCTGTTGTTGTTGTTGTTGTTGTTAAGAGTGACAACAACTCGTCTTGTGTCAGCAGAAACACCCGTAACCACACCGTCTCAAAATGAAAGGGAATTAAATGTCTTGCTGTGCTTTGCTGACTGACTGACTTTGACTTTTCACTTATTGTTACTTCAGGAAGTTTGGAGCCCCTTGGGCTTCTGTCTCAATAGCGTTGCACTCACTGCTGACATGCTGATGTGGGCACAACTCACGCCATGCCATATTTGGTCGTACGGTCCTGTGGATGCAGCACATTTAATGCCTCTTGGATGTAATTGTTCATAATCTTAAGACTGTTAAATTAGATTATGAATTTAAAACTTAATATGTGAGAACCCTGTTGTACGTGCACTCAGGAGTGCTGTGACATCTGCGGTCAGTGTCTGTCTGTCTTTCAAACTCCACAAACCCAGTGTGTGTCTCTGGTAGACCTGATGCGATCAAATGGTTTTCTCTGTCCTGGGATTACTTAGTCCCAGCTTCAGTCTATCTGTGGCTGCAAGGGGAACAGGAGAAGAGGAGCAACTTTATTACTATTTAGGGCCCTTACACCGTACAGGGCTGACCTGAACTATGCTGTGCTGGCTCGAATATTGTCCTTTCACATTGTCGTTTCCAGCCGTGGTTTCAGCAACTACAGAATGGTGGATGCGTAAGCAGGCCAGATCAGTACAGCTTAGCTTGGCTCGGCTCAGCACGGTTCAGCTCTGTAGTGTGAAAAGGGTATCATGTTTATTGAATCATGTCGAACAGTACAGCATGTCCCTCACCAACTTTTGTCACAGAATCATTATGTCTCACTTCAACGTAAGAGATTAGATTCTGTCTGGGCAGCTTGACGTCGTGGCTTTTATTGGGCCATTTGGAATGTGAGTGTGAAAGCTAAAGGTGGAGGGCTCTACACAGCCCTCTCTGTGTAAACACAAACTCTTGACCTTGACCAATCACTGTGGATCCTCCTTCTCTGTGAGACCAGCTCGTAGAAGCTATTGGCTGTCTCTCAAATATGTACCCCCTATGAAATCCTGAGGGAGTAGTTAAACCCTTAGCTACTTACATTTATGGATCCATAACCCTGGCATAAATCATCGTCCACTTAATCAAACAGTTCTGAAGATATCTTGATAGGATATACTGCAGAGCACCAGCTGTTGTTTTGAACTTAAGACTCGTGTGGCTCACTGACAAGGGCTTGCCTCAGTCTTGCGCAAGAGTGAATGACCCAACACAGTTTGAATGAATGATAGGGGAATTCTTTAGTTCTTAGTCATTTTTGCCTGTCATGGTGTTCTGTTTGTTTGTCTTTGGCTTGTGTGGTAAAACAGTGTCTGCTCTTGTGGCTGGGCCATACCTTCATTAGTCATGCGCTCGTGGCTACAGTTTCCACCTAGTATTTTCACAGGCAGGCCTGACCAACGTGTGTCACTGAATCGGTGTGTTTTGTGTTAGTCAATGGGTGTGTATTGTATGCATGGCTACTGTGAGTTGTGTATGGCGTTAGTATGTTTGAGTTGTTTTGTATTATGGGTGTGTGTTTGGTGGCTGCGATGACCTTTAGGGTTAGGGTTAACCCTAACCCTAGGTGTGTATGTACGGTATGTCTGCTTGTGGT
>NC_139661.1:21189599-21212099 GCF_951799395.1 Argentina silus
CTCCTCCGTCATGGTAGCAGTTGACGGCACTGTGGAGTTGTTGTTGCCCTTAAGGGGAGGGATTCTGAGTCAGACAGTAGGATGTGCAACTAATCCTGGAGAGGGAATTTGTCCCACAGCACAGTCTGACCTCTCTCTCTCTCTCTCTCTCTCTCTCGCCCGCCCGCCCGCTAGCACTCTCTCTCTTGTTCTGTCTCTCTCTTGTTCTGTCTCTCTCTTGTTCTCTCTCGTTCTTTCTGTGTGTGTGTGTGTGTGTGTGTGTGTGTGTGTGTGTGTGTGTGTGTGTGTGTGTGTGTGTGCGTGTGTGCGAGGGAGCGAGCGTGTTCATATGTGCGTGTATGTATGTATGACTGACTGTCTGACTCTAAGCTGCAGCCCTTTGATATTCCCCTCTGTGCTGATCCTTGTGGCTGTCAGCTGACTGGAGCAGTGGGGGGAAAGTTCCCCCCGTCCCTCCGTTATTCTGGTTAATCTCTAACCTGCTTGGGAAGTGGGTCAGCGCCTCCACGACTGTGAAGGCCTGCTTACCTACTAGCTTACACTGGAAAAGCTTTAATATCTGTGGCTTTGGGGTGCGGGAGAGGGATTGTAATGTCATAATCTTTCTTGATGGTATTTTCCCATGATGCATCATTATCGGAGCCGGTGCAGCTGGAGAGGCAGGAACGTGTGGGACGATGAGAATGATGATGATGATGATGATGATGGGACGATGAGGATGATGATGATTGTTACCATCCCTGTGTCTGTTTGTGTGATTTATTATGATGAGTGCTTTTATTAATGTTAATACACTGAATTACAGATGACAGTTTACGTGAAGGCATTGTGACGGTATTGTAGACAATTGTGTGTCTGTGATTCAAGATTCAAAGTGTTTATTATCATATGCACAGTAGAAAACATGTTTCACTGTACAACGAAATTCTTGCTTTGCTGTCCGCAGAATGCCAACCAATGTAAAATATACAATACTAAAGAATATACAATATATACTAAACAAATATGTTTCTGTGTGTGTCTGTGTGTGTGTGTGTGTCTGTGTGTGTCCATGTCTGTGTGTGTGTGTGTGCATGAGCGTGTCTGCATTCTGTTCCTGTGAAAGAGTTGATCGGGTGGCCTTGCTGATGAAGTCACTTCCTCTAGTCAAGTGTCTAACTTCGTGTGGTAACTGCTGCTCGACTCCAAATCAACCACATTTCCCCTTTGCATCACATATGTAGAGCTAAAAGGACTGGATCGGTATAAGCTATGTGGTGGTGGCCACAGTCTGCCTTCTGATATGTCAGGATGAATTTTCACCATATACAGTCCTTTCAGATCTGATCTAAGTGCATAGGGGGTAGGGGCCTATTTTGAATTGGGCAGTAAAATCTTCTAGAGGAAGAGTTTGGACAGAAAACAGTAACTGCCTGTAGACACCGTTGGTAGGTTCTCGTTTCCGGGCTGCGCCATTTTGTCAACTTCCTTCTTGTGTGAGTTGTGTATTGAGCGGGGTAAGTGTACATCAAAATTTACATCCGACTTAAAGACTAACGCACCTGTGTAAGTGTGTTTCCTTAAAAGGTCTTCTGGACCTACCCTTGTGTGTCCCTACATGGTCATTGTTTTAAGGTTAAATCCATGTGATGTTTTGTCTAACTGTCTGTTTGGTCTAGTGTTAGCTTGTGTTTAGCATTTCCCGCTTGGGGAAGTGCTAGTTGTTCACTAGGTGGGGTTAGGGTTAGGGTTAGGGTTGGGTATACTTAGTATACCTGTTAATACACTGCATAACTGTCAGTCTCACTGTGGCTATGTTGCTAGCATCACTGGTAGCATTGCTGTTATAGTAGTATAGTAGTATACTTCAGTATTAGATAGTTGTGTTGTAGACTGTCAGTCTTGCTGCGGCTACAGCCAACAGCCTGTTGCTGGCTCCACTGGTAGCATTACTCTATGGAGAAGCATGCTGTGGTCAGAGGCATGCATAGATTTGCATTTTATTTGTTTCGTTTGGCTTCCACGCGTAGGAAAGGAGAAAGAAGCTATTATAAAGGGAATAAGTCATGATTGGCCAACCTTCTCAGATGTCTGTGGAAAGAGAGTATTTGGAGTCTTGTCCAGATTCACTCCCCACACCAAAGACAATGCAGCTATGAACCCTGCATCTCTCTCTCTCTCTCTCTCTGTTGCAAGTTCCTCTTGAGTGCCAAGCATCATATTCTTGCAGAGAAAAACATCCCTTCAGGGAGGGACATGTGCAAAAACATGTCTTTAGAGCTTTATGGAATTTAAGTCTGCTTTATACGGTATTCTTCTAGTTTACTGTACTACTATGGTGCTGTTTGGCTGTCCTTCTCTCTCTCTCTCTCTACTGTCAATATCTGGCTGTGATGCTCTATGTACGTTCTATGGCCATTTCCATAATAATAATAATAAAGGTTGAGTTGGGTGGCAACTTCCCATCAATGTTAGTTACTTGAAATTTTTTTTTTTTTGGAAAAATCAGTGAATCATTTCGCAAAGCTTTGCTTTGATCAGTACCCTGCTCACCAGGGCAGGTGGATGTGTGATCAGATATGGGTTCAGCTCCATGGCCCTCTCTCATAGACACACCACACCTGCAGAATGCACGCTTTCAAGCTTCGCCCTCACGCCGTCATGCAGCCCATAGAAATGAATGTAGATACAGATCTAGAAAATGTACGTCTATGGTGTAGCTTCACATCTAGGATAACCATCTGATCGCATTCTCTGTGGATGATTGTAGATGATATGTGCATGTTTATCTACTTTTAACAAAGGCCCTGTGAGAGATAAGGCTGAAGGTGTAAAGTTGTTCAGTTGTTGTCTGTGTGTTGGGTTGTAACCATGTATTCAATGGAAGGATTGTTTTCCTCACGTTTGTATTGCAGTGAATGCAGGTATTGACCAGTTCTATTATGTTTCTGGAATGCTGTGAACGTTCCAGAAGTGCTGTCTGTAGATTGTCATGGAGAGGTTAGACTTGAGTGAACAGGATTGATGCAGGATTGGTGTTTCTAACTGAACATATTAACCCTATCGAAAGCATTGTGTGCTAAAACATTGCCGTTTGGGAGTACTAGAATGTGCAACGTTCTCTAATAATAATAATAATATGCCATTTAGAACATCCAGTACTTTTTAATTAAGTGCCTGCTTAATACCGGGCTATAAAATAAAGGATTACCATACTTTGGAAATAACTTCCTATCTGAAGTCTCTATCTTTAGTTTTTGTTTATACATGAGCTGGTAGGAGTAGGCCTCTCGTTCCTCCACAGGTTTGAGGATGTTGAAAGCAAAGTCATGATCTAACTTGCCCTGCTAGCTCTGTAATGTTTGGATGTGACTGAGGGCTATGGAAACTCTCTGTGCTGCCTGTACCAAAGCCCCAGAGCCCTTCAAGGGTGATTCATATTTAGTTTTTCATCTGTCTCTCTCTCTCTCTTTTTCTTTTTCTTTTTCTGTTTCTCTCTCTCTCTCCTCAAACAATGCTTTGTGTTGTGAAGTTCTTGGTGTTCCTCACGTCCAGGGCAGGCATTCTTTCCATAACTTGAAGCCAACGAATACATAACTGACATATCTTGAGAAAGGAGATATATTCTATTGATATCACATTTAAATCTGCAAGCATTGTAAAAAGAAAAAAAGAAAAATGTCAGTTAATACCTCCTTCCCTCTGTTTTTTATTCTCTCTAGGACATTGTATATCCCCAAGGCCGAGCCTGTAATGTTTGTATAATCTCCCTCTCTCTCTCCCTCTCCCCCTCCCTCTCTCTCTCCCTCTTCCCCTCTCTCCCCCTCTCCCTCTCCCCCTCCCTCTCCCTCTTCCCCTCTCTCCCCCTCTCCCTCTCTCTCTCCCTCTTCCCCTCTCTCCCCCTCCCTCCCTCTCCCTCTCTCCCCCTCTCTCCCCCTCCCTCCCCCTCTCTCTCTCCCCCTCTTCCCCTCCCTCTCTCTCTCTCCCCCTCTTCCCCTCCCTCTCCCCCTCCCTCTCTCCCTCTCTCCAGCCCCAGTCGTACGACGCGGTGGAGCCGTTGGATCTGGAGGAGTTTCTGATGTCACAGCTGCGTAGCGGAGACTCCGCCCTCATGCAGGAGCTGGGAGACTTCCCCGACGACGACCTGGACGTGGAGCTGGTGGAGAAGGAGTGTCGGACAGTCCGCCACTCCGTCCCCGAGGACGGGTGGGTCACGCGGCGACCAGTGGCTCCGTCCAAGGCCCTGTCCCCGAAACAACCCTTGGCCTCTACTTCCTTCCCGACACTTGTGTAGATCTTAGGCCAGGCTTATGCCCATCAGAGGGCAAAGTGAAGTTACTATCTTCTTGCTTATTCCAGTTCAATTCCTGAAGACTGTGTAAGATCTGTCTGGGGTGAAGGCGTTGTTAGGGTTGTTAGGCGTTGTTAGGCTTTGTTTCTGGACAGGGCCCTAGTCTCGAATCACATCAACCCCAAGTTCTCATGAGCTCTGGTTGTCATCAGCTCTGGGTTTCTGGAATGTGCAGGCTTTTGTTCCAGCTCAGCTGAGGAACCACCGAGGGTTCAGGGCGAGAGGTTGATCTCATAGTGGGCATCTGTACCGGTTTTTGTGTACGTCTGTCTTCTCATGTAAAGCATACCTAAAAGGGAGTTTATTGTATAGTGTATGAGCACTCAGTCGTAGTGAAACTATTCTGTCGATGTTTGTTATCTTAGCCTCTTAAGACTTTCACCGTACCTTGAACATGACAGCACAGATTGGGATAAGACAGGAATGTAGAATGAGGACAAATGTTTTAGAAGCTGTGCCTATGAATGAATGCATGCTCCACCACTTGTTCACCCCCTCCCCTCCCCTCCCCTTCTCTGTGTCGTTTCTGTAGGGTGGAGTTGGAGCCCCATGTGAGGGACTGTGTTCAGAGTTACACTGAGCCCTGGCTGGTGGTCAGCAGAAGGTAAGGTCCCGTTAAACACACAGAGCCACAATATGATGGAAACCTATTTCAGTAAGGGAAGGAGATGAGGGAAGGAAGGTTTTTTGGGAGTATTGAGATGCAGCCACACAGCTCCAGGAGGTGTCCTTCTTCTTCACAGGAAACAGAGAGGACAGAGTGATTAATTATCAAAGCCAAGACACACACACACACACACACACACACAAACAGTTAGGGTGTTCACTCAGATTCGAGTTCTGTTTACATGGATGGAATACCTAACCTGTAATCTGGTTTGATTAGATAAGATAAGAATTGCAGTGGTGTAACCGTGTGTGTGTGTGTGTGTGTGTGTGTGTGTAGGTGCCAGGGGGATGGTTGGAGTGCGTACTCAGAGCGGGCAGGTCTACACAAGCTCCTACAGAAACAGACCTTTGAGTCGGACGTCCAGCCAGAGAAACAGGAAACCCCGGTAACCACAGAAATACACAATCACAACACCTCAACAAATATAACTATGGATTGTACATTAACACAACAACCAGTGCTGGGGGCGTCTGCTCCATTTTAACTTATTTTATTTAACTCATTTTCACTAATGAAATCCAGGAAACCTATCTTCAAAGATTTCCTAATTGACAGGGTCAAATTGTCAATTATGAACGTGATCAGTTAAATTGAAGTTGAGCCTTAACCCTGCAACAAACACAACCTTTATCCAATCTATGGTTCCCCTCCATCTTCGCTCTGTTGCCACTCTCTCCTGTCATGGGTCAGCTGTATCAGTCACCTATTTGGCAGGAGGCCAGAGTCTACATTGTGCAGTATGCCATGCAGGTGTCAGATACAAAGGTTATGTTATAGAAGTAAATAAACATAGGAATATGACAACCACTCCTTCAGAGAGGTGTGTCAAATGCAAAATGAAGGGGATAGGGAAAGGAAGATGGAGAGACAGGGAGACGGAGGAGGAGAGAGGGGTTTAGAAGAAAGGATGACAGAGAAACCAACTATGAAAGCAAGGTGGGGGGAGTACACATACAGAAAGAAACACACATTGGGGGGGGGCACAAGTGAACACAGCAGTGTCTGTCAGTCCCCCCTCCGTCCTGGCTTGGCTCTCCTCATGTTTACCCAGCACACAATGAGGCGTGAATATTCATACAGTCCCCCACTGCTTCCACAGTCGAGTCTAAACACCAGCCCCAACCCCAGTCCCGACCAGTCAAAGGCCTAAACTCCGGTCCTGTCCATGCCAAGTTCCCAGTCCTCTCCCCATCCAACTCAATCCCTCGCCAACCTCCGCTCCCAGCCAGCCCTCCGCTACCAGCCATAGCCCTCTGCCACCAAACTTGGTCCTAGGCCCCCAGGCCCCCAGGCCCCTAGCCCGAGCCCTTCCAAGCTGCCTAATCACCCAAACCAAAGGGCCTTGTTCCAGCCGTGGGTTTCCCAGCCGCTCCAGGCCAGAGAGAGAGGGGGGGGGAGAACAGCCCCATTGTCACCCCCTTCCTTAGCCCCTAATGGGCCTCTACTCCACATTGTATCCTGGGTGGGGGTCATTAGCAACCCTGGGGGGTCGCCTGGAGCCCGCTGGCCTGAGATGGAGAGGCCTCTGTGGGGTATAAGGGCTGGGGTAGGATAAGGAGTTCTAGAGGTTACCATTAATTTATTTCTCAAATTATTTCAATATTTAAAAGCAAATAAAGGGAAATTTGCTGACTAGGCAAGGTTGGAGGAGCGTGTGTGTGTGTGTGTGTGTGTGTGTGTGTGTGTGTGTGTGTGTGTGTGTGTGTGTGTGTGTGTGTGTGTGTGTGTGTGTGTGTGTGTGTGTGTGTGTGTGTGTGTGTGTGTGTGTGTGTGTGTGTGTGTGTGTGTGTGTGTGTGTGTGTGCGTTGGTGGGATAAAAGAATGGTTCAAAGCTGGACATAGCATGAGAATCTAGAAGCTGTGTCCAGTCCTGCAGCTTAGTGCCAGAGTGATTCCATATGGCTGTAAAACCATCTGACTAACAGAGATCTCTGTGGTGGGAGGATGCACCCCTTATTATGCATCAGTGGGTTCCCCTGGAATGTACAGTATAGTTTAGTCATGGATTCTGTGGGCTCTTGTCGAGCTCCCCCCTGCACTTCACAAACTGTTATAGACTTATGGGTAATACCTCACTCAACTCTGTAGGATAGGATTTTTACTTGCTTAGCAGAAACACAACTCAGGTAGAGACCTGTATCAAAACACCTACCAACAGAATACACTTGAAACACTTCAACATATTCAAATAGTTCATCACTAATTCTCTCACCAGTGCTGTACCTTACATTATATGCTCTCCCTCTCCTTCTCTACCTACCTACCCCCCCCCCCCCCCCAGGTGAAGTCTCCAACCCTGGCGGTGTTGAGTGATGACTCGAATCGGACCCTGACCTCTAGTGATTTTGACCTGCGGGGTCTGACCCCTGAGCCCAGAGTGGACGGTCTACTGCGCTTCAGTAACCATGACGACCTGGACAGGTTCAACCAGGAGGCGCGGCAGGCGAATCGCCACCCGGAGCTTTTCGCCTTGTACCCCCCAGCGGATGACGTGAGACTCACACACACACACACACACACACACACATATACATAAACATACATAATGATACTTATTGTGTCCTTAACCTCCCTCTGCTATTCCAGGACGATGCGGTGGAGATCCGGCCCATTCCCGACTGTCCCAAAGAGCACATGGGAGAAAGGATCCTCATCCGATGTCAGTCCATCAAGTATGGGATTTATATACAAACTAATGTACTGTATATCCCTAGTGGAAGCTAGCTTGTAGCTAAAGAGTCAACAGTGTGTGTGCTGTATGAGAAAGAGGGAAACAGAGAGAGGGAAAGCAAAGCCCACATCATAAATTGTGGGAAATAGTTCCCAGCATTTAGAATACATTTTTGTGTGCTGCGACTGTTCCAACTGACCATCACATAGTTTGAGATCTGCCCAGGAGAGGTCAATCCAGAGCTCACAGCTTGGTCAGAACCAAAGAGGAGTGTGGAGTGTAGCTTGGGGGATATATCTCTCTCTCCTCCTCCTCCTCTCTCTCTCTCTCTCTCTCCCTCTATCTCTCTTTCTTTCTTTCTCTCTCTCTCTCTCTTTCACTCCCTCTCTCTCTCCCTCTCCCCCCCCCCTCTCTCTCTGTCACACACAGTAAAGCTGCCAAATGTTTCAGCTGAGTTTTCTTCCTCCTCCATCTCTAAGCAGTGCCGTGGTTTGGCAGCTGACTGTTCCCCAGTTTGACTCATCATTCTGCAGCTACAGAATGCTTAGCTCAAGGGTTCAGTGTTTTAAAAGTGCGTCCAAATTGCATTTATTGGATAGTCTCACAATTCAGACTGATTGACAGCGTCCCCACTGTTACTGATCTATTTTGCAGACCTGTTACTGATCTGTAGCCTGATAACGTGTGTCCTCCATAGGTTTGAGATCGACATAGAGCCACTGTTTGCAACCTTGGCCTTGTACGACCTGAGAGAGAAGAAGAAGGTAAGAAGGTCTAGCTACCCTCATGGTCACCTGACTCACCTGTTCCTAACCCTTTTTAACAGAGAAGATCTCACCAGAAGCGAGTGAGATTGGTCTTTTTCTGGCTTCATCTGTGTTTTAATCGTTTAAGACTGTGTTCTATCACATGTTGTGAGTTCTGAGGTGAAAAAGTCCCATGCATATGTTTTTGTTTTGTTTTTGTGTTGTTTTGTTCAAGCTTAAAGAGCTTTCAGGCGTGTGAGGTGGTCTTGTTGTTGCTCTTGGCAGTCACTGTAGAGAGGATCAGTGGACTCTTAAGGCCTTTGGCCACCATCGGGCAGGACACCCTCAGGCCCTGGGAGTCCTGGTTGTTAATACAAATAAATACTCATATTCACGATGTACTTTCCCTACCAAACATGTTTAGCGGGAGCAGCTATCTAGAATGTGTGTGTTATGGATTTGCGCAGCTGGATGGATTTTGACTGAAGCTAGGGATTTAGTGCTTTAGGGCTCAAGCGGACTCCCGGAAGGTTCCACCCAGGCGTTGAACCACTGGCCTGCTGGTCATCTGTCCTTTAGCGTGGCTGGCTGGCCGCTCTCCACACTAATGGTTGGACAGACAGACAGACAGCCTTGAAAAATAGCTGCGTCTCCTAGGCCATCTCTTTCACCACTTTTTTTTTTACAAATGGTGAATGCTAGGTTAATGCTAATATTAGCCACTTGCTAAGTGTAGCAAGGTAACAAGACATAAAACATGGCTACTAACCAATTTCCCGCCACATTGATTTGAAGGGACAGAAACATTGAAGCGATGAAGACATAGGTGTGAACGATGCTATTAATGTATAATGGGACCAGATACAATTATTACCCAGAGGGCAACACATGTGTTATTGTGGAGGTTAACACAACATCCTCCTTATTGGATTCATTAGAAGCTGAGGCAGATTGTCCTGACAAAGGCTTCATGTTGTAGGCCCATGAAACGGGCCTCGTGTTATGGAGGATGAAATACTGACTAGCTTGTTCAGCGAATTAGCCTTGTTGTGACTCCAACTCTGGAACAGAGGCAGTTGTTGACCCAGAGTTTCTCTCTCTCGTTTGTCTGCCTTTTTGTGTCTGTCTCTCCTCTCTCTCCCTCCCCCGTCTCTCTCCCCCTCTGTCAGTCTGTCTCCTTCTTTCTCTCTGCTCTGTCACTGTCATACTCTCTCTCTCTCTCTCTCTCTCTCTCTCTCTCTCTCTCTCTCTCTCCCTTTCTCTTTCTCTTTCTCTCTCCCTCTCTCTCTCTCTGTGTGTCTGTCTCCTTCTTTCTCTCTGCTCTGTCACCGTCTCACTCTCTCTCTCTCTCTCTCTTTCTCTTTCTCTCCCCCTCTCTCTCCCTCTCTGTCTGTCTCCCTCATTCTTACTCCTCTGTCTCTCATTTTCTCTCTCTCTCTCTCTCTCTCTCTCTCTCTCTCTTTGTCTATCGCCCACCCACCCTCTCTCCTGTCTCAATGCAGCAAAACATACAGTATTCGTGCAGTGTTTGATATATCCATACAGTGTTCGTGCAGTGTTTGATATATCCATACAGTATTCGTGCAGTGTTTGATATATCCATACAGTATTCGTGCAGTGTTTGATATATCCATACAGTGTTCTTTGCACATCTGTGAAATCTGCAGCAGATGTTCATATAATTCCCTCAAAAATATTAATCTAATCCTGCCCGGCTCTCCCTGACTATCAGAGGTTTATACCAACTATGGTATACAGAGAGGATTTGAGGTTTATATCAGCCTACATGTTAAAAACAACACCATGGATCATCGGCTGTCCTGTGTCTCATAAAATGAGTAGAATGCACTGTGGAAGCTGTCATAAAGTAGTTAGAGGTAGCTGTCATAGTAAATATTGTCCTTCATACTGTTCTTGCTTTCGAAATCATGGACTGTTGAACTTTTGAAGCATTTTCTCAAATGTCAACCTCGAGCATTTCTAAGGGACATTTTAAAGGTTATCAGAGATGTTTAAAGGGATGCTCTGGTGTTTTAACGATGAGGTCTTATGACTAGTTTTATGATGATGTTTTATAGAGATGTTGCTGGGAGGATGTTCAAGTCCAAGTCTGTTAGTGTCCATTCATCAGCCTGTCCAAACTGGAACCCGCAGGCCATGACTCCAGAATCGAGACTGCATAGAAAAACTAAAAACATCAGAACATTCATCGATGAATTAGAAGGGCATGGCACCGCACCAATGTGATGTGTCAGTAAGAATAAGCCTCCTCCACCCTCCACCCAGCACATTTAAAACTGTCACAGTACACAGAACTCAGTACTACGTGTTTCCGATAAATTAAAGGGGATGGGAATCCATGATGGTGCCAGATTTGTCTGCCAGCATTCCTGCTGGGATGTGTTAAAGAGCATGTTAAGGAGGGGTGATGGAAGCTGTGGAATGAAGAGGAGTCCCTAATTGGTTTCTAATTGGGTCTCACATGACATACATACAGTACCAGTCAAAAGTTTGGACACAAACTTGCCGAGAGTGTGCAAAGCTGTCATCAAAGCAAAAGGTGGCTACTTTGAAGAATCTAAAATATAAACCATATTCTGGTTTGTTTTACACTTTTTTGTTTACTACATAATTCCATATGTGTTCCTTCATAGTTTTGATGTCTTCAATATTAATCTACAATGTAGAAAATAATAAAAATAAAGAAAAACCATTGAATGAGAAGGTGTGTCCAAATTGTTGACTGGTATTGTATATACACACACACACGTAGGGTCATGTTCATACTGTAGGCCAGTCACAAGTGAGGAAACACAGCAAATGAATTCTACTGTAGGTGGTTCAGTGGGTTAGTCAGAGCACAGGACTGACAACGCCAAGGTTGTGTTCACTTCATGTGTGGCAGTAGCTAAATTGACTAAACCGAATATGTGAACTTCACATCAAGGTCTTGTGTGAAGATTAGTGACCAACATATCGTGAGCATTGTTTAATTGTAGGCTGCAGTTGAGAGACAGGCTGTACCGTCTGTCTTGTGATGTTGACGTAGAGCTGAACTCTCTGCTGGGTGAAAGAATGAGGTCAATAGAACCCAGTCTGGAGTTCAGCCTTCAAGTTACTGTATATCTTAGACATGAACCAGCTGGGGCCAGAAATGGGGAAGTCACTGTTACGTTTCATTACTTTCTTTTAAGTCACTGTTACGATTCAAGATTCAAGATTCAAAGTGTTTATTATCATTGGCACAGTAGAAAACATGTTTCCCTGTACAACGAAATTACGTTTCATTACTTTCTTTTACTTCAAGATCACTTATTAGAAATTCTTTTCTTGGGAAGTTTGAGTAGTCTGTGCAAGCCTATGATGTTAGGGACTCTCAGACCCCATGCACCTATATTTCTACATCTGTCTCTTCCACTGATCTGATGTGATCCCTTTTCTGTTTGACTTCTTCAGATATCAGAGAACTTCTACTGCGATCTGAACTCCGACCAGTTGAAAGGGTACCTGAAGCCCCACACTCCACAGGTGGACCATTCCAGCCTCTCCAGGGCGGCCATCTTCTCCATCACCTACCCATCACCAGATATCTACCTGGTCATCAAGGTAATACTCCTGCTATATGTGTTACCTGTTCGTTTTCAAAGCTAATTGAACTACCCCTGCCTGTTCAGATATATGTTGTACTGTACCTGGTCATCACATAGCTGTTCTCTGCACTATTGCACACCTACACTTACCTGCTCTGTAAGCTAATGTCAGCTACCTGCCTCACTCCTGGCTAATGCGATATACTTTCCCTACTATATATATCTACAGTACGTTAGTTGTGGTGACATACCTACTCCTCTCTATCCACTTCTACCCTGTCTGGTCATGTCAGCATATCTACCTGTAAGGTGAAGTGCTGTCTAGTGGTTGATGTACTGTTCCTCCTCCTGCCTGTGTTCCAGATAGAGAAGGTACTGCAGCAAGGAGAGATCAGTGACTGCGCTGAGCCCTATATGGTCATGAAGGAGAGTGACTCAGCTAAGGTAGTGTGTCCGCACGCACGCACACACACACACACACACACACACACAGGCTGTGTATTGTGTAAAGCCTAGGTTCTGATCCCAGTTGGGTGGTGGTTCTCTGTGTCCCTCAGAATAAGGATAAGCTGGAGAAGCTGCGGGGGCAGTCTGAGACCTTCTGTCAGAGACTGGGCCGGTACCGCATGCCCTTCGCCTGGGCCACCGTCAACATCATGAACGTCATCAGTACCGCCACGCTGGACCGAGACACCACAGACTCAGACAGCATCAATGGTGTGTGTGTGTGCGTGTGTACTGTGTGACTCAACAAATTGTCAACACATTGAGAGAGAGAGGAGGAAGTGTGTGTGTGTGTGTGTGTGTGTGTGTGTGTGTGTGTGTGTGTGTGTGTGTGTGTGTCATAAGCTGGTTTACTGTTGAGCTGATGAGCCCAAAGCTTGTTGACCTGACCTCCCTCACCTCACTTTGCCTTACCTCTTACCTGTAAACGTTGACCTCCCCTCCCCTGTGCAGGTAAATCCAGCAGCATGGACAGAAGAGGTCAGCTTCCCAGAAGGAACTCTGAACGCTTCAGCGCCATAGAGGATCAGTGTAACATGTCCGCATTTAAACCTGCTACCATCACCATCAGCACCTTCTGCAAGCAGGTATAAAAGCACTGTACACACACTCACACACTCACACACTCACACACTCACACACTCACACACTCACACACTCACACACACACACAGACACCTAACAGAGACAGGATGGTATTCCATTCCACACATAATCTGAGACCAGACAGAGAGGAATGTGGATAAAGCTCAACCTTGCCGTTCCGTATCAGATACCGTGACATTATCACAAGCCATATGCCAGTTATCACATGCCATAGATTCTCCATACTCAACAGAACAAGGATGCATTTTCAGGCCCACTTTACCTTGTGAATAAACCATAGAATTAGGCCACAGATGTGCATGTGTATAATAAAACATTAATTCATACTGTAAAGTGAATGTGCATATCCCGTCTTCTATGTCTACATAAACACAAACTCATTTCCATTTGGATTGTGTGTGTGTGTGTGTGTGTGTGTCTGTGCGCTGTCTGTTTTTCAGGAGGGAGATCGTCTGAGTGATGAGGACTTGTTCAAGTTCCTGGCAGACATAAAGAAGTTCTCCTCCCTGCAGAGGAGAATAAAGACCATCTCAGGTGAACTTTCTAGGACACTATGGAAGCTGTAAATGCTCAAGGAACACACGATACAAGTTCTGCAAGTACCTTTAACCTTTTACCTTTAACCTTTTACCTTTAACCTTGCGTCATTTGCTCTTCATTGTGCAGGTACGATTAGGCTGGATGTGACACCAGTTCTGGAGAACCCAGTGGCTTGCCTCTCTCCTGAGTTCATCCCTGTGAAACCATTGGCTGAGAAGAACGTTCGGCAAATCAAAGAGGTGCTGGAGTTCCCCTCCAGTGAGGTCTACGTGCCTCACAGCATGTACAGGTAACACACACACACACACACACACACACACACACACCCAAACACACAACACACACACACACACACACACCCAAACACACAACACACACAGTCTGTGTGTAATTACAGATGTTGTTCCTCTCCAGTGTGGTCTTTGTTCCTCACAACATCTATAGGTACACACACACACACACACACACACACACACACACACACACACAGTCTGACTGTATGTCCAACAGCCATTGCAGGTTAGTTCATTCACTTCATCGTCTCTGCTATGCGTATAAGATAAGGCGTGTTAGGTACAGTGAGCCATAAACACAACCAGCGTATGAGGACAGAAATGCTCGCCCACTCCCAGCTCAGCTCCTTTCATGGCTAACAGCGTTATCTCTCTCTGTGGGAAACGCCAAGCGCTAAATCAGGACTTAAGATATGCACACTAACTTGACATCAATGTCTGAAGGAAGTTTGAGTTGTGGTCCATGTACTATATCTCAAATTATGATTTGACCCTGTAACAACATCTGCAGTACATTATCCAGCACCTTATTACGTTATCTCGTTTGATTACTTTGGAAATGCCAAAGTTATACATTATGACAAGTTATTACATTATCCGGTGTTATTATATAATCCGTTACAGGCCCTGTGAGCACATACTGTACTGTATCCCCCTCATGTATACGGCATTTAGCTGACGCTTTTATCCAAAGCGACTTACATTGCAGTGAGTGCATACATTTCAGTATATATGGTCCCAGCGGGAATCAAACCCACAACCTAAGCGTTGTTAGCGCCATGCTCTACCGACTGAGCCACAGAGGACCACATGGGCCTGACCCCATATGGAGTACTAGGTGACAATGTGTTTACCTCTACGTTCTGTCGCTTCTAGCGTTGTAAACAGGTTTGCTGGGTCCTCTGGACAACATAACTCCCACATATCTCACTTGTGCCTCCCACATATCTCACTTGAGGGAACCAGATTGATGGCAATGCATCACTCACTTTGTTCCACAGTGTGCTCACTAAATCAAGAGTGTTTTTGGCAATGCTTTACATGATAAAGACCTCATACCAGGGTTTCCACAACTGAATAAGCTCTGTAATTGCCCTGTATTAGCTAAGTAAGACCAGGCATTTACACAGCACTTAACTCTGCTTTCATCTACTCTTGCAAGAAAATGGAAAAAACAAAGTGCTGCGTAAATCAGAGCTGAGCAGGGGTGGTCAGTTGAGCTATTTTACAGCCTGCGGGTAGGAACTGTCCCGGAGCCTGTTGGACCGGGTCTGGATGCTCTGGTACCTTTTGCCAGAGGGTAACAGAGAGAACAGGGCGTGGCTGGGGTCACTGATGATCTTAACCATCGTAACTGCATGTACTTACAAGCCTGTCTCAAGGTAATTATATATTACCTCAGTTCTTACTCAGGTATGAGGCCTCAGGGAATGTAAAGTGTGCCAATGTTTTTCACATTTCCAGACAAACAGGTAAACACCTGATTTTGAGATTCATGACTGCCCCTCATTCCTCAGGTGCTCACAGGAGCCACCTAGTGGTGTGTTATGGAAGTGTGTTGTGCAGTTGAGTCACATTAGTGCACATTGTGGTCACGACTCGCTCGCTTTATCTGAGTACAATGCAGTGCTGACCTTCTCTCTCTCTCTCCCTCTCCCTCTCTCTCTCTCTCTCTCTCTCTCTCTCTCTCTCTCTCTCTCTCTCTCTCTCTCTCTCTCTCTCTAGGAACCTCTTGTATGTCTACCCCCAGCGCCTCAACTTTGTGAACAGGCTGACGTCAGCCCGGAACATCACCATCAAAATGCAGTTCATGAGCGGAGAAGACTCCAGCTGTGTGATGCCTGTGAGTGCTGCACACGCACACGCACACGCACACACGCACACACACACAAATCACTCACAAGGTTCTTACACAGTCACAGTGTTACAGTGACATCATTTATATCAAGATGTGGCATTGTGTGTTGAATGTGTGGATTGAGTGTGTTTTTGCTGCTCTTAGGTAATTTTTGGAAAATCAAACGGCCCTGAATTTGTGCAAGAGGTCTACACCCCAGTCACCTACCATAACAAGCAAGTGGACAATATCTGATTGCTTTGATCGACCAATACAATAGCTGTATGGCATGTCCAATTACAAAAATATGATTTTTAATATATATATATATATTTTTTTTAAATTAAAGTTATTTTGTATCCCTGGTCCAGGTCTCCAGACTTCTACGAGGAGGTGAAGGTGGCCCTGCCTGCCTGTCTGACAGAGAGACACCACCTGCTGTTCACCTTCTACCACATCAGCTGTCAGCAGAAACACAACCAGACTGGCACCAACGAGACTCTCATAGGATACTCTGTGAGTCTGATTAACCCCGCACCTTCTCCTTCCAGCGTTACGGGCGCGGTCCGAACCCAGGTCCCCCACGGGGAAGCCCCAAGCGTCCAGGCGTCAGTCCAACCTGAATTTCCTGAATTTCCCCTAGGGATAAATAAAGTTTCTATCTATCTATCTAACCCAAGGCTGGTTTCAGCAGGTCCAGTGTGCACTGGAAACTCTTGATAGGATGCTGTATAAGTATGTTCTCTGTAACAGCTGATGCTGATGTTGTTACTGTGTGTCCCCGGGATAGTGGCTGCCTTTACTGAGTAATGACCAACTACAGACTGGTCAGTACTGATGTTGTTACTGTGTGTCCCTGGGATAGTGGCTGCCTTTACTGAGTAATGACCGACTACAGACCGGTCAGTACTGCCTCCCCATCGCTCTGGACCAACTGCCCGTCAAGTACTCACTGCACTCGCCTGAGGTATTCACTTATTTACTCCACACCATGGCTGTGTTCCAAAATGCGTTCTTGCACTCTATCTAGAGCATATATGCGGTGTATGTGTACTAGATATATAATATGAATGGCATAGAACATGATTTGAGTAAATATTAAATGCTTCTGTATGTAAATGTTTTCCCTCAGAAAATCCCCCCTCAGGCTCCCCCAGTCAAGTGGATGGAGAGTCATAAAGGAGTGTTCAACCTGGAGATACAGGCGGTGTCCTCTGTCCACCCTCAGGTGAGTTAGCACACACACACATACACACCACACACCACACACACAGAACACACACACACACACACACTCACTCACTCACACACCCTACTGTATCGGTGTGTGTGTGTTCCAGGATAACCACCTGGAGCGGTTCTTCACGCTGTGCACTGCCTTGGAGGGTGGAGCCACGTTCCCGCTGCGGGTCCGGGATGAGAAGATTCCGGAGAATAAACTGGAACACGAGCTGAAGCTGAGCATCATCTCCCTGTCCTCCTCCAGGCTGGAGCCTCTGGTCCTCTACCTCCACCTGGTCCTGGATAAGCTCTTCACCCTCATCATGCAGCCCATGCTCATCGCTGGACAGACTGGTAAAGGAGATTACTTGACCCTCTCTCTCTCTCTCTCTCTCTCTCATTCTCTCTCTCTCTTATTCTCTCTCTCTCTCTCTCTCTACCTTCCTCCATCATTGACATGTGAGTGGATGTTGTTCTTGGCCTTACCTCAGCAGTCGTATCTAAGGAGTCCTTTACTCAAACAGGTATATTCGATCCCAGACAGATACCTGGTGGGAAACAGCTCCTCTGGTTCCAAGTGTTTTAGCCAGACAATGTTTATTTCTTCTTTTATTCAACTAATTCCATCTGAACGTCTGTGTGTGTGTCTGTGTGTGTGTCTGTGTGTGTGTCTGTGTGTGTGTCTGTGTGTGTGTCTGTGTGTCTGTGTGTGTGTGCGTGTCTAGCCAACCTGGCCCAGATAGCCTTCGAGTCGGTGGTGTCCATCGTCAACAGCCTCCACAACAGTCAGGAGCTGGGCCGAGATCAGCAGGGCAGGAACGGTCTCCTAGCAACCTACCTGTACTGGGTGTTCCGTCTGTCCGACTCGCCCAGGGAGTCGCAGAACGCAGGTAGGAACCACCCGCAGGTTCCCATGGTGATATGATTGGGACATACACCGATACACAGCTGAACAGTGCAAGGACTGAAGATTTCGTCTGTAGCATTTCCAGTGATTTTCAAACGAAATGAATATACACCTTGGATTTCTTCCCTGAATATGAATTATAGATATTGATATATATAGATATATGAATTATAGATAGATACCTTTTATGGTATCGTAACCGGTATTATATTAGCTACAGGGTAAAGTGTTTCAGGTGATGCATAGTCCCTCCCTGTGTGTGTGTGTGTGCGTGTGCGTGTGCGTGTGCGTGTGTGTGTGTTCAGGTCCAGGGGGTGTGGCCTCCAGTGAGAGCCGCTACAGCACCATGGGCCGGGCCTCGGCCACCACCGTCGGCACCATGCTGCTCCAGTCCAGGATCCGCAGCAGCAGCAACCCGGACATCCCCGCCCCGCACAGCGCAGAGGACGCTGAGGTCAAGGACATCCTCTCAGCTAAGGTACTCATACCGATAACCATACATACACACACACGCACGACACATGCACACACGCATGCATACACACACACACACACACACACACACACACACATGTGGACACACGCACACTCTACTCATGGAATTGTTTCTGTGTGTATCCCTATAGGGCCTCAATAGCCCAGGTAGTCGCATGTCCACCTACGTGGATGTCAACAGCCACCCCCAGAGCTCCACCGGGGGGACGAGGCCCTCCAACAGAAAGGTAATACCCACCAAAGTCCTCCTAAAGTAAGGTTATTAATTTGTGTAATACCAACAGCCACCACAGGAGGGCAGTGTGACACAGAACAGAACAGAGCAGAGCAGAACCGTTGAGGATTCAGATAGAAGTTGTCCTTACCTCACCCTCCCCAAATCCATTTTGGGATAAAGTGAAAGACTGACCATAGATCAGCGATGAGAGGTAACCCCCATGCTCATCCTCCACCAATGTAACATCCATCTCTGTGTGTCGTCCCTCTGGTAGCAGTTCCATGAAGAGTTAGCTCTACAGATGGTGGTCAGCACGGGGGTCTGCAGAGAGAATGCATACAAATATGCCTGGTTCTTCTTCGAGCTGCTGGTGAGTGAGTGTGTGTGTGTGTGTGTGTGTGTCTGTGTGTGTGTGCAAGCATGCGGTGGTGTTGTACCTGTTTGTGATGTTAACGATCTTTGCAAGCCTGTGCGCTCATAAGCCAGTTTCATATAAATCGTGTGTGTGTGTGTGTGTGTGTGTGTGTGTGTGTGTGTTCTAGGTGAAGAGCATGGCCCAGCATGTCTCTCAGCTGGAGAAGCAGAACGCCCCTCGCAGGGGCCGCTTCTCAGACCGCTTCAAAGATGACGTCACCACCATCGTTAACGTGGTGACCGCTGAGATCAGCACCATCTTGGTCAAACAACAGAAGGTAGTGATAATGATTTTACAACAATGGATGATCATGTTTTTCACAGATAATGGGCACATTACTTTGGAAGTAGCTAACTCTAACTCCCTCTAGGAGAATGACTCAATTGATCAACTCACCATTCTAAAAATGCTAGTACAGTATTCAAAGTCAGTTAGTAGGAGCCTCTAACAGTTTTGTTGTTGTTGTTGTTGTTTTTAGGAGTTGGAGCAGGCAGAGAAGGTCAACATCAGCCTGGCCTTTTTCCTGTACGACCTGCTGTCTCTCATGGATCGAGGCTTTGTCTTCATCCTGGTCAAGAACTACTGCAACCAGGTAAACAGCCCATAATATACCTCTGTTACCAGGGAAGTGTCTTCTGTTCTCCTGTGATGCACCACTGTTGCCAGGTGATCATTCTGTAGTTTTATCTTATAGTAAGACGGTAAAACATACTTATGTTCCAGCCCAACACTAACACAGCTGATTAAACTTACCAACTGATTATAAGGAATCTTTGTCCTCTTGGTCTTCCTTAAAAAAGAGGTATTTTGACCTCAATGGGACTTCCTGGATAAATAAAGGTTAAATAAAAAACATACATTTTTACTCTGAGTAAAATGAGTACTCTGAGTTGTTGAATCAGGTGTGTAAGTGCTAGCCTGGAACAAAAACCTGCTCCTGCTGTATCTTTACAAGACCAGAGTTGGCGACCACTGCTCTTGGTCTGAGCCTTGAGCCTTGAGGCCCCCCCCCCCCCCCTCCCCCCTGACCTGCCTTAACTGTTCTCTTATGGGTTGTTTGTAGATGTCAGCCAAGAGCGTTTCCATGCCGACCCTGATCAGCATGCGTCTGGAGTTCCTGCGTATTCTGTGCAGTCACGAGCATTACCTCAACCTCAGCGTCTTCTTCAGTAGCCCCGCCTCTGCCCCCGCCTCCCCCTGCCCATCCATCTCCTCTCAGGTCAGTCCCCCCTGTTTGCCACTCTAATTGGTCAGTATATCAAAAAGACAAAAGTCCATGCTCCACGCTGTGTGTGTGTGTGTGTGTGTGTGTGTGTGTCTCACTCCCTCCCTCCCTCTCTCTCTCTCTCTGCAGAGCTCCAGTTCGTATAGCTATCAGGAGCAGAGGATCCTGGGGTTGTTTGACCTGTCTCAGGAGTTCAAGCAGCAGCACTACCTCACTGGTCTACTGCTGACAGAGCTCAGCGCTGCTCTCGACATGGAGTCAGAGGGGTCAGTGAACACACACACACACACACACGCACACACACTCACGTAGCTATTGAATTTCATTGAATCACGCTCATTCTTCGTGTGTGTGTGTGTGTGTGTGTGTGTGTGTGTGTGTGTGTGCGTGTGTGTGTGTGTGGAACTGACCTGTGTGTGTGTGTGTGTGTGTGTGTGTGTGTGTGTGTGTGTGTGTGTGTGTGTGTGTGTGTGTGTGTGTGTGTGTGTGTGTGTGTGTGTGTGTGTGTGTGTGTGTGTGTGTGTGTGTGTGTGTGTGTGTGTGTGTATAGGGGTAAGGTCCAGAAGAAGGCCATCAACGCCACCTACAGTCTGCTGTGTGCCCATGACCTGGACCAGCGCTGTTCCCGCCCTGAGGTCAGGGCCAAAGTTGCTGCCCTCTACCTCCCCCTGGTGGGCATCATCATCGACTCCATCAACTACCTGGACTTCACAGGTACACACACACACACACACACACACACACACACACACACACACACCGCAAACTAATTTAACCCTTAAGCGTAACTCATATCGTGAAATAAGCCAGTGTGTATGGTGTTCATATTTGACCCTTGTGTGTTCCCGTAGTGTCCGAGGCTCGCGGCGGGAAGAACAAGTCGGGCGGACCGGAAGACGACCCTGACACTGTCGCTCCCATCAATCAGTCTGTTGCCATGGCAATCGCAGGGAACCCCTTCAACACCATGGCGAGGAACGCCCTTGCCTCCATGGCAGCTGCGGTAGGCTGACGGGAATGTTGTCATGGTTTGAAGTTACTGGTATTATGACTATATAATATCTGATATGTACATTTCACAGTTCAAGTATGAGGGTTATATTGTTTTCACCCTGACCTTGCTCTGTGTGGTGGTGGGTGGGTGTGAGTGTGTGTAGAGTGTGTGTGTGTGTGTGTGTGTGTGTGTGTGTGTGTGTGTGTGTGTGTGTGTGTGTGTGTGTGGGCTGCCCCATAACAGGTGAACTGCTATGAGGTGGACTGATGAGCTGTCAGATCCACACACACACTCCATCCATCCTGGAAAACAAACACACACACACACACACACACCCACACCCACACACACACACACTTTACACACCCCCACACACACACACATTCGGCCGGGGAGATGGTTTATGGGCAGGCATTACCATCATAAGTGAATAGGGCTGTCCTGTCAGACACACACATCCATCAAGCATAGCTAGGGCAACAACACACACACTGAAAACTCATTCCTTCTCTCCACTCAGAGCTTTTCAAGATGGATGTTTGCCCCATACTGTATGTGCTACATAAAAAGTAGAACAGTGTTATACACATGGAGATGTTTAATACAACTAAGACTGACACCTGGCTGTGTGTGTGTATGGCATCAGTAGGCAGTTCATATACAGTGTAATACTGTAGCAACACACTCAATAGTAGCAACCAATCATTAGTCTCACGACACAGGGGGGAAATGAATCAAACTCAGCTTCCGACTTCGATATAGCCCCTGTCAGATATAGCCCCTGTCAGATATAGCCCCCGTCAGCCTCAGAGAAAAACAGGCCAATACGACTCAAGTTAAAGACAACTGAGCTTTCTTATGGTTTATTACCTCTTGAGAAAAGTGTGTGCTTGCGTGCGCATGTGTGCGTGTGTGTGTCTCCATGTACATTCTGTGTGTGTCTGTATGTGTCTGTATGTGTCTGTATGTGTCTGTATGTGTCTGTATGTGTCTGTATGTGTGTATCATACGTGTGTTTCTCCCTCCTCGTCCAGGCCGGTAAGACAGTCGCCACCCTGTCAGCAGAGACCAGTAGGAACCTGCTGGTGTGTTTTCTGTGGGTGATGAAGAACTCTGAGAGGAGTGTGATCCAGCGCTGGACTGTGGACATGCCCTCCTCTCAGCTCAACAGACTGCTGGAGCTGCTCACCATCTGTGTCTCCTGCTTCGATTACAGGGTGAGTGTCTGTCTGTCTGTCT
>NC_139661.1:21217099-21237099 GCF_951799395.1 Argentina silus
CCTTCCAGGTCAGTGTACACACACACACACACACACACACACACACACACACTATGGATGTTGGTCTGCTGTGTGGTGGCCAGTGGGGGGAGCTGTACACTCATAACGTCAGTGTGGAGATCTTCCCTTAGGACTCAAGTTCGAAGGAAGGTGGCCATTGTAAATTGATTGAAATGCAAGTGGATTGATTGATTGATTGGTTTTGACTGGCTGATTCCCCTCTATAGAACATCTCCCCCAACGTGCTGGAGGAGTCGGCGGTATCAGATGACATCCTGTCCCCAGACGAGGACGGGGTGTGTTCAGGACGCTACTTCACTGAGAGTGGTCTGGTGGGACTGCTGGAGCAGGCTGCAGAGCTCTTCAGCAATGTAAGGCTTTCCTCCCTAACCAGAGTAGTGGCAGAAAGATGAGAACACGGTCATTTAGGACATGTTTTTTTATCAAATGTGACTCATAGTCACTTATTCAGAATACAGTACCAGTCAAGCGTGTACAAAGCTGTCATCAAAGCAAAAAGGTGGCTACTTTGAAGAATCTAAAATATATAAAACATATTCTGGTTTGTTTAACACTTTTGTTTACTACATAATTCCATATGTGTTCCTTCATAGTTTTGATGTCTTCAATATTAATCTACAATGTAGAAAATAATAAAAATAAAGGAAAACCATTGAATGAGAAGGTTTGCTACTGTATGTGGTGTCCATGCTTCATCAATCATCAGAGGATTTGCGAAATGCTCTTGCTCATGGTAAAGATGTGTCTTTAGGGTGGATTGTGTGGTGGACTGTATGGTGAAGAGGTGTGTGTGTGTGTTTGTAGGGTGGTCTGTACGAGGAAGTGAACGAGGTGTATAAGATCATCTTGCCAGTTCTGGAGGCTCACAGAGACTTCCGGAAGCTGGCCTCCACACACGACAAACTGCAGAGAGCCTTCGACAACATCATTAAGAAGGTACACAACCCTTGTTTACCTCTTTACCTAGGCGGACAACAAGAGAGTACTGTTCTTTCAACTACTGTATTGTGTGCAAGGCTTTGTACCTCATTTATTTATTAAAAAAAAAAAAAAAGTATACCCATTTCTGTTTTTTAAACTTGATTTTTTTTGTCTGTCACTCAATATAACTGAGTCTTGAAAAGCATTATTTCCCCCTGAATTTGGTCTTCATCCTGAGTCTGTCTCTCCCTCACAGGGTCATAAGAGGATGTTTGGAACCTATTTCCGAGTGGGTTTTTATGGGGCCAAGTTCGGAGACCTGGATGAGCGGGAATTCATTTACAAGGAGCCAGGAATCACACATCTGCCTGAGATATCCCACAGACTGGAGGTGTGTGTGTGTGTGTGTGTGTGTGTGTGTGTGTGTGTGTGTGGGTCCGTCCAAAAACAACCCCTGACCCGTGTGTATCTTGTTGTATTATCCGTACAGATCTACACAGGTGACTGATCTGTCCATTGTTACTGATATGAATACTGTTTGTGTTTGTTGTAGAACTTCTACAGTCAATGCTTTGGAGACGCCCTGGAGATGATCAAGGATTCCATACCTGTGGACAGGAGCAAACTTCTCCCCAACAAGGTACTTCAGTAAAATGTGTCATGCAGAATATGATGATAATATTGTATTCATATTTACTCTGTCTGACCTACCAAAGTTAACGAGTCATACACTGCCAGACAATGCATTCACTTTGCCCCAAGTGAAAGCATTTTTCATTTAGCATAATTTAGCTTTTTTTTTTACAGTACCAGTCAAAAGTTTAGACACAAACTTGCCAAGAGTGTGCAAAGCTGTCATCAAAGCAAAAAGTGGCTACTTTGAAGAATCTAAAATATAAACCATTATAAACCATATGTTTACTACATAATTCCATATGTGTTCCTTCATGGTTTTGATGTCTTCAACATTAATCTACAATGTAGAAAAATAATAAAAAAATAAAGTAAAACCATTGAAGGAGAAGGTGTGTCCAAACTTTTGACTGGTACTGTATCTTTAGTATTCGCAACAACCTAACGGCCATTTTGTATATCCAGGCCTACATCCAGATCACCTATGTGGAGGCCTTCTTTGACGACTACGAGATGAAGGACCGGCTGACCAACTTTGAGAAGAACTTCAACCTGCGGCGCTTCATGTACACCACGCCCTTCACCAAGACCGGGCGGCCACGTGGCGAACTAAGTGAGCAGTACAAGAGGAAGACGATTCTCACCACCAATCACGCCTTCCCTTACGTCAAGACCCGGATCAACGTCATTCAGAAAGAGGAGGTGAGGGGATGCCAATTGTCTCGATTCTCAAACGGTTTCCTCTGCTCTCCTTCGTAGAAAGAGGAGGTGCGGTACGATGGTTTCCTCCCCCTGTCCCCTCTCCTCGGGAGTAGCTTTCCGCTGTCCGTTTTGTTTGGTTTTCACATTATTGCGTGACCCATTATACTATCCAGCGCACAGCAACTAAAGCTGTGCTTTCCCTGTGGAAACTTTTTCCCTCACACTTTTCCTCTCTCCTCCTCTTTCCCCCCTCCCTCCCTCCCTCCCTCCCTCCCTTCTACCCTCCTCCTCCTCCTCCTCTCCCCAGTTTGACCTGACTCCCATCGAGGTGGCCATAGAGGACATGCAGAAGAAGACCAGGGAGCTGGCGGTGGCCACACACAGGGAACAGCCTGATGCTAAGATGCTCCAGATGCTCCTACAGGGCGCTGTGGGAGCCACCGTCAACCAGGTATCCTTTACCCCCCCCTCTCTATCTGTCTCTGTCACCCCCCCCCCCCCCCCTCACACACACACACACACACACACACACACACACACACACACACACACACACACTGTAACAACTCTTCAAACATCTACATATTTACCTTTATCCCTTTCTCCTAGTGGCCATTTGTTCTCTTCCTGCCACAGCCTAAAAAAACATGGCCATTACACACCCAGTTATCACAGTAATCAGACAGAGCAGGTGGAAGAAATGGCACATCAAAGCCTCCGACTCATACATAACACAAGCCCATCCCTGCAGCCTGATTTAGTTAAAAAACCTTCATTCACAACCTCTCCTTTCATGTCTGCGGCCCCTGCTCACCACAGCCCCCTTTGATCCGATGGCTTACAGTTCCCGTCAGATGTCGGCTAAACGGCGAGGCTCATGATGTCGTTACAACGTCTCTCTCTGCGTCGTGGAGTCTAATCCGACTGCAGCCCCCCGCTCTCACCTGATGACTCCATACATAACCTTAACGTCCGCGGGCTCCGTAAACAAATAACTCTCTCTGGCGTAATCAGCGGGGAGGCTTCGGGTTCCCGAGCCGTCTGTCCAAGCCGGAGCCCCATCCGTCCCGAGCACTAATCAGAGATCGTTTAGTATGCCTGGCGTGACCCGGGCCCATGCGAGAGCGTGCTGTGGTTTTATGATGAATGTAAGTTAGGATAACAAGATCTTAGAGAGCAAATGGGGAGCCAAGTGGGGGGGCGGGCGGGCGCGGGGGGGGGGGTTCTACGCAGGGTTAGCGGTTAGCTACGCAGTATAGGCTAATCATGGTCTCTCTGATCTGATCTCTTCCTCATGTTCTGGCTCAACATCCTGGCTCTTTGGACGCATTGAGCATTCTGTTAGCATGTCGTTTCTTCCCTTTACTGAAAGAGAGTCATTCTTCATCCCTCCCTCCCTCCCTCCCTTTCTCTATCACACTCTCACACTCTCTTTTAACTATTTAGTCTGTCTCTGTCCCCTCCTCTCTTCCTATGTCCCTTTCTCCTTCCCTCTCCTCTCTCCTCTCTCCCCTCTCCCCTCTCCCCTCTCCTCTCTCCCCTCTCCCCTCTCCCCTCTCCTCTCTCCCCTCTCCTCTCTCCCCTCTCCTCTCTCCTCTCTCCCCTCTCTCTTACCCAACCTCCTCACCTTCCCCTGTTCTCTCTCTCTCTCTCTCTCTCTCTCTCTCTCTCTCTCTCTCTCCCTCTCTCTCTCTGTCTCTCTCTCTCTCTCTCCCTCTCTCTCTCTCTCTGTCTCTCTCTCTCTCTCTCTCTCTGTCTCTCTCTCTCTCTCTGTCTCTGTCTCTCTCTCTCTGTCTCTCTCTCTGTCTCTCTCTCTCCCTCTCTCTCTCTGTCTCTGTCTCTCTCTCTCTGTCTCTCTCTCTCTCAGGTTTCAAGGACATTTGGTTCTATAATAAATCACTCTGCAATGCTGATGATGGAAGTTTATTTGGGGATGAAATTGTTGAATGGGCATTTTTAATCTTTGAATGTGTCCAGTATATGACACCTCTTTGTTGAACTACTCTCTGTCTCCCTGTCTCTCTAGGGACCCCTGGAGGTGGCCCAGGTCTTTTTGAACGACATCCCAGCGGACCCAAAGCTTTTCCGTCACCACAACAAACTGCGCCTGTGCTTCAAGGAGTTCATCATGAGGTGAGAGTCGAGCCAAATTGCCAGGGAGGGACTAGAACACAACACAACACGGCACGCCAGACACACAGAAATGAGAAACATGAGTCTCGCTGAGTAAAAACTGAATCTAACTCTCTCTGATTATCTCTTTGACTCTCACTATGACTAACTTTGACCCCCAATGAGTCTGGCTTGGACTCTCACTTTGATTCTGTGGAATCTTTTTTTTAATATTAGTAATTAATTAATATATTTTTTGTGGCACTAGCTCAGTAAGTGGTGGAATAGATTGATGCTTCAAGAGGATTTTAGTGTTGAGACTTGCTACAGAAACACAGACTTGTTTCCAGAGATGTTTTATGTTTTATTCTATTTCTACATCTTCTCTACGCACAGTAGTTAGTTGGGTTAGAGTAAGAGTGAGATGTGTTGTGAATGTGTTTATTTTAGGAAATCAAATGGGTAAAATTAACATGATTTAATACAGGACAGCCCAACAGGGTGAAGATGTTTTCCTCTATCACTCAGCTGTGTTTAATTTAAATGCAATAGCAAAGCTTTATGGTTCCCAAGGGGAGTTTTTAATATTTTTGGAATATTCAAAACATAATTTAAACCAACTGTCTGAAGCGATGTATGTGTGGTGATTTGGTTATGTGTGTGTGTGTGTGTTTGTGTCTGTGTCTGTCGCGTCGCGTGGGAACGTATCATTTGCCTCGCGAAAGGTGGCTTTCATTTTGGAACCTTCATGTCACATTCCAGCCGCCTTGATTGCTGCAAGCGGGCCGCAAATATTTACTGTAATTTCAAAAATGTTTATTTTCTTCTATAATCCATGCAAGCTGGCACTAGCCCCCTTATATGCCAAATATCAACTCCTCAAGCTGCTATTCGGCCTGAAAGTGCTAGAACTAGCCTCACATCAGCAGATCTTAGTTTTCTGGGGGTCGGAAAATGCGTTCTTTTTCCCCCCCAAGCACCTCTGCTTCAAGCCCTGTGCATTTACCGTATCTATTACACGACATTGCAGTTTCCATATCACCGGCATTCAAAGAGGAGAGATAAACGCAGCCATGTGTATTTAATGACGCAGGTCTTTCCATCTCCCCTGGCCTCCTTCGTGTGTCCCCCCCCCCCCCCCCCCCCCCATTATCATGTCATAATTGTGACCGGGCAGACCCCATACCCCCCCCCATGCCCTCCGAACTGTCGTCTAACCCTGGGGGTTAAACCAGACTTGTGTTTTCTGCCTCTCTAAACATAGAGAATTACCCTGAATGGGTAACCCCCCCCCCCCCCCCGCCCCCCTTTTCCCTTTTGAACCTGGTCCCTCTCTCCTCTTCCTGTAGGTGTGGTGAGGCAGTGGAGAAGAACAAGCACCTGATCACGTTGGACCAGAAGGAGTACCAGCAGGAGCTGAAGAAGAACTACAATCGCCTGAGGGAGAACCTGCGCCCCATGCTGGAGAGGAAGATCCCGGAGCTCTACAAACCCATCGTCAAACCACGCCTGGAGAACAGGTAAACGAACGCGCCGTCAAATAGTGCCATGTGAGTATGGATACCTTACGCTGCGTCCCAATTCTCCAACCCTGTTCCTCGGCGTAAAGTATGTTGTGCACCTCCCCAGCGTGGATTTATTGTTGATATACAATACTATCATGTTGGCTGCTCTGATACTAACCCGTGTTTTACGTAACATTCATGTCGGCTGTGGTAAAACATCTCCACCGTGCCAGTTTGATTAAACCGTCTGTGCTTCCCCCCCCCCCCCCCCCCCGTCTCTCTGCTGTTTCCCATCTACTTCTCCTCCTTTGCAATCCTCTCCAAAGGGACTCCATCAAACGACTCAGCTTCCGCAGAACTCCGGAGGAGAACTCCTGAGATGCTGGGAATCATCTGAGAGACCGCTACAGAGGCAGGACAAGAAAGGATGTCACGGAAGTAGAAAAGAGAGAAGAAGAGATTTGATGAAAAAGAGGAGCTGGATGGCCCCTACGCTCCACGGGGGAGCCAGAAACACACACCTGAGGACTCAACTCCCGATCATGTTTGAACCAGCAATGCAACATTCAGTACATTTTATTATTCTTAAGTTTTTTTTTGTGTCTTTTGTTGTTACAAGAAGCACAAAGAAGGCAGAAACCACAATAAGCACATTTTTTTTAGCAAGGTTGACTCTCCCCTGTAACAATTTGCTAATATAGCATTTTTGCCTGTTATGTTTTCTCACGTTGACTGTTGTGCTGAGTTGTATTCCTGCAAGTGGTAATAATGCTGCTCACTGCTGTGGGTTTGGTAAAGGAAAGTCCCATATTGAGGTTCTTGCAGGCCCAGGGACTAAAGTATGTGCCAGTGATGATGATGCGTGTGTGTGCGAGAGTGTGCACGAGTGAGTGTGCAAGAGTGAGTGTGCGAGAGTGTGTGTGCAAGAGTGAGTGTGTGTGCAAGAGTATCACAGTACATGGGAATATCCATGTTTTATCCGTGTGTTTCATGTGTACTGACCATGCAGGGAAGCTGGCTTGTTCTGAATGACTGATAAATGATTTTATTCTATGCAAAAGGGCTCCTTGGCTAATACTCATATGGGTGTGTGTGTGTGTGTGTGTGTGTGTGTGTGTGTGTGTGTGCGCCAGTCACAACAGTAGGTGTCTGTTGGCTCTCTCACTGTAAGAATAGACATTGATTCCTCAGTTAACTCTTGAGGATTCATTTGTCATATATTTTTGTTAGACATAATTAGATGTGTAGATACAGAGGTTAATTTATTCTGAGTAGGGGGAGGAGATGAAATATGAAATAAGTCATGGTACATAACTTAAAGCCACCAAGCACCAATGTATTATGTCACTTATCTGTAAATCCATTATGAATTAAATGGTCATATAGAAAGTACAACAGAAAATTAAAAGTGTTTACAGAATTATGAGATTTTTTTGGGGGGGGGAATTTTTAATAAGAATATATTTTAGGCAGTATATCAACACATTAGCTGGCAATAAAAGCATCGAAACGTTTTTAGATATGAGTGTGACGCAGTCAATGTACGATTGCACATCATATTATACTTTCAATACTTAAATGCCAAAACAGTGCCAAACTAAAACCATTCTGGTACATTGTGTTTACTCAACCATCAAGAGGGGTTTTCAAATAGTTGCCCATCGATGTAATTCAATCTATTCCACACATTCCAATGGACAAAGTTTCTTCTAATACTACTGGGAAGACTTAAACCCTTTTCATTATACATGCGGGCATTTGCATTCCAATGTGTGTTCTGTTACAACCCATGTAGTTGACTGTTTACTATAAAATGACTTGAGAATACTATACAGTGACCTAGCTACCCATAAGCACTGGAACCCTTGTTTTTATGTTTTCAAATATGTGCTGTATGAAATATAGCAGATTTGAATTTGATGTCATGCACTTGAACCAATTAAACTGAAAACGTGTACATGTTTCCTGTGGTCATTCCTGTCCTGTACAGTTATAGGACTACTCAAGATAAACCTATGCTTTCAATTAATCAATCCCCCTGCATCCCGATATTTTTGATGAGATTAAAATCGGGTTGGCTTTGTAGAATTGGAAAATTGCATAGAGAACACAAGTATTTTAATTGGTAGATGATTATGCGATTGCGTGTACTACATAAGGCCATCTAAACATTGAACTACAAAAATCAGATCGAACTACAACATTATTCATTTCCCGTCGCTTGAATATGACGACACAAATGCTTTCCGAAGAGGACATGCTGCATGCAAGGTCTGTGTACTAAAAACGGCCACAATATTTGAGCGCGGAAATGCTGCTTGTTTAGTTGTATGTGAGTATTACGCGCAATATGATTATGTATACGATATTGCTGCAGCTCACGCTGAATTAGGAAATATTACTCCGCTTTCGATGTTAAAATCATGCACATGATATGTTACGAAATGTCTGTTTAAGTTTGTTGCTTGCTTGATGATGAACGATTTAAAATGACCATCTTCGTGGGAGTTACGTGTACATTCCAATCTTGAAGATAAATCCCTTCTTAAATCAAAATACCTTATTAAAGAACACCGTAAATCAAAATGTCGTATTAAAATGTCATATTGAAACGGTACAAAAGCACAAACTATTCACGGTGCAAACTGGACACTGACAAACTAAACTATGTGGGTGGTGTAGCTGCAGCCAACCTGCCACTTACAGGTTTATGGCTGCACTTGAGAAACATTCAGTCACTTTTTCTTTGTTCTGCATGTCTTCAAAATAATGATTTAAACCTCTTTGATGTGCAGAGGAGAGAAAATCCAGTCACGAAGGATCATTAATTTGCAGTAGGTTCACCAGGTCCAGTTTGGGCACGATCACAGACTTATTAAATATATTGCCTTTGAGCGTAGCGCGCATGTGCTGCGTGTCTCCACACGTTTCTGAAGTTACACGTTTCACACCACACCATTGAATGAAGCAGGCGTTTGAGCCAAAGAGCGACTTGAACCGGTAACCTTTCATCTGGTCTGCTTCTAACTTAAACCTAGCCAATACTTCAAGGGAGTGCAGTGCACCCATGAGCTTTTACAGAACGGGGTAGTTGTAGGCCTGTCTTAGCTGTGTTTTTGTGTCGCTATCCTCCTGCTCTGAGAAAGCTGTGAGGAATTCCGGCCGTAAATCGTAATTGCAACTCTGTCCTGCCAAGCCTCCATCGCCCTGGAGCCTGGTAAATGCTAGGATTGTGACAGACTGTAAAGTGTCTCTGTAACAGAGGGCCTAGTCTGCTGTATAGTTTGCACTGGGCTTAGTCAGAGCCTGCACTTGGAGGTTGGTCAGAGTACTACTCTCCATAAACACTTGTGAAATGTGATTGTGAAACTTGTTTTCCTGTTTGCCCGTTCAGCTAGGAATGTGTCAACAAACTGAGTTTGACAGGGTTGGCTGCTGTAGCCTGCAGCTCTCTACAGGAGCACACATCTTAGGATTTACATATATCCAACCTATGCTTAGAGTAATATGCAAAAACATTTTCTCTTGGGATAATACACTTTATTTACCTTGGACATCCATACAGATGTTTGTACTCAACTCACACACAAGCCTGTCCAGTTGTATGCATACGTTATTGTATTGGCACTGTGACTGTACTGTATGCATTGAAGTAACACAGAACATGAAATGCCAGAACTTGACATTTACATTTTAGTCAGACGTTTCCACAATAAGTACAATACGTTAAACAACTATACTATATAGTTTATAATATATGACATCACAGTCATCACAAGTAAGACATCCTGCAATATAGGTGCCACAAGCTGTCACATGATTGACAAAGGGAAGAAAACAATAGTCTTTTATTTCATTTGTTTGCTAATCAACCCAGACCTAGAGTCATACAGTATTTTATATTCTATGAATACTAAAAATCGTTCATGTTATGCATATTGTTATGTTGTTCTCTAGATCCATTGAGCCCTAAACTATCAAGTTAGTTCAACTTTGACCTCACCAGACATGGAGCCCGTGGATGTGGATCTTGATCCCAGTAGAGATGACCTGCCTCTCAGAGCAAACACCAACCACATACTGGTCAGGCACTACGTACTGGACCTGACTGTCCACCTCCATACACAGGTCATCAGTGGCAGTGTGGTTTTGTTCCTGGAGCCTGGGCCTGGGCCTGAATCTGGATCTAGGGATGGAGCTGGGGCTGAGGCTGGGTATACGGCTGGGCCTGGAGCTGGAGCTAGAACTGGGGCTGGGCCTGGAGCTGGAGCTGGGGCTGGAGCTGGAGCTGGGATGACCTGTAGTGGAGGGACAACTGAAGCATCATTCGGGTCAGGGTCTGTTGCAGACAAGGCCAGAACCAAAATGGACGGTGAAAAAAACACAAGAGTGGGTGGTTTAGATGAGTGTGAAAGTCAAGGCGAGAGTGGAGATGTTAACAGGAGTGGAGTGGATGACATCACAGTAAGTGGTCAGAACGTAACTCCGCCCTTTCAGACTGATGAATCCTGGGAGCGGAAAAGCAACAGTGACTTCACTTTAGTGCTAGACTGCTGTGACCTCACTGTGTCAAAGGTAGAGGAGGTGGACGTCACCTCTGTGTCTGACATGCTCGATCTCCTAAAGGAGGTCAGGGATGAGGGGTCAGAGGTCAACCCTACCACCCAATCAGCTGCTCTGGTTCAGAGACTGGTCTCCCTCCCCTCAACTCAGTGGAGACGCCAGCATGACCTGTACTCCCAGTGTAGCCAAGCCCCTGGTGGTAAGAGTGAGGGGACCCTTCTCTTCCACACAGACCAGTGGAGTCTGCAGGTGAGGAAGAGGGGGGCAGGGACCCCCCAAGAGTTCCCCAGAGTCCTCAGGGTCTGCTATCAGACCAAGCCAGAGGGAGGCTCTGTCAGGTGGACCAAAGACCAGGACCACAGGTAGGTCAGGATATATAGGATCATATACATTTGTTCCTTCTAATATGTATCTGATATGTACTATAAATGTAGCTTCATAGAACATCATCACTTAACTGTACACTCACTAAACGCTTTATTAGGAACACTATACTAATACTGGGTAGGGCCTCCCTTGTTCTCAAAACAGCCTCAATTCTTCTGCATTGATTCCACAAGATGCTGGAAACATTCCTTTGAGATTCTGGTCTATGATGACATGATTGCATCACGCAATTCCTGCAGATTTTTCAGGTGCACTTTCAAGCTGTGAATCTCCCGTTCTACCACATCCCAAAGGTGTTCTACTGGATTCAGATCCGATGACTGGGAAGGCCACTGAAGAACACTGAACTCATTGTCATGTTCATGAAACCAGTTTGAGACGACTTTTGCTTTGTGACATGGTGCATTATCATGCTGGAAGTAGCCATTAGAAGATGGGTTGCCATGATGGGATGCACATGGTCAGCAACAGTACTCAAATAGGCTGTGGCACTCATGCGATGACAGGCCCAAAGTGTGCCAAGAAAACATTCCCCACACCATTCCACCACCTCCACCATGAGAAGGTGTACAGGTGTTCCTAATAAAGTGTTTGGTTAGTGTATATTTGACGATGTAGATATTTTTCACCAGATGGATGCAGTAGTTGCAGTAACTGAAAATCAGATAGTTTTATGCCTCATGCTACTGTCTGAGAGTAATAACAATGGGAGTAGGTAGTGACTTTGTGAGGGTATTTGGCCTTTTTCTGCTCCTTCAAAGCTGTAAATATAACATGTCTGTGCAAGTCTAATAAATTATTGTTTACCCTATTTACCCTCCAGGCTATGTGTTTACACTGCCGGCTCCCCTATCAACAACAGAGCCCTCTTCCCCTGCCAGGAGCCCCCTGTTGCCATGTCGACCTGGCAGGCCCGGGTTCGAGCCCACAGCAAGTGTGTGGTTCTGCTGAGTGGAGAGAACCAGGCCCAACCCACTCACAACCAGCAGACAGGTTATATCCTCTTATAACATCAGTGACGTAGCCCCAATATGATGTTCTACAGTGCACACATACAGGACCAGTCAAACGTTTGGACACACCTTCTCATTCAATGGTTTTTCTTTTCTTTTTATTATTTTCTACATTGTAGATTAATATTGAAGACATCAAAACCATGAAGGAACACATATGGAATTATGTAGTCAACAAAAAAGTGTTAAACAAACCAGAATATGTTTTATATTTTAGATTCTTCAAAGTAGCCACCTTTTGTTTTGATGACAGCTTTGCACACTCTTGGCAAGTTTGTGTCCAAACTTTTGACTGGTACTGTATGTAGGATGTATGTATTTTGTATCAATTATGATCTTCCAAATTAGCAGTAGTTTCCACCATATGAAAGTCTTATTCACCACTCATCTCCTCCCTATCTCCCCCCTCCATCTCTTCCTCTCTCCCCCCTCCCTCTCTTCCTCTCCCCCTGTAGGTCTGTCTAGCTGGGACTATTATGTCACTATGCCCATGCCCGCCTCCACCTTCACCCTGGCAGTGGGCCACTGGCACCAGGCCATGGCACAGCCTTCCCCCGCCACGGAGGATCGGGCACAGGGCAGGACGGAGGGTGGGGAGCGGGCTGAGTCGGGGTCCTCCACCGCACACCCTGGCAGGTATGTTGTTATTCTTCCAGTAAAACCCCCGTCTTCTCCTGACTTTCCCTCACCCAGAGGGGTGGGGTTGGGGGTACAGGTTGGGGCTGGGGGTCGGGCTCGGTGCAGGGCTGGAGGCGTGCCAACCTACAGACTGGCAGGTATGTTTTTAGTCTTCTTAGACCTCTCTTCCTGGCGGTCTCTTACCCCGAGGCTGCCCCTGCAGCTTGGAGGCAGGGCTGGGTATGGAGCTCAGGTTGGGGCTGAGGGGGCTTGACCGGGCAGGTTGGCAGGTCTGATATTATGCTTCCAGTAATACTCCTCCCCTCATGGTTTTCCTCACGTTAACCCCAGGCATCTCCTGCCTACAAGGAGAGCCTTTATTCTCTATGAATGGCTGGTAGGAAACTTGGATCCCATTTAGGTCTGGGAACACATGCCGTTATAATGCTAAAACGGAGTTAATGCTATTGGATTTAAGTTGAATGGAAATGGACTTGAGTGTTTTGGTTTTCTATGGTTTTCCTACTGTGATGTAATGTTCCATACTATGTGTAATATTTCCATCTCTCTCGTTTCCATGACTGTAGTGAAAATACATCTCTTGAGTCCTTGAATGCTCTTTATTTCATATTCATTGAGTCCTCAAATAATAATTTATTACTTTTATTGTCATTTCCATTCATCATAGTGAGAATCTGAATCCCTTGATGAAGATGGACAGTCCAACGACCGCCAGCCGACGCTCTGCAATCGATTACTCAGGCCTTGAGGATGAAAAGCACTCTGACAGCGACTACTCTGGTCTGGGTGATGAAAACATCCCCTGTTCCCACAGTGATTATCCATGCCGATTCACGGACCATTCCACTTGGGCTCAGGGGGTGGTCCCGCACCGCGTGTTTGCCCCGCCCTCTCTGCTGCAGAAGACCCAGGTTCAGATCCTCCCCTTGCTTCCCCGCTGCCTGGCTGCAGCCCACGCCACCCTGGGGGTCCACCCCTTCCCCCGACTAGACCTGCTTATCGTCCCAGCAGGGTTCTCCAGCCTGGGCATGGCTAGGTAAGAAGGCCTGGGTGGGTGGGTGGATGGATGGATGGATGGGATTGAGCAAGCCCCATTTCACTGGTGCTCATTTTGGTTAGCTACTGTTTGTATGATATGTCTATGTGGGATATGTCTTTCCCTCAACCCAAATGTTGACCCCACTCTCTAACCCCAAACCCAACCCTTAAGGGGGAAAGACCAAGCTAGCCCTCTCTCTGTAAGCAGAGCGTCAGTTGGTCAGATAGCCAGTCAATGGTGTGCTGTGTTGTCTTGTTTACCAGACCTAGTGTCAGCTGGCCGGCCTGGTCTACAAGTACACTGGCCTGATTGTGTATGGCTGTTTAGTCTTCAGAGAGGAGGTCTGAGGGTAGAGGAAACCCAGTGGCTGGCAGCCTCACCCACCCCTGTCCTCCTTCCTCCCCCAGTCAGCCTCACCCACCCCCGTCCTCCTTCCTCCCCCAGTCAGCCTCACCCACTCTGTCCTCCTGTCCAAGCTCCTCCTCCACGAATGTTCTCTCCTACCCACCACTCTCCCTTATAGACTCTGTCTTACCCAGCTCTCTCTCTACCCACCTCTCTCTCTCCACTCCTCTCTCTCTACCCACCTCTCTCCCTCACCCACCTCTCTCTCCAGCCCTAAGCCTTCCTCTCTCTCTATCCACCCCTCTCTCCTACCCCTCCTTCTCCCTCACCCACTCCTTCTCCCTCACCCATCTCTCTCTCCTGCCCACTCCTTCTCCCTCACCCTCTCCCACTCCTTCTCCCTCTCCCTCACCCACCTGCCCACTCCCTCTCCCTCACCCACTCCTTCTCCCTCTCCCTCACCCACCTGCCCACTCCTTCTCCCTCACCCACCTCTCTCTCTCTCCCCTTGGCTCAGAGGAGCTTGCTGCTGGGGAGGATCAATGTCCCTCATACTTCAGCATAAGGATTTCAAATCCCTGTTGACACGTGCTGTACTCAAACCCAATGTTCTTTAAATGATTTCCAAAATCAAGTCGTGTTTTTCTTACAAAATAATTCATCTCAGCTGGCATGCTGTTAAAGTGGCCATTTAAATTCCAGAGAAATTCAGCCAATGTAATTGAGTAATTTGACTGAAGTTATAATTGGAAGTTCAACCCAAATAAAGGTTGAAAATGTTCTGTGTTTTTAACATGCTCTCGATAAAGTAAACAGTCTTTTGGGTGGTCAGTGGACAGTCTCCCAGTGTGTGTAGTAGACTGCCAGCACCCTCCCCCCTCCAGGCACTCTCTCTCTCTCTCTCTCTCTCTCACTCTCGCTCTCGCTCTCTCTCTCTCTCTCTCTCTCTCTCCCTCTCCCTCTCCCTCTCTCTCTCTCTCTCTCTCTCTCTCTCCCTGCCAGACCTCTGTCTGTGTGGAGAAATGTTCCACAGGATATGAGGTCATAACTGAATATATATTCGACAGGTTAGGATGTCGTGACTCAAAGATCTGGGAAGAGATCAGAGATGTTGTTCTGAAGGACAAAAGGTGACAAGAGGGTCAACTTTGGGGCGTGGATCTTAGACTTGCCTATTTATGTTTTTGTATTTATGACATATACACTCCCACAATAGTCCCTCCTTTAAGGGCAAATGTCTTTCCCAAATTTTTTTTTGCGGGGGGAAAATACTTTATTTAACTTTTATATAACCTACTTTATTTATATTGAAAGGATGTGCTTTCACTTTAAGGCTGTTTTTAATTGCTGTTGTGACTTGACGGATGTTTGTGGACAGACCTCTCGCTCTGCCCTGTTAACAACTCCAGCTAGCTTCATATGACAGATGAGAGATTTAGAGCATTCATTAAGCCTCGCCGCAAACACCTACAGTGCCCCTCCCTCACCCCCTTTTTTCCTCTGAGTGGGTCACAACCCTGTGTCAACCCCCGTCCCCCGTCCGTCCGTCCACACGTGTGGTATGATCCGCTGGCCCTCCAGACTTAACTGCAAGGCTGCACCACCTACAGGAAGGAGTGGGGTGGGGTCGGCTTTTCTCGAGCTGAAGATTGAGATGAGAGGTGAGGGTGGGAGTGGGAGAGGGAGAGGGTAAAGCAAGAGAGGTGGGGGAGAGTGGGGTGGGGGGAGAGAGTGAGGGGGGGGGGGGGGGGGGGGGGGGTGTAGCTTGAGCCGTCCGAACCCCCAGGATGTGGGAGAGAGGATGTGTGGATTATTCCCAGCAACAAAAGCCATTAGGCCCTGGAAAGACTTCAGAGACTGGGCGCTATTTAATCTGCAGATTGCGAAGTATGTGGGCCCCAAGTCCTTGGGGCCGGGCCAAGCACTGCTTTTGTACCATGCCCCTGTGTTGACGACAAGAGCAGGGGAGAGGGTGGGGTGGGGTGGGGTGGGGGGGCATTACGTTTTTGTGCTGAGATACATGGAGGGAGGGCAGGAGAAAGTTAAGGAGGGCGGGGGGGGGGGGGGGTGGCGGCAGCGGGCGTGAAGTTTTTCTACGGAGATACAGGGAGGGAGGGCAGGAAACCAAAGATTAAGAAGTCAAGTAAGGGCAGGTTTGCACCCGAGGTCTGTGCCACGTATATGCTGTGTGCCCACAACTTCTTTATATCCATGAGGCGGGAACATGCATGCCCACACACACACACACACACACACACACACACACACACACACACAGACTTCGTCTGTCGCACACGGACCCCATGTGTCTGTCTGTCTGTCTGTCTGTAGAATCCCCATGGTAAAGCTGTTAAAGCCTCTGGTATCTGACGGCACTGTGTGTGTTCTCTCCTGATGCTGACACAAGAGTGAGAGTAGGAGGAAGAGGAGGAGGAGGAGGAGGAGGAGGAGGAGAGGTAGGGGTAGTAAAAGAGGGATGTCAATGGGCACGACAGGGGAGCTCTTTAGTTGAGAAACACTTCCACACTCTCGTTGAAAACAGCTCATTGTCTTCAATTGCTAGAATGACATGTGAATGTTGTAAAGCTGGAACCTTGAAACCCTGAAATTACAGTGAATTGCTGCAATTGATAGACTTCCCTCAGCACCGACAATATGAATACTACTGACGCACAGGTCAGGTGTCTTGAAGAGGTTGGAAAACGCACGCATGCACAGACACACGCACACACACACACACACACACACCTCCGTAGATACTACAATCAAAAGGGACATTTCAGAAATCCATCCTCATCCAGTACAGTACATGTTGCTCAGCTTTGTTCCAGATTGGATTCCTGTTGTTGACCTAATGTTGTTGTGTGTGTGTGTGTGTGTGTGTGTGTGTGTGTGTGTGTGTGTGTGTGTGTGTGTGTGCGTGTGCGTGTGCGTGTGCGTGTGCGTGTGCGTGTGCGTGTGTACTGTATCTGTCCGCCCCGCTATCGTCCCATCTGGGCCACGTCACCGAGTGTTCCGAGCGGGGAAGTTTCAGGAAGGGCACAGCATTTCCCCCTGGTCTTTGAAGCCCTTGGCGCTGCGTCCCTGAGCAGTCATTTCAGACGCAGCAGGACATAGCAGGAATACTCTGCTCGCCACGTGGGCAAATAAGGACATTTCTGCTGCTCTGGGAATGCGGTGGTTTCTATCGTTTTTGGAGGGAAATGCCACAGGCCGTGAAATAGGCTTTTTACTCTAGTTT
The DNA here is from genome assembly GCF_951799395.1 of Argentina silus. Lineage (NCBI taxonomy): Eukaryota > Metazoa > Chordata > Actinopteri > Argentiniformes > Argentinidae > Argentina > Argentina silus. Next base: position 21,234,221 of record NC_139661.1, read on the forward strand.
GAGTTTGTTTTACCTCACTTAAAGAAGAGGGTGAGACTCCTACTGTATGCTTACGTCTGCATGACGTACAGTGTTAAAACAACAGTCTGGTGATTAATAAACCCACAGAGCAAGTCAGAGACTATCACAGACGCTCCTAAGTCTGGGGGCTAGATTTGGTGAAATAGACAATCTGTTTTTCAGCAATATTATAGAGATTGAATTATTTATTTTTACCCCGTCTATCGAGATCCTTTCCTCCAGCAAAAGAAGCGACCTCTTTATCAAACCTAACAATCACAGTATGATTGGTGTTTCTGGTACCCTGAGGTTGTGGCTCCTCTGGTTGAACGGAGGAGGATTAATGTGCCCTATCGGCTTGTTTGTGGATGTTGGTTGTCGGTTGCTCCTCCCATTTAGTTCTCGATGGCGGGCACTGATACGGGCACCCTCTCTCCCTCTCTCCTTCTCTCCCTCACTCCCTCTCTCTCTCTCCCTCTCTCTCCCTCCCTCCCTCTCTCTCTCTCTCCCTCTCTCTCTCTCCCTCTCTCCTTCTCTCTCCCTCTCTCTCTCCCTCCCTCTCTCTCTCTCCCTCTCTCTCTCTCTCTCTCCTTCTCTCCCTCACTCCTTCTCTCCCTCACTCCCTCTTTCTATCTCCCTCTCTCCCTCTCTCTCTCTCTCTCTCTCTCTCTCTCTCCCTCTCTCTCTCCCTCTCTCTCTCTCTCTCTCTCTCTCTCTCCCTCTCTCCCTCTCTCAGTACGTCATCCCACACAGCGGCCCGCCAGCTCCATCAATCACCACTGCTATCCCAAGCAGAACAACACAGGAATAGCACGCGACGGCTTATTGCAAAAGCAATTACTTTGTTCTTGAGATGTTTTGTAAAGTTCCCAGATCATATGACCCCATATTACCTCGACTGCTGCTATGCGTTTCTGCGAGTCGAAACACGGGGGGAAGGGGGATGAGAGGTGGGGTGTGGAGACCTACTGTAACAGTAACAACACCGGGCCTCGACGACGTTGCCCTCGTTGAGAAAACATGCTAAGAGTTAGCAGGCTGTAAAAATGCCATTTCCACTCCCTGTGTCGGTGAACTAGGCTGGTCTTGTAGCTGTCGCACGTGCTGAGCACGTGAGTTATGTGTGGTGCAGAACCCTTGACCTCTGTGAGTGGTCGTTGAGGAAGATTTTCAGCTTGACTTCAGACGAGCGCATAGTTTGTTTATGGACTAGCAGGAAGTAAGGATGGCTATTGGTCCCCGTAGGGAGGAAGTGGAGGGGAGGGGGAGGGGGGGGGGGGGGGTCGCCTCTCTAGGGTGCAGTTGTAGCTTCTGCCCCTGGAGCAGTTTAGTTAAGCTGTCAGTCAAAAACTGGGGTTAGGCTAAGCTTACATAACGATGATGATTCACCAAAGAATGAACATCTGAACAATGTTTTCAGGTGTCCATTTCCCATGTGTTCTGTTTAATGGAGTCAAACATGCGCTCTCACAGCTTTGGGGGGGAATGTTTGGAGTGTGACCTCAGAACCTTCCAGATACCAGTTTGGTTGAATAGGACTTGACTCCCTGTGTGTTTGTGGTGGGTGTTGAGATCATAGGGGGAGTAGTTTAAGCTGAGTCTTCCTCCTGCCTGATAGCAGGCCCTCCTTCCTCACAAACACACAACTCTGACTGAAAACACAGAGGACAGCCCATATATCGAGAGAGAGAGAGAGAGTACATACTTCTCTCGTTTTCTATCTCTCTCACTGTCTCTACTCTCACGTCTCTCTTCTTTCTCTCTCTCTCTCCCTCCCCCCACCACTCATTCTTTCCCTTTTCCTCCTCTCTCTGTCAATCGTTGCCGTCCCTCTCTCTTGCCCTTTCTTTTCCTCCCTCTCTCTCTCTCTCATACTTTTTCTCCCCTTTCTCTCTCTGTCCTTGTTGTGTCCCTCCCTCCCTCCCTCCCTCCCTCCATCTCAGTGGATTTCCTCTCTTTCTTCTCTCCATTCCAGTGTGATACGTGGAGGGTAACCCTAGAAGTGTGTGACAGAGACCCAACTCTTTCAGACCGAGGGGACTTTGGCACGGAAGACAGTTGTTAATCAAGTAGTCAAGGATGAGGTGTTTCTTTCTACCCCGTCTTAAGTGGATCTCTCCCCCCTGAACGCACACAAAAGACCTTGGCCCAGTGAAAGAATGCCCTGCGTTCCTGCACCTGGAGAGAAGGGGGGAGGAATGTCCAGCACGCACTTTAGTAATTGCTAAAAAGATGAGATTTCTCTCCCTCTCCCTCTCTCTTTCTCACTCTCTCTCTCTCTCTTTTTCTCTCTATCTCTCTCTGTCTCTCTGAACCCTCCTACCCTTCTCACTTCAAACGTATCCTTGTCGTTTAATGAAGATAGCAGTGTCCATTTAAGAAAGTGTGTTGTTGTTACTAGAACATTCCTCCCTGGTTATCTGGGGCCTCCACTTCCTTGCTCTATCTGTCGTATAGGTTACCGGCTCTCCGGAAGGTTCTCAGCACTGAAGAGTCTGCATTTAACCCTCTCATCTCCACAACGGAAGGACCCAGAGAATACCTGAAGTGAGAAGTACCAGCAAAAAGGGAGAATAAGGCACTGAAACAAGGCTGTGGTTGTATTGTTGTCGATGTTGTATTACCTGTTGTGAGTTACGGTTGATCATTGTTGTCTATGGTAAACCACAGGGAAATGGCGAAGTTTCTGTCGGTTTTGTGAGATAGATAGAGTACATCCTGTACCTCTGACATGATAAAAAGAAAAAAAAGCTACGCTATTTTCAAAATGGACAGACATGAAAAGGATATTTTGGCTGTTTGATGGTTCGAGACTCAACCTCCTCTGCTTGAATTGAGAGCTCCGCCATCAGTTGTTTGTTGGTGTTCAGAAAATACAC
>NC_139661.1:21239599-21253455 GCF_951799395.1 Argentina silus
ATAACAGATCCAGGCTGAGTGCCTCCTGTTCTACTGTGCACCGCAGCCTGCCCTCCGACTGCAGCCCATATGGATCCCATCCATCGCTCCGCTGTGGCCTATCAGCAGCCAGCATGCATACCTGCCCAGTTAGAACCAGCTGTGCGTGTGTGTGTGTGTGTGTGTGTGTGTGTGTGTGTGTGTGTGTGTGTGTGTGTGTGTGTGTGTGTGTGTGTGTGTGTGTGTGTGCATGCATTTGATATTTGTGCCTGCATATAATGCGAGACACTCACAATAGTCTGCCTCACAATAGTCTGCCTATTGGACACTCACAATAGTCTGCCTCACAGTAGTCTGCCTATTGGACACTCACAATAGTCTGCCTCACAGTAGTCTGCCTCACAATAGTCTGCCTATTGGACACTCACAATAGTCTGCCTCACAATACTCTGCCTATTGGACACTCACAATAGTCAGCCTCAGAATAGTCTGCTTCACAATAGTCTGCCTATTGGACACTCTAAATAGTCTGCTTATTGGACACTCACAATAGTCTGCTTCACAATAGTCTGCCTAATGGACACTCACAATAGTCTGCCTCACAATAGTCTGCCTCACAATCGTCTGCCTATTGGTAATGGCTGCTGATATGGTTTCTGATCTTTATTTTCAGGCAGTGATGCGGGGTGCTGGGCTGTCGGGGGGGGGGGGGGGGCGTGGGGGGGGGGGTAGGGGTTTGCATGTGATCTGGCCCTACATGGTGTGGCATTTGGCCGGCCCCGTGGGCCAGCCTGGGAACAGGGCAGGAGAGAACTGATCAGCAGCCAGCCAGGAATGCCAGACATTTGAAGTCAGACTTGTTAAAAAAGGACGGTGGTAGGAGTTTAGTCAAATAGGCCCCTGTGTCTAAAATAACCCCACAGACTCACAGAGGAGGATGGGGTGGGGGGGGGGGGAAACAATGCTTCAGTTTCCCGCAAGCTGACACGAGAGCCAGGCTAGCCCTCAATCTGGGTTTTGGGGTTTGTTTGTTTGTTTGTGTGTGCGTGCGTACGTGTGTGTGTGTGTTTCTATATATATATGTGTGTGTGTGTGTGTGTGTGTGTGTGTGTGTGTGTGTGTGTGTTTCTGTATGTGTGCATGTCTGTGTGTGTGGTGTGGTGTGGTGTGGTGTGGGTGTGTGTTTCGTAGTTGTCTGAGTGTGTCGAGGACTAGAGGGAGTCAGAAGATAACAGCTGTCTACTAGGCCTGAGGTGGTCGGAGGGTTAATTGACAAGTTTTGCTCCAACATCATCTGCACCTCTGCAGCACCTCAACAGCTTTCTCTGGGGTGCTCCAACTCCTCTCGGAGGAGAGAGAGAGGAAGTCAAACTCCCGAAATTCCACACACACACACACACACACACACACACACACACACACACCCACACACACACTCCCTCTGATCCGCTGGGAGCAGAACTGGGTCGAGGATGTCAATTACAGGCCTATGATAGGCCCCTCCTGCATTATGCATAGAGGTGTCCCTTTGTGGAATAAATGGCTCCTGGCCAGGAAGGAGGGATGAATTATGGATGGAGGGATGGAGCGATGGAGAAGCCAGAACACTCTTTCACTGGTTTCTGCCCTAATCTAAATCTTCCCCCAACACCACCGCACTACGGCCAGACCTGTCCTCGGCGGCTTAGAGTTTAGTTTGCACAGGAGAAGAAGGCACAGGAAAGTTCCAAGTGTTTCCTAAACAGTGAATTAGGTCCCACCGGTGGGTCGTAACAACCCATTCGTCTTTGCTTCTGGAATTGGAATGTGAAAACATAGTTTGTGGTGGTTGGCAGTGCAGAGAAATGCAGGAATGCGAGCAGCATCAAACTTCATGCAGGTCACAGTATCTAGTCTGTTACTCCCCCAAGCAGAGGAGCTTACACAGTAAGCTGTTTGAGTCGGCGATTTTGAGCAGAAGGGTGTGTAGAGTGTATATATGTGTGTGTGTGTGTGTGTGTGTGTGTGTATAGAGCCGCTTATAGACTACTCTGTTTGGGGTAGTGAGTGTGACTGATGTCCCCGTGGCCAGTGAGGGACCCAGAGTGTGTGAGGTCTGCTGTTGTTGTGCCGCGGCGCGGTGGGACGACTTGATTTGCCACCCTTCTGACGGATTCCTCCTCCCTCAGAGGAACATGTGCAGGCACTGACCCTGAAAGGCGGTCTTTGTGTCACACACACACGCACGCACGAACACACACACTGCAGGAACTGACAACAAAGGCCCGCTTTTATCCAATCGTGGGGAAATAAGATTAGGGAACAAATAAACTCATAAAGCTAATGTTAGCATCTTCTGCCCCAGTGCAACCCTCTGTCTGAGCTAGCCTAGTTCCTTGTCAGAAATGGAACGATAACAAATGATTTGATTATAGATGTTTTTCTGTGAAGATGCAAACCAACAGTATGATGTCCATGATGTTCTTGACACAGGGTGATGCCCTACTTCCCATCTGATGAATAGTTCCTGGGAAATATAGGGGTTTTCAGAGCAGGAAGACTGGCCGTATTGTTGTGTGTGTATGTGTGTGTGTGTCTGTGTCTGTCTGTGTGTGTGTGTGTGTGTGTGTTTTTGTGGGTGGCTGTGTGTGTGTGTGTGTGTGTTTTTGTGGGTGTGTGTGTGTGTGGGTGTAGCTGTATCCCTTTTTTCTACCAATAGCAGCACAGATTTTGATCCCCCCTCCGTACTAAACTGTCTGATTTATCCTTTCCAGTCCATGTCTGTACAAACTGTTTCCCCCATAATTCCCTTAGCTTGTTTCAATAATTGCGTTACATTAAGGAAAGGAAAATAAGTCCACTGTCTTCCAGCGTTTTAAGCTCCTTGCGCTCGTATTAATCCTCAAAGCAGAGCTTGCCTTTATTACTGCCATACCAATGGCATGTGTGCTCTGTACAGTACACCAAGAAAACGGACAGTATGTGGGTTCTGATCAACTGCTTCACAGATGTCGGGTCACGGCGGAGTGCATTTGGGTCCTGACTCCTGGCTGAAGACATTGGTTTTGTTTACTTCGGTGGCTCACAGGAGAACACCAAGCATTTCTATGAAGGTGGGTCCTAGAGATTTTATTCGATTTGTGTTTGAAAACCACTGATAAGATTGGTGTTTCTTCTGAGGAGAACTGTGGTTCTAAGTCCCTCCCATGGCAGGTGGACTGGTAGAACAGGCTGAATGGAAGGAAAACATGTGTTTCTCTCCTGTTATATGATCAGGGAAAGAGGACCCCTTCACTCGGACCTCTGTGCCCCTTCTCCCATTCTTCTGTTGAAGAATAGCCCTGTCTCACACGCACGCACACACACACACACACACACACACACACACACACACACACACACACACATAGCCCCTGGCCCTCAGGGTATGTAGGGCAGTGTGTTACGTAATGTAAGACAGTGAGACCAATAGTCTGCCATCCGTAAAAGTCTTCAGCCAGGAACTTGGTTGTGATGAGGGGGACTCATTGTTAGACCAATTCTGCTCGTGCTAAAATGCTGGGGGGGGGGGAACGGTTTAGGGTTCAGGATGGCAACTTGATTCCCTTCAATGATGCTCATGCGTTTCAGAACAGGGTCTTTCATCAGAGCATTTTTGCAACACAATGCGTAGTATTAATAGTAGCGTTTCACTGTGACAGATGAAAGAAGGCAGCCATGACTTTCTCCAACTCTCTTCGTGCCTCAGTGCAATTGTTTGTAGTCTGAAGGTCTTCTAAAGTGTGTGTTCTACTGAATAGAATCATTCTTAAAAGGGTGCGAAAGAAGTGCCTGGAAGAATAGGTGACCTTGTTGGAGATTGAATCAGTTAGTACTTGTGTGGTTTAAACTTGCCGTTGCATTGTGGTTCAGAATAGGTCATTACTGTCGGGTTTACATCAGAATTTTGTCATAGGAACCGCAGGATTATTGTACCAGGGTCCGAATGGCACTCTAGTTCGGGTTTAAAATACTGAAAGGATTTTCCACTGATTTTAATATCTTGTGTTGTGTTGTTGCGCACCTTGATTGGACAGCTAGGTTGTGACGATATATTGTTTCTTAGACTTAGACTGTGTGCTCGTACAGGAGAGGCGGCAGTTCTCATTAGGACATTGGGCACGTTCCGATCTCCTCGCCTCCTTCTCAGAACGCATCGGAGGAGGAGATGGAAGGTTCCTCCCATTAGATATTCTCCTACGATACCTTTTTTAAGGGGGAGGCGAGGAGAGAGGATGCGAGGGATAGGCCAGTCGGACGCTGCCAGAGTGTGAATGGGAGCCATGGCTGCTGTGTTTACTGCATGCCGATGGGGTTGTTTACCGTCTGCTCTTTTTTACATCACATGTAAACTTTCTCACAGAGAAACTTTCCGAATCCTCATCAAACCAAATGTTTACCACTTGTCCTGAGAGAAGAAAGAAACTGTCAAGTGGAAAGCTATCTTAATGTGGGTTGTTTTACCGACCACAAATGATCGACTTAAGGGCAAAAACGTCATCTAAATAAGAGTGTGGATTATTTACTGAACTTATGTCTCACATTTGCTAACCATTACGTTGGAATTTAGGGGCTGACATCCTGGAGAGGAATACTGTAGCTTCTTGTTCCTCTGCCATTGCTCAACTCTGATTGGCTCAGAGTTTTGATATGAGGCTCTTATTGGATGAGAGTTTTGATTTGAATGGTTTGCTGAGCAGTTATTGCCTAATGAGTCGTTTAAGGTAAAGGTACTGTTCTGACAGAACACAAACACTTCTACGCCTCAGATCACCGGCATGATTCACTGCGTAGTCAAGATCTGATAACAGTCACCACGTACAAACACCCACACACACACACCACCCACACACACACACAAACATAAAGGCATACACACACACACACACATACACACACACACACACACACACACACACACACACACAAACTGTATGTACATACCGTTCTGACTCTCGCACAAGAATGTTTCCATGAGAAGACAAACAGTGCTGTTACCTCAGTTCACCCACAGACGCCATACGAGACCACTCCAGCGGATAGAAGGAGGGGCTTCTATTGTAGAAATGCCTCCAAATAAATGTTAAACCAGGTTAAAAGCATTCAGGTTTGACGGAATTGCAGACATGTTTTGTTTCTGCTTTAGTTAAAGGGTAAGCACACGCCATTTGAACCCGGGGAATGTTGAGTACATGGTGGCGTGTTGTGGAGCGTATTCATGGCGTCAGGTAGGAGTGACCAGGAGGTTGATGTACTCGTCTGACACGTTCCGTCAGTGTTTTAATGGTGTTACAAGGGAGGGACAGCGAAAGGGATGGGTGCACTCACACACACACACACACACACACACATGCAAATACATGCTCGCAAAGCCGCTACCCAGTCGACATGGCGTCGTTTAGGCTGTGTCCTCCTCTGTAATGATAGGTTGGGAACATCCCTGACGCACTTTGATCTCTCTGCAGGGTTGGGGTTTAGTTCTGCTCATCCAAGTTTATGTCTATGCTTGTGCATCCCTTCTTTCATCCTCTCCCCTTCCCTCCCCGTCCTCCTCCCCCTCCCCCTCCCCCAGCCCCCACATAGTCTTCCTCTCCCAGAGCGTGCTGCTGGGTGGAGAAGAGGGGGGTCGTGCGGGTCTGTCCCTGTGCGGGTCACGGCTGTGCCACGAGCTGGCCCACTCCTGGTTCGGCCTGGCCATCGGGGCGCGGGATTGGACGGAGGAGTGGATCAGCGAGGGCTTCGCCACCTTCCTGGAGGACGTGATCTGGGCACGTGCGCAGCAGGTACAGTCGCCGAGCTGGACCAATCAGAAGAGACAGGACAGAATGGCTGAATTCCAAATCCTCCCCACATCCCCTAGACCTTAGTCCCTAGCCTCTGCCCCCTAGCCTCTCCAGTAGATAGGAGATAATGGGATGGGTATAATCATTATGGTAATTGCACCCTGAGAGAAGTCTAATAGAATAGCTGTGTAGAGTTTGGACCGATGGTTGGAATGCGAAATAGCAACAGCAAACTTTTCCCCACCTCTAGAGATTTCACCTCTCCAAACAGCCACTTCTGTCGCCTTACCAAGGTCTTCCTGCAAAACCGTTTTTTGGGGATCTTCATGGAAACATCTGATTTACATTTAATGTTTAATGACTTAGAATGAAATGGAGCTGAAATGAAGACTGAAACGATGACAAGGCTTGTTGTTTTAGGTCTATTCAGCTGAAGTCTTTCCTCTCGTTCCCATGCCATCTAGAATTACTGCTACAATACGTGTTTCTTTTGTTATGGATGCCATACTGTAGATGCAGAGTTTGGCAACATAGGATTGACATTACAAACATTCGGTGCAGTATCTTGGCCTCAAAGTCACAAGACAACTGTTTTGTAGTTACATAATACACCACAGAATGATTATTGTTGTAGAACATTATGTTCAAACCTTTGGAGAATGGTTAGCAGAACTCGTTATATTGGGGTTTGGTTCCATCATAAAGACAGTGGAAAGAAGGACAAAATAAATGGATGATGAAGTTCATGTTGTTCATGTTTGTACAGTTCCCTCATCCACCCACTCTCTCCCTCTCCCTCTCCATCTAGAATTACCGAGAAATGTTCTTGTTTTGTGTGTACTCTTTAATCATGTCGCTTTTACGACATTGGTTTGGCTTCGGGGGGAAGAGTTAAATGTTGACGTGTTATTGCTACACACAGGAGGGTAACTAGGGGAGAAGCAGCAGGAGGCCCAACTAGGCTTACTACTTGTATTACTCTTTGTTTTATGTTTATCTTTGTCCTTAAATCACTCTCTCTGTCCTCTATCTCTCTCTCTCTCTGTTTCCCTCCTTTGGTCTCTGTCCTGTCCTTGCTGTCCCCCTTTCTCCTCTCCTCCTCCCTCTCCCTCCCTCTCCCTCCCTCCCTCTCCTTTCCTCCCCACTTATCTTTTCACTGTATCATCTCTCTCTATATTCTCTTCCTTTTGCTCTCCCTCATCTCTGTCTATCCTTGCTGCCTCTCTCTATCTCTCCCTCTCCCTCTCCCTCTGCCTCTCTCTCTTTCTCTTTCTCTCTCTCTCTCTCTCTCCCCCCCTCCCCTCTCTTCTCTCAGCTATCCTCTACAGAGACAGAGGAGCAGTCTCAGCTGAAGGCCCTGTTGAGATGGAGACGACTCTCTGACGAGCTACGGAACTCAGAGGAGGAGCTACAGATCCTCAGGTCTGCCCTCATCTGATCACCTTATTGGTGGACAGGTCGGTCTGCCTGTCGAGCTCACCATCTCATTGGCCGACTGGCCTGCCTGTTTGGTGTACAGTACCAGTCAAAAGTTTGGACACACCTTGCCAAGAGTGTGCAAAGCTGTCATCAAAGCAAAAGGTGGCTACTTTGAAGAATCTAAAATATAAACCATATTCTGGTTTGTTTAACACTTTTTTGTTTACTACATAATTCCATATGTGTTTCTTCATAGTTTTGATGTCTTCAATAGTTATCTACAATGTAGAAAATAATTAAAAAATAAAGAAAAACCATTGAATGAGAAGATGTGTCCAAACTTTTGACTGGTACTGTATATCTCTCAGCCCTCTGACACCCGTTGGCACATTTAATCAGGACTCATGGTCAGTAACCTTTTCTCAATGAGCATCATCATCATCATCATCATCAGATAAAGCGTGGCTAGTGTACAATTTGCTACTGTATGGAAATGAGATAATGCAATGCAATGTGATAGTGATGATGATATAATGCAATGTGTGCCACAGATGCTTTGATTATCCAAAGCGACACACTGTAGAGTAAGTGCATCCGTTTAAGATCCCAGTGGGAATCTAACCCACAGCCTTGGCTTTCCTCGTGCCATGCTCTACCAACTGAACATGCTCTACCAACTGAACATGCTCTACCAACTGATCCACACAGCACCACATCACGGGATCACTGGAGACACTAGTAACCATGAATGCCTTTCTGTGAAAACCGCGGTCATTTCTGCTGTGTTTGTCATTTCTGCTGTGTTTGCCTATTTCTGCTGTGTTTGCCTACTTCCAGGCGGCTGTGTTAGTAAATGACTAAATTGACATTTAATTAAACATATTATTTTTACCTTTACTGTCTTACCTGGTACGTACTGGACAGTAGGTTCTAAAACAGGGAGAGTAGATTAGTCTTGTCCTAGATGGGGCGCGTGGGAGCACATTAAAATCACAGTGCATTCCTGAGGTTCAGGTGGGGCAGGTGTGGCTATACATCCAGGTGTACTGTCCCGACAGATCTGTGGCAGGTTTGATCTATGGGTTAATAGTCCCACACACACACACACACTCACGCAAACACACACACACACACACACACACACGCAAACACACACACACACGCACACACACCACGCAAACACACACACACACACACACACACACACACACACACGCACACACACACACACACACACACCCACACAAACACGCACACATGCTCACATACTGGGTCCCACACCCAGTTGGCTGGTGGGATCACATAGTCACCATGGGGATTAACAGTTCCAATACGGGTGTGTCCATATGAGGGAGAATGAAGGTGATTAGTAAATTGGTGTACAGTTTCTTGGCACCTGAAAACGTGAGATAAACTATGTTAAAACACTCCTAGAGCAAAAAGTTCTCAAAACTGCAAAGTGAATTCATACACATTCGTTATGGTGGCTTAGATCTTTTGTGAAAAGCTTGAGGAGATGTATTAATAGTTTTCAAATTTCAGGCAACCTTTACAAAGCTTACAAAATTGTTAAGATACAAAAACAAGCAACAAGCATTAGCTCATTTGCAGTGCCGAGTCCAAGTTTGCAAGGAATAATCCTCTTAGACTAACAACCTTAAGAGGAATTACCGTTTTTTGACATGGCAGCCGTGCCTCTGTTTGTGTTATTCCAGCGGGTTTACCAGGGTAAATCTCTGGAGCAGGGAAAGTTCAGACAATCTCAGCCCCTCCGTTCAGATGATCTCACACTGTTCCAGAATTGAAAACTAGCCTATTGATGTGGGATATACTAAGACCCTGACACACAGACACACACACACACACACACAGACACACACACACACACACAGCTGTACCGGTAGTTCAGTCTGTCTGGGCTGGTTCACAGCATTAGATGTGGTGAAAAGTATTATAACCAAACACTTAGTTTGGTTGTCAGTGCACAGAAGAAGTTAAGCGAGCTTGATGAGGTGGAACATCAGAACCAGGACTCCCTGGCAACCAAAGTTCACCCATTCACTATTCAGACCCAGAACCACCAGGGCCTCACGGTTTTATCTGTCCAGTTCAGATGAGTTATATTTAGGTACGGAGGGCTGGGAGACCATTCTTCCTAGTGATTTATTTGAGTGGTGGGTGTTTTTTAGTTTGTTTTTTTAGACGTTATCCGGTTTCCACAGTGAATCGTGTGTCATCACACACATGCACGCACGCACGCACACACACACACACACACACACACACACACACACACACACACACACACACACACACATACACACACACACCCTGCCTTTTCCCTGCCTAAAAGCAGCAGCTTCGTACCCATTCAGAGCAAAGGGTAAAGGGTGGGTGTCGTTTGTCTAACGAGACTGTGATGGATCCACTGGATATTGTTCCCTCTTTCTCTCCTTGCACACATCTGTTGCTATTTATTGAGTGTATGCGCACGCACGCACACACACACACACACACACACACCCTGCTCAGAGGAGATACATTGCTGTCTTAAAGTGGTCTTTTTTTTTATCACCTGTGGACCCACAGACAGAGCTGGGCGGTAGTGAGGGAGGAATATCACAACAAAAGAAAAGGCTTCAGCAGACAGAAAGAAGAGAGAGGCTGGGAAAGACAGAGACGTTTGTTGCACATGTAAACCTACAAGGGGAGGCTGTCTCATCATTGTCAATATCAAGTAATGACTTGTTATGACAAAGCAACGGATACAGTGTCCAATATAATACATTTTTTCCACGTATTTGATGATTATAGTTAATGTGATGATACAGTAACATGGTTAACCTAATCTTTAAGTTATTAGATTTTCTGTTAACTGTGAGTAATGTTAGTCGGTCTCTGGGGTTGACTTGAGACGTTTAGAGTACAAGATCTGAAATAGATTTCTCAGAAAGCATCCCCTCGGTGTCCTATAGTACCACCGCTAGGAGAAAGTGCTGGAGATAAATCACCAAGTACACACACACACACACACACACACACACACACACACACATCATAACCTCCTACACACACGTGTTCAGAACTGTACCGAGAAGAGGCTTTCAGAGAATTCCAAGAAGCTGATTTCCCTGATTTCTACTGTGCAGACCAAACACTGGAGTGTCATATCCTCCCCTCCGCCTTCCCTCCCTCCTTCCCTCCCTCCCTCCCTCCCTCCCTTCCTGCCTCCTACTCCTTCCATCTAAAGCAGTTAATAGTCCATTACCCGCCTGTGTTAGAAGGGCAAACCAGGTAGCCCTGTTGCCCTGTTGCCCTATGGAACTGGAAACAATCACCATAGAAAGGCTGAGAGGACAAATAGCTAAGAGATAGATTGCAGAGATACACACTGTTATGATATGATGTGTGTGGCGGCGAGTGTGTGTGTGTGTGTGTGTGCGTGCGTGCGTGTGTGTGTGTGTGTGTGTGTTTGGGTGTGTGTGTCGGGGGGGGGGCCTTCCCTGTCTGTAGCATGGTGTCCTGTCCCTGTGTGAGAGAAAGGGCCAGTGATGAAGGGTGTATTGATTGGGGAGCCGGGCGCCAGTGTATCGACTGTGGAGGGGTGCTGATCCTTCAAGGCCCCACGATTGGCACACTGAGCTAATCTCCTCTAAAACATAAATACAATTTAACTCAAACTGTCATCAAGACACCGCTCACACAAATGCTCTCCGTTTGTTTATTTTGAGTGTTTGTTTGTGTGTGTGTGTGTGTGTGTGTGTGTGTGTGTGTGTGTGTGTTGTGTGTGTGTGTGTCTTCTCCAGAAGAAAAGGCTCAGTGAGTCATGGGCAGTAAAGTCAAAGCGTAGCGCGAGGAGGTCGTATAAACACCATAGAAAGCCATTATAAATCTGGAGCTGATTTCTGGCCTGCCTGCAGCACCATGGCAGCCTGGTGAGAGGTCTACCGCTACACTAGGGCTCTGGCTGGAGCAGTGCTGCTCGATTCCTGCTCTCCACAGAACATAACAAGTCCCACATCTCAAAGGGAGAGGTTCAGGACACGCAGTACTGGAGCCGTCACTGTTTCCCGATGTTCACATGGGTCGAAACTTGTAAACTTGCGTGGATATTTGAAACGTTTGACCTCCTTTCTCATCTAGTTCCCTCACTGCTCTCTCCCTCTCTCTCTCTCTCTCTCTCTCTCTCTCTCTCTCTCTCTCTCTCTCTCTCTCTCTTCTCCTGTCTGTCTATCTGTCTGTCTGTCTGTCTGTCTGTCTGTCTGTCTGTCTGTCTGAAGGCCCAACATGGAGAGCACAGGGCAGGTCAGTGAGTCGGGGTCCTCCATGGTCAAACACGCCCTCAACCCTGAGAAAACCTTCATGCAAGTCCACTACCTCAAGGTGAGGAACCACACTGAAACATCAGTCTACATAGCAAGACAAGCTTGAATGAATGACAAAATACTACTTACTTAATTCATTCATTCATTCATGGATGCAGTTCCTATGTTATTATTAGTCATTTAAAATATGAGGACAAGGTTATTTGATCTGCGTTGGCTAGAGGAGTGACTGTCCTCTGGGTCCTCTGGTGCAGGGATACTTCCTCCTCAGGTTCCTGGCCAGTCAAGTAGGAGAAGAACGTTTCGCCAACTTCTTTCGACTCTTTGTGAAGACGTACCATGGACAACTCATTCTGTCTCAGGTACGGTTTGTGCTGTGGTTTTCTAACCGGAACTGTGACAGATGTAGCATAACTGTTGGACCTCTGATGGTGATATATGATGTAATCATCGCCCTTTATGACCTAATAAAGTGTGTATCATGGAGACAGCCCTGAAATGGTTAATGATGTGTGCTCTCCTCTCGTGCCTATACATCAGCATATGTGTTAGTCCTGCTGGGGCCCTGAAGCTGTGAGTGGTCACACCTGGCTGTGTGTGTGTGTGTGTGTGTGTGTGTGTGTGTGCGTGCGCGTGCGCGTGTGTGTGTGCACGTGTGTGTGAGCCTTTCCACCTGGGTCTTTGTGTCTGCAGTGGCAGGCCTGAATGCATGTTTCATAAACACACTTAGGGTGTACCAGTGACCTCAACCCCCCCCCCCCCCCCCCCCCCCCTCCCCTCTCTCTCTCTCTCTCTGTACGAACACTTCATGTATGTAGAATTGATATAATTAACCACCGATCGTTCTGATGCAGGATTTCTTGCGAATGCTGCTGGAGACATTCCCACACATGCAGAGGTAAGTGAATGTGAATCATGAGTTTAAACCAGTTGTCAATCCAGACAAAACACTGGTTGACTGAAGCACCAATGAAAGCAGCAGTCGCGCCCAGTGAACACGCCCCCAGTCCCCACTAAGTCTAATTGAAGTGTAAAAGGATTTCAACTCTATCGTTTCTCTCCCTCTCTCCTCTCCTCTCCTCAGTCCTCTCTCCTCTCCTCAGTCCTCAGTCCTCTCTCCTCTCCTCTCCTCAGTCCTCAGTCCTCTCTCCTCTCCTCAGTCCTCAGTCCTCTCTCCTCTCCTCTCCTCAGTCCTCTCTCCTCTCCTCTCCTCAGTCCTCAGTCCTCTCTCCTCTCCTCTCCTCAGTCCTCAGTCCTGCCTCCTCTTCCGTTTTCTAATCCCCGTCTCCACCCCTCTCTCTTTTATTAGTGTAACTCCCCCCCCCTCCTCCCTCTCTTTCTGTCTCTCTTTGCTATCCTTCTCTCTACTTCCACCCCCCCTCCTCCCTCTCTTTCTGTCTCTCTTTGCTATCCTTCTCTCTACTTCCACCCCCCCCTCCTCCCTCTCTTTCTGTCTCTCTTTGCTATCCTTCTCTCTACTTCCACCCCCCCCCCCCCCCCCCCTCTCTCTCTCTCTCTCTCTCTCTCTCTCTCTCTCTCTCTCTCTCTCTCTCTCTCTCTCTCTCTCTCTCCTGCTCTAAGCAGTGTCTGTTCCCTGCTCGTGTTGGAGAGTGTGCCTGATTGAATTAAAGTGAGAGGGAGAGTTAGGAGTTAGGAGTTAGGATTTAGGGACAGTCAATATTTGTGTCTGCTGCGTCACCTGTAAAGAGCTGTTTGTGTGTGTGTGTTGGGTGGGTGGGTGGGTGATTCGGTGGGGGGAGGGGGGGTCTGTGTGTCTGTTTGTATGTGTGTGTGTGTGTGTGTGTGTGTGTGTGTGTGTGTGTGTGTGTGTGTGTGTAGGTCTGTCTGTCTGTCTGTCTGTCTGTCCGTCTGTCTCTCTCTGTATCCCTGTGTGTTGGTGTTGGTGTGTGTGTGTGTGTGTGTGTGTGTGTGGGTGTTTCTCTTTTTTCTTTAAGGTGTTGCCATAAACGTCTTGGCGGTCACGACCAGAACAATTTTCCCAGGATGCACTATTCTTTTTGCGTTCTTAGCTAATAACAGTTGTCACATGAACAATAATACTTACATTCTGCCATTGTGTTGTAGACAAGGCCTCACCTTGGGAGCTATTTACGCTGACTGGCTGGACCGACCGGAATTCCAAAGGTAACTACTGGCTGTGTGTCTGACATACAGTACCAGGTCAAAAGTTTGGACACACCTCGCCAAGAGTGTGCAAATCTGTCATCAAAGCAAAAAAAGGTGGCTACTTTGAAGAATCTAAAATATAAACCATATTCTGTTTACTTTTTCTGTTTACTACATAATTCCATATGTGTTCCTTCATAGTTTT
>NC_139661.1:21266155-21271155 GCF_951799395.1 Argentina silus
TACCCCAGTAGTCCTACCCCTGTAGTCCTACCCCCGTAGTCCTACCCCCGTAGTCCTACCCCCGTAGTCCTACCCCTGTAGTCCTACCCCCGTAGTCCTACCCCCGTAGTCCTACCCCTGTAGTCCTACCCCCGTAGTCCTACCGGTCATAAAAGACAACAACTCTCTCCAGCGTAGTCCTACCCCGTCATAAAAGACGACGCGCGTAACAACAAGCAGCCGTTCTACAGGCACGTAGGGGGGAGGGTTCTTGGAATGTAACATCCAGTGAGATTGCGAGCACATTCTCCCATCGCTTCATGTGGTTCCTCTGAAAAAAGTGATTTGGAGGTTAGGGCTCCGGGAGACTAAGGACAATACAACACATGTACATTCATTGTGTCCAAAGAGGAGATGAGGCGATTTTGGACATACTGGTTGAGTTGGTGCATAACAGGTGAATAACAGGTGAATAACAGGTGAATAACAGGTGAATTCACCAAGAATAGATTGCGAGTGCAGCTTGGTAACAAAAAAGTGTTAAACAAACCAGAATATGGTTTATATTTTAGATTCTTCAAAGTAGCCACCTTTCGCTTTGATGACAGCTTTGCACACTCTTGGCAAGGTGTGTCCAAACTTTTGACCGGTACTGTACATGCACCACGCATTATATAAACGCATTGGAACTGACCAGAGCTTAACTTTGGTTTAACTTCGATCACCCCAGGATAATACGGTTTTTACTTCAGGTTTTCTTCTATTTTCTTCAAGGTTGCGAGCGAGCGCAGACAACAACTCTCTCCAGCGTAGTCCTACCCCCGTAGTCCTACCCCCGTAGTCCTACCCCTGTAGTCCTACCCCCGTAGTCCTACCCCCGTAGTCCTACCCCTGTAGTCCTACCCCCGTAGTCCTACCCCTGTAGTCCTACCCCCGTAGTCCTACCCCCGTAGTCCTACCCCTGTAGTCCTACCCCCGTAGTCCTACCCCCGTAGTCCTACCCCTGTAGTCCTACCCCCGTAGTCCTACCCCCGTAGTCCTACCCCTGTAGTCCTACCCCTGTAGTCCTACCCCCGTAGTCCTACCCCTGTAGTCCTACCCCCGTAGTCCTACCCCCGTAGTCCTACCCCTGTAGTCCTACCCCCGTAGTCCTACCCCCGTAGTCCTACCCCTGTAGTCCTACCCCCGTAGTCCTACCGGTCATAAAAGACAACAACTCTCTCCAGCGTAGTCCTACCCGGTCGTAAAAGACAGATGAATAGCGCCAGATGAATAGCAGTGAGATAGCGTAGGGTAGCGTAATAAAGAATAGTTCGCTTTTTCTCCCAGTTGAATGACATCACCGAATTCTCTTCTGTTGCTTTGGGAAGCTATCTGTGATTTGCTTCAGTAAAGGCTTTACTGCATCGCAGGCGAGGTGGACTACAGAACCGTCACAAAAGCCCTGCAATCCTTTAGTGGATTCAGGATTTGGCCTTTGGTTGGTATAGACAGAGATAGGTTGACAACAAGAATAATAATACAAAAAAGACACACACACACACTCACACACACACACACACACACACTCACACTCACACACACACACACACACACACACACACACACACTCACACAGATTGCAGAGTGTGGTTGTCATGGAAATGATGAACAAATGATTGTTCGGGGTGGAGGGACTTTAGAGGACTACTTTTTTAACAGATTTGATAGACTCTCTTTATCTCTCTCTCACACACACACACACACACACACACACACACACACACACACACACACACACAGACACACACACACATATATAAAAAGGGACTTGTATACAGTTGTAGCATACATACTGTATACATTTGGACATTTGTGTTTACTAAACATCACCAGCTTCCTTTAGTATTGTGCTGCTGGCTGTCACTCAGTTTGTGTGTGTGCGTGTGTGTGTGTCTGCCTACGTGTGCCTGCCTGCGTGTGTGTGATGTTATTGTTCTACTGTCTAAATACTGAATGTATTTGTGACAGAGCCAAGTCGTTCTCTGTTTGGGGTTGGACACACACACACACACACACACACACTCACACACACACACACAGAGTCAGAATGTATGTGTGTGTGTGTGTGTGTGTGTGTGTGTGTGTGTGTGTGTGTGTGTGTGTGTGTCTCTCTTTCTTTCTGTCTCTTTCTGTCTCTTTCTGTCTCTCTCTCACACACACACACACACACATTCTGACTGTGTGTGTGTGTGTGTTTGTGTGAGAGAGAGAAAGAGACAGAAAGAAAGAGACACGCACACACACACACACACACACACAGAAAGAGAGAGTCTATCAAATCTGTCAGAAAACTAAAGTCCTCTCCATCTGTGTGTGTGTGTGTGTGTGTGTGTGTGTGTGTGTGTGTGTGTGTGTGTGAGAGAGCAGTTCACGTGAGTTGTGTGTGTAGGGCAGAGACAGGGGATAGGTTTCCCCCTTTAGTGGAAATGTGCTTTCACCACCAGTCTATTGAGGCTATTGTTACCTTCAACCCTGACCTGGTCATGAGATCAAACAGTATGTGTGCGTGCGTGCGTGCGTGCCTGTGTGTGTGCGTGCGTGCATGCGTGTGTGTGTGTGTGTGCCCTCCCCATGGGAAGGGGAGTTTCCAGCCAGGGAGTTCACCTTTTCCTCTCTTGATATCGTACACACACACATACACACACACACACACACACACACACACACACACACACACACACACACACACCCACACACACACACACACACACACACACAGAAATCCAAGCAGACTATAGGCTTTGCTGCTCGATGAAGGAGATGAGAACGAAAGAGTTTAAGTCCTATGTGACACACAGAGAAGGGGAGTTATCCTCTAACAGATTAGCACCTGTCTGCATGGGTGGACGTGCTTGGAGAATGGGAGGTAATCGGGTCTGTGTGTGTAACAATATTTAGTGTCAGGTATGTGTCTGAATCTGTGTGTGTGTGTGTGTGTGTGTGAGTGTGGGGAGGATTTTCATAAGGTGCCGGTAGAGAGAAGAAACTAGGGTGGGCCCCACAGAGACCCTTAAAGATGGGGGGGGGGGCGTTTTATAACACTTGCCTCCCACAAAATGGAATCTGACATGGTTGCCAGACAGAGAAGATGGAGGAGGAGGAGAGGGAGAAGGGAAGAGGAGTGGTGTAGAGAGGAGAAGAGAGAAGGAGGGAAAAGGATGAGGTGAGGTGAAAAGAGGGGGAGGAGAAGAGAGGAGAGAAAATAGTGCTTTTTCCTCCCCTTTAAAATACAGATGGGGGGGGGGGGGCAGTTGCAAGGACATATCCTAGCTACATAGCTCCCACAGGCTAAAGCTATCAGACTCCATAGCTCTGTTTCAGTTGCAAGGACATACATTACACATTACCACTGTCTGAAAATCCTCTCAGACCCTCTCTACTCAAACCCTCCCTGCTCTCAGTAGAAAGGACACATACAGGGAGGTCTGCCAGGGTTAAGGATCATATAGGGGGGTCTGTCAGGGTTAAGGATCATACAGGGGGGTCTGCCAGGGTTAAGGATCATACAGGGGGGTCTGCCAGGGTTAAGGATCATATAGGGGGGTCTGTCAGGGTTAAGGATCATACAGGGGGGTCTGCCAGGGTTAAGGATCATACAGGGGGGTCTGCCAGGGTTAAGGATCATATAGGGGGGTCTGCCAGGGTTAAGGATCATATAGGGGGGTCTGCCAGGGTTAAGGATCATACAGGGGGGTCTGCCAGGGTTAAGGATCATATAGGGGGGTCTGCCAGGGTTAAGGATCATACAGGGGGGTCTGCCAGGGTTAAGGATCATACAGGGGGGTCTGCCAGGGTTAAGGATCATATAGGGGGTGTCTGCCAGGGTTAAGGGTCATATAGGGGGTCTGCCAGGGTTAAGGATCTCCTGGTATTTCTTTGCCATTTTAGGATATTTCACAAAACACAGTTTGAGGCTAAAGCTATGAGAGCAAAAAAGGGGCGTTAAGTGAAAAAAAAGTACGCAGAAGAAGTCGTGTAACTGTTTCAGAGAGTCAGAGAATGTGTGTTGTGTGTGTGTGTCTGTGTGTGTGTCTGTGTGTGTCGCTCTGTGTGTCGCTCTGTGTGTGTCTCTATGTATGTCTGTCTGTGTGTGTGCATGTGTCTGTGTGTGTGTGTGTGTGTGTGTGTGTGTGTGTGTGTGTATGTGTGTGTGCGTGTGCGTGTGTGTGCGTGTGTGTTAGTGAGTGGAGAGCTAGCACCAGATTCTGATGTGATAACAGAGTAAGAATAGCACATTGTCGTCATCCCCCCCCTCCTCGCGCAAATGCTCACAGACCAAACACACACACACACACATTCCACTCACTCACACCCACTAAATCACCCCCCCCCACACACACACACACACATGCACGCACACACACACATACACATACACACAAATGCAAACACACTTTCATTTTTACATCTTACCCCATTTTCACATCAGTCTCTATGGAGCCTCCGTCCTCAACTACGGCGCAGAGAGGGAACCAGAGAGAGAGGGGCTGTATGCACCTGGTCTGTCCCAGAGAGACGCAGGCAAGGCTGGGCACAGCTCACACCACCATGGGGGTCTCTCTCTGGAGGTCTACCGCCCTTTCACGTTGTCAGTCACACACATGCAAACAATCTGATTCCTTCTACATATCATTACTAACAATCGTGATACAGGATATGAAATACATCAAACTTAGTCGTTTAAACATTAATTAAAACGTCTTTTTTGGGGGGGATTGAAACATTAATAACTATATTTCTCTTTCCCTAAAATCTGGTTACGGTTTTCATTTGAAGCGGGACTTTATTCCGCTCTAGAAATCCTAACAATCTGCAGAGATAGAGACATAACTTTATGGAAAGATTTTCTTCCTTAATTTGTCTCTCTGTGCTGTTTTTTTTTTCACCGGTGTTCTCCCAAAGGTTTCGAGTTTTAATAAGAACAAGCTTTGTCCCCCCCCCCCCCTCTCTCTCTCTCTCTTTATTTCTATTCCTGTCTT
>NC_139661.1:21278655-21303655 GCF_951799395.1 Argentina silus
TTAACCACCAGGTAAACACACACACACACACACACACACACACACACACACACACACACACACACACACACACACTGAACAAGTCATGTTCGTGTGTCTGTCCAAGCATAATGGATGCTTGAGCATAAAATGTTGATATACTGTATATGAGAATAATTGTTTTTGTGTGTGTGTGTGTACTCCAGGCCATGGGTGTGTATCTCTACGGGGAGTTGATGGTGCAGGAGGACCCAGAGCAGCAAGCCCTGGCTTGTCGCTGTCTCTCATTGGTCCAGGACGAGATGGACCAATCAGCACGCAGAGTGGTGGAGGAGATGGTCCTATGATGAGGAGTCCTATGAGGACCGTCATACAGGTACGACCCACTTGGGCTTTTTAGAGCAAATTCATCAGCTTTCCTATACTCAAGCTCTAAGGAGACTTTGTGAGCATCATTATTCTTTGAAATATATATACAGAGGAGGGCTATATATATATATATACAGTACCTATAGGAACATATATATATATATATATATACAGTACCAGTCATATATATATATATATACAGTACCAGTCATATATATATATATACAGTACCAGTCATATATATATATATATATATACAGTACCAGTCATGTATATATATATATACAGTACCAGTCATATATATATATATATATACAGTACCAGTCATATATATATATATATACAGTACCAGTCATATATATATATATATACAGTACCAGTCATATATATATATATACAGTACCAGTCATATATATATATATACAGTACCAGTCATATATATATATATATACAGTACCAGTCATATATATATATATACAGAGGAGGGCTATATATATATATACAGTACCAGTCATATATATATATATATATACAGTACCAGGGCTATATATATATATACAGTACCAGTCATATATATATATATATATATACAGTACCAGTCATATATATATATATACAGTACCAGTCAAAAGTTTGGACACACCTTCCCAAGAGTGTGCAAAGCTGTCATCAAAGCAAAAGGTGGCTACTTTGAAGAATCTAAAATATAAAACATATTCTGGTTTGTTTAACACTTTTTTGTTTACTACATAATTCCATATGTGTTCCTTCATAGTTTTAATGTCTTCAATATTAATCTAAAAAATAAAGAAAAACCATTGAAAGAGAAGGTGTCTCCAAACCTTTTACTGGTACTGTATATATATATATATATATATATTGCGTTATAGGTGTATGGCTTGCTTGTTGTATCACTAGCCTCAATAGGAAATGACCATTGACCACCATTCACTGTCTATTCATGTCTTCATTGATATTCTGTGTCCGGCGCCTGTGTTTCTCATGTGGATGTGTGGGATCGTTCTGCTGTCTTGGTGTTGCTCTGAGACGGCTTTCTTTGTTTTGGATCTCTCCTGCCCTCACAGACGGTCCACCCTGAAGTGACTTGGCCACCTCTAGTGCACATTCCTTGGTGTGTGTGTGTGTGTGTGTGTGTGTGTGTGTGTGTGTGTGTGTGTGTGTGTGTGAGAGCTCGGAACGGGGCCTTTTCCGCAGTTTCACAGGAGCGCCGTCAGGATGTGTTTGTCAGTGCAGGAATTTGGGAATGTGTTCCTCAAACAAACGAGAGAGAGAGAGTAGGGGTCAGTGAACGTTTTCAGAGAAGGGCTCAGGAGACAGAGAAGGGCTCAGGAGACAGAGAAGGGCTCAGGAGACAGAGAAGGGCTCAGGAGACAGAGAAGGGCTCAGGAGACAGAGAAGGGCTCAGGAGACAGAGAAGGGCTCCGTTGGACTGTGTGGGTTTTTACACTGTTTACCCTGAAATTCCGTGTGTGTGTGTGTGTGTGTGTGTGTGTGTGTGTGTGTGTGTCTGTGTGTGTGGGCGAGGGGTTTATTTGTTACTTAGCCTCTGAAACGAGGGGAAGAGAGATGTATAATTTAACTAGACAGACAGAGAGCCAGACAGGAATAGGTCAGGTCTGGTCTCTTTGAAGGAGTAGACCTTTTCATGATTGAGGCACGCAATCACAGAAACTTTATCAAATAACTTCAAAAGTGTCAAGAATAGTCCATTTAGCCCTCCTAAAGACCTCTTCATCCCCACTACCCCCCCTGTACTAACCTTAACCCCAACCCTAGAGACCTGTTCACCCCCACTACCCCCCTGTACAAGTTCTCTCCTGTTAATAAAAAATAAATAAAAAAAGGCTTCTGGCATTACGACTGCCAATGGCCCCTGGTCCGAGCATTGATTACCTTGTCTTATGATGACTGATGGATAGATGATTCACTTACTTAAACAAATGTATTTGTTGTAAGTCGCTTTGGATAAAAGCGTCTGCTAAATGCCATAAATGTAAATGTAAAAAAGTCTGTTAGCCATGCCAGTGTGCAGTACTTCACCAGACTTCTTTCAAATATCAGAATCAGAATCAGAATCAGAATTAAGAATCAGAATAAGAATTTTTTTATTTGGCAAAGTATATTTGCACATACAGGAAATTGACTTGGTGAGGTTGGTGCATGGGACATAAAAAACAAATAGGAAATATTGACAAGAAATTTACAAAATAGCAAAATGTTAACAAAATAGCAATAACAACTTTACAAATTTACAAAAAAGAGCAGAGGCTGTGAAATGGTTATGGGGCATGTACACTATAAATTAAAATAAGATTAAATAATTATAAATTACAAATTACACTGTCAGTGCATTGTGTATGTGACAGGAGGGGGGGGGGGGGGGGTGGACGTCCCAGAGTCAGTGAGAGGCAGGGGGCTTGTTTGTGAGCCCCACTGCCATGGGGAAGAAACTGTTCAGGTGGCGCAAGGTTTTAGTCTTGATTTACCGGAACCTTTTGCCGGATGGAAGTCTATGGAAGAGGTTGTGACCAGGATGGGAAGGGTCAGCTATGATCTTTCCTGCTGTCTTACCTATATCCAATACTGAACAACCTTTGTCTTGATTTACGACAGTCTCAAGCCATTGCATATGGAGGCGACTTTAGATCTGTATCTGTATTTTCTTCTTACAGAAGAAAAATAGAAATCCGAGGACGGGCTCATCGTAATGCATGGAATGGAATGAGGAATGGTATGTTTGAGGCCTCCACCAGCCTCCCCTGGTACAAGGGTTAATGTGAGTCTGTACTAACCTGTACGTTGTGGCCCAGAAGTACATGTGTAAAGAAAGGTTGTTGTTTGAGGTGCTACTCAATTCCTGTCCGGCAAGAAGAGAGAGAGCGACTTAAGGGACACACCAGACACACAGACAGAAGGACAGATAGACAGATAAAACCTTTATCAGGCCGTGACAAAGCCAGGATGAGGCATGCTTTTATCCTTTCCCACACACACACACACACACACACACACACACACACACACACACACACACAGGACAGCTTTATGCATTTGTCGAGTGGAGGAAAAAGGCTTTCCAGGCGAGTGCTGTGTGTCTGTCTCATCTCTGATAAATCACTTCTGCTGGGGCCACTACACACACACACACACACACACACACACACACACACACACACACACAGTCACAGTGCCTCTGTCACAGTGTCTCTGTCACAGTGCCTCTCTGTCTCCATCCATTGATGTCTGGTCATCATCATTCACTCCCTTCGTCCTTGTAGAACCTCAGCTTTAGGACAGAACACAATCTATGAAAAGGGGGAAATAGAGAACAGAATAGAATCCCGTTCTACGCGTTGTTTCTCTGTGTCATTCAGCAGACACCTTTACCCAAAGTGACTTACAGTCAACTGACGTTATTCTGTTTAATGGATACAACTCTTGTGGCTCTCCTCTGTTCTAAGCCTGGTCTGCACCACCACAGCAGGTGGACCATCTCCACATCCAACCCTCTCAGTGACGGCACAGTAGGATTAACAGGACTAAACTGGACGTGGCAAGAGAGTCTTTACAAAGAATAACATGTCTGTCAGGGAACTTTTTTTCCCCTCTGTGTTTTTAAAGGAAGGGGGCGGTCTCCCTCCCTCCCTTTCTTTCTTCCTTTCTTTCTTTATTTCTCCTCCCTCGTTCTTTTCTTCCCTCCGGTACATGCCTCTGGAATCCCTCCTGATCCTCTTAATGAGGGGCATATCGCCGGTGTAGCCGACCGTGGCGAATGGGAGAGGAGGAGAGGGGGAGCGAGGGAGGAAGAGAGGGGAGGGAGGGAGGAACTGCAGGTCTGGCCTTTCATGTCAGGATTCTGTGGCTTCCTGGCGTGCTGATGCTGAGGGAGAGAGGGGGAGAGAGATAGAGAGGGGGAGAGAGAGTTGGGGAGAGAGAGAGGGGGGTAGAAAGAGGGGAACAGACAGAGAAAGAGAGAGAGAGAGAGCTAGAGAAAGAGAGAGAGAGAGATCCTGGCCTTTCATGTCTAGGTTGTGTGGGTTCCTGGCGTGCTGATTTGTGACTTAAGATAAAATCACATTGCCAGGGATTACCACACAGCCTAGGCCCAGCCGGCTGCCATGGCAACCAGAGGCACCGCCGCCCGCAAAAATAAAGTCAAATAAGACATGATGATCTGAGAGAGTGTGTGTGTGTGTGTGTGATGTTGATGAGCTGAGAGGCCCTATACAGGAGAACGGGGTACAGAGAGAGCATGGAAACTTTTGAGCTCACTTTGAGAATGTGTGTGTGTGTGTGTGTGTGTGTGTGTGTGTGTGTGTGTGTGTGTGTTAGTGCGTGTGTCAGGCAGACAGTTGAAGTGACCTCTCTCCAGCCAGGCGCAGAGCTTAGCTGATTGGTGAACAGTGATTGATCTCCTCTTTGTTCACAGTGGCTAAGTTCTGCACCTGAGGAGAGCATGACAGAGAGAACGAGACAGAGATCATGAAAACGGGAGGTGTACGTTCACCCTGTGCAGTCCCGTCTCTCCCTCACAGACTCCACACACCCTATAGGGCCCCCGACCACTAAGTGTTTTTTTTTTTCTTTTTTCTTTGGGAGGCATCGTGAATGTGTTGGTTGTCACTTTTTTTTTTGTTGTTGCACCATTTGTGCAATTCCCCTACTCCCCCCCAAAAAAGATTTGCCTCTTTTAAAAAGCAACCGAAGACTTTTCTTTTAAGCTTTCAACAAGCCTGCCCTTCTTTTCTTTTTTTGCTTAGGTTGAGCCGGCTCTGACTCTCTCTGTGTTTCTGGAGCTCCCGTTCCAGTTGCGTACTGTATCTGAGGCCTGTTTGAGTGTTTCAGCTGTCTTCTGTGGGATGAGCGGCCTTTAGCATGCTAGAGGAATTCCTTTCTCCTGTCTCTGCCTGTCTGGAGAACTACCCCAGCAGCACAGCAGAGAGCCACTTGGGATTCACCCTGAGGAATCCCACTTTGAGGTCCCTTCACAAGTTTGACATGCTGCGCGATGTTCCTAATGAGCAGAGCGTTCCGCTCTCCTGCCCCGCCTCTTCCTCCGTCTCTTCCTCTCCTTCGCTCTCATCCTGCTTCCCTCTCGCTCTCTACCTTCACAGTGACGCTTCCCTTTCTGTTCTCCTTTTTCCTCCGGCTCGCTTTCTCTCTCTCCCTCTTTCTCTCTCTCTCCCCCCCCCTCTCTCTCTCCCCCCCCTCTCTCTCTCCCCCTCTCTCTCCCTCTTTCTCTCTCCACCTCTCTCTCTCTCTCTCTCTCTCTCCCCCCCCCCTCTCTCTCACTCTCCCCCTCTCTCTCTCTCTCTCTCTCCTCTCTCTGGTGCTGGTGCTGGTGCTGGTGCTGGTGCTGGTGCTGGTGCTGGTGCTGGTGCTGGTGCTGGTGAGACCTCCCAGTCACAACAGAGCTGAGGAGAGGTGCTGCTGACTGAGACAGTGTGGGCCCTAGAGGAGAACTATCCTCCTGCTCTTCATCCTCCTCCTCCTCCTCCTCTCCTCCTTCATACACCTCCTCTTCCCCCTCCCCCTCCCCCTCCCCCTCTTTTCAATTTTGCCATCTTAGAAAGATTTACATTTTGCGAAGCACCAACAAATATTTTCTGTTTTAGACTCATTTATTACATGATTATAATCTCATTGACAAACAATCAAATTGAATTTTTCTGTTTTTTTTTTTAAATTTATTTTTAAATACATAATAAGTTAATTGCTTTACTCTTTAAATCTCTAGCAACTGTTGGCAATCATGTCTTGGCTTCTTCGTCTTCCTTTTACTCTATGTTGAAAAAGGAATGCCATGTTGTGACCCCCCTCGCAGACGAAGAGTCTGGTAGATGGTGCTGTTCGCTTTGATGCCATAGTCATCCAGCACCTTGCCATCTTGGAGCTCCTTCCCCTTGTGGATCAGCCTCTGTTGGTCCGCAGGAACTCCCTCCTTGTCATGGACTTTGGCTTTCAACTGGGTCACGGTCTCACCCGGCTCAACATCATATGGTTTCGTTTGGTGCTTGTCATTGACGACCAACACCTGGATGTTAGCGATGATCAGCAGCATGACTGTAGAACCAGACTGCAGGCCATAGGAGCTCAGAGCCTTGGAGTCGTCGCTGAGTGTCTGCCCGTTGTCAGTGGACAGCTTCTGCTTTGCCACGGGCACGTTCAGCTGTTGGCAGATGAGCCTCTTGAGATCCCCCACCTTCATGTGTGGCTCCACCCCCATTGAATGTGAGGTCCCGTTCATCAAAGTGATAGTGAGATACATGATAAAACACCTGGAAAAAAAAAAAAAGATTGTATATTTAAAAAGTATTTAATATTTATTGACGGATCTAGAATATCATAGCTACATCAGTATCCACATAATGAAGTATACTGAACTGAATTGCATTTCTTTCAGACCATTGGAATGTCACTAAAATGCTTGATATGTGATTTTATTTGTTTAGCTCTAATTGCCAGAACAAGCTTAGTTGTACCTTGTAGTTTCCTGCCCGTTGCCTGGCAACTCCAAAAATAGCAGATCCAGTAGATACGCCGGAATAGTCTGATACGTCTGTGTTTGTTGATGAACGCAATATCTTGCCGTCTGAAGTGATGTCAGCTCTGTCACCGTCTCCGTCTCTGTCTCATGGTCCGCAGCTGAGCAGGGTATTATACCAGCTGATAGTCCCACCTCCTACAGTTAAGATTCATTTTCCCCTCAGTGACTCAGTACTTTCAGTTTCCATTCTTTGACTTGATGATCATGATGCAGCAGCCTACTGCTGTGTACAGATAACTTAGTGTAGTGTAGCTTGTTGAGCAGCACAATGAAATGTTTTCGAATGGAATTCAGTATAACAATATACACTAGTATGGCAGAAAAAAATAAAGTGTGTCCAATCTAATTGTATTGGTGCAAGTTACTATTTCTACATTTCAGACTGATTCAGACACAATAAACGAAAGACAAATCTGCTGTAGGAGGCCCAGGAAACCTGATCTAGAAAATGAGAGGAATTTCGGGTAGAATTGCGTGACACACACCTACAGTATCAGTCAAACGTTTGGACACACCTTGCCAAGAGTGTGCAAAGCTGTCATCAAAGCAAAAGGTGGCTACTTTGAAGAATCTAAAATATAAACCATATTCTGGCTTGTTTAACACTTTTTTGTTTACTACATAATTCCATATGTGTTCCTTCATAGTTTTGATGTCTTCAATATTAATCTACAATGTAGAAAATAATACAAATAAAGAAAAACCATTGAATGAGAAGGTGTGTCCAAACTTTTGACTGGTACTGTAGGACTGTGTATGAGTCATAGGGATATTACAGGTCAATAAACAGGTGCTGTGTCAGGTGCTGTAAAAACAATGTGATGTGTACGCCTTTCGCGACCAACAACATTCTCAGTGATGACCGAAAACACACGTGATTCTTGATATTGTCAGCTGTTGTAACCATATCTGATCAAAGGGGCATTTCACCACTTTTTAATCTCATATTCATTAGATCCAGCTTCATACTGGTGTCTACATACAGTGCCATGTTGTGGCTGAGGAGAGGACCGTCCTTAACTCCAAAGCTCATACGTCATAGGTCGAGGGGTCAACATATCTTGCACTTATTTGCTGATAAAGAAGCTGGGAAAGA
This sequence comes from Argentina silus, assembly GCF_951799395.1. NCBI lineage: Eukaryota > Metazoa > Chordata > Actinopteri > Argentiniformes > Argentinidae > Argentina > Argentina silus. Next base: position 21,286,668 of record NC_139661.1, read on the forward strand.
AGCGTAGGCGTTGTGAGCTACTATCTCTAACCTCAGCCTGCAGTTAGGAGTGTTCCAAGGTCACATAACATCTTTGATGCAAGGAGAAGGAGCAGTCGGTTTTGGTTCTTCCTCAGTCACATAATTAGGTCAATGAGGTCAATACATTTCATATATGACTTAAGCAAAATAGTACAAATATATTTTTTGCCATTACAGTATATATATAAATACATAAAAAGCCCTAAGAAAATTAGCCCCTATGATGTCAATGGGGATAATAAAAATCAAATACACTGTGATTTTAGAAACAATGAGTTTGCAGCAAGGTAGTTTCCAGCAAAGGGAGTTTCCAGCAAGTTTGCAGCTTTAAGGACCCTGATGACATCATGGGACTTTTCCTTCTTTTTTTTACTACAGAACATAGAAAGAAATTGTTTTCATTTGCAGTATGTAGACACTGGTATGGTGCTGATGATGATGAAAGTGGTGAGGTGCCCCTTTAAAGGGGTGACATCAGTCCTGACTAGCATGGGTGCTCTGACAGACTAATATGGCAACTCTAGTCTTCTAGTCTGGGTACCTATTCCTGAGTCCTCATATGCTCTAGTCTTCTAGGCTAGGTACCTATTCCTGAGTAACTCATATGCTCTAGTCTTCTAGTCTAGGTACCTATTCCTGAGTAACTCATATGCTCTAGTCTTCTAGTCTGGGTACCTATTCCTGAGTAACTCATATGCTCTAGTCTTCTAGTCTAGGTACCTATTCCTGAGTCCTCATATGCTCTAGTCCTTGTCTGTAGAACTACCTACAGTACTATTCATTCTCTTGGAGCCATTTCCCCTGCTATTCATCCTTCATATCTTCCTATTCATCTTCTTTCTCTCTCCTCTTCCCCCCCCCCCCCCCCCATCTCTTTCTCCAATGCAGTTTGAGATGTACATTATTAAGACACACTGACATATTTTCTTTTTTGGTTTTATAGACTTAATTTAATTAATTTAGTTACAATCACATTGACATACAGTGCAATCACATTGACATACAGTGCAATCACATTGACATACAGTACAATCACATTGACATACAGTGCAATCACATTGACATACAGTGCAATCACATTGACATACAGTACAATCACATTGACATACATTATTAAAATTAAAAAACATAAACATAATAGGTGGAATTAGGGAACAGTCATGTCTCAGGTGGACATGTCACATCTTCAGCCGCCTCTCAGACGGAGAGTAAGTTGAATGGTGCTATGAGTTGTGACGCCATAGTCCTCCAGCTTCCTGCCGTCATCCATCTGCCTGCCGTTGTGAATCAGCCTCATTTGGTCTACAGGAACTCCTTCCTTGTTGTGAACTTTGGCTTTGAACTGGGTCACGGTCTCACCCAGCTGAATGTCATATGTCTTCGTCTGGCCCTTTTCGTTTTTGACAAACACCTGAATCGGACCGGGCTCGGTGATCAGCACCAGGACTACACATCCAGAATGCAGACCATAGTCACTCAAACGCTTGGAGTCGTCGTTGAGAATGATCTTGTGACCGTTTTCAGTTGACAGCTTCTGCTTTGCCGTGGGCACGCTCAGGTGTTGGCAGACGAGACTCTTGAGATCCCCCACTGTCATGTGCGGCTGCACCGTCAGGGAACGCGATTCCCCATTCAGCTTTGTGATGGTGATGTCCATGATGAAACAAGGTTACCTGAAAAGGTAATGGAACATGTATTTCATGGCCCTTAAAATACCATCAGTGAAGTAATCAAGGTACAGTACTGAATTGAATTTATTCTAAGATATTTAGATATCTTCCAAGGTATATCTTACAGAATATCTGCCACATGTTATGTGATTTCAGATCTGCTCTATACTTGATTAACAGTGCATGTTTTTCATAGGGTATAGAAAATAGTTTTACCTTGTTGTCTGTGGCTGGATGGTCCAAAAAAAGATAGATCTTTGTTGTCGGATAGTTGGATAAGTCTGTTTGTTGACAAACACAATATCTTCCGTGGAAAGTAAACACTGCCACTGCCTCCTTCTCTGTGTCTGTCTCACAGCTGAGCACAGTTTTATAACAGCTGATGGTCCCGCCCCCTACAGCTAAGATTCGCTTTCCTCTCTCTGACTCAGTACTTTCACTTTCCATTCTCAGAAACAACATCCTGCTGTTGTGTGCAGAAACAAGGACAGACAGAACAGAGACTCTGGAATGCTATGGAATGGAAGTCAATACATGTATAACTATTTAGGATCCCTTTAGACTACACAGTAGTATAGTATGACAACTTGCCACTGACTACAGAATATTCTGCTTTTACAAAACATTACGCTGTTTTCCAATGAAACAAAATATCCTGCTCTTGTTATGCTTTTAGAATTTTTTTTTTTTTTTCTGCCAGTGTGTCCAGTCTAATTTTAAAGGTATAGAGTGTGTGTTTCTGCATATCACACAACAGTACCATCCTTCAGTTTCTATTGCTGATTCAGACACAGACAAAGGAAAAAGAAACTTAGGATGTTTAGGAAATCCCCAGATGATCCAGGTGGTTAATGAGAGGAATGCCAGGTAGACCTGCGTCACACATACCTTGTGTGTGTGAGTCACAGGGATATTACAGGTCAATAAAAAGACAGGTGAAAACAGGCCAATGGCCCGCAGGCCCGAAACCATTCTCAGCAATGAAAAAAAACATGTATGATTCTTGCTATTTTTAGCAGTTTAAACCATGATGTCATAATAATAAGCTGCACTCCTAGAAACCGTATCTTACTAAAGGTACAAGCCATACTCTCTGTTCCTGCCCACAGTGTAATGTGAAATGCACACTTGTATTCAGTGTACTCTCCGTATGCAAGTATTGAGTACGTAGTGCCCAAGTCTTTACAAAGCCCAGGAGTATATTTATGTTCTTGTCTTTGTGTGTAGAACTTCCTGAACGCACAACTCCATATTCTATAGGATTCTGAGCAGGGCGTAGCGCTGTACACACAACCACGGTTGACGTTATTGTGGATCGGGACCGGTCCAATTAGCTTACTAATCAAAACAATGACAGGGGGGGTCGAAACCGTCATTCTCGACCTTTGCCTATTGGACAGTTGGAAGCAGGGAGTTACTGTGGCCATTTTCTTCCGTCCGACAAAATGGCCGCCACTAAGCAAGGACAGATGTGTGAATAAGCAATGAGGGCCATGTGGAGCCTGCCTGTAAAGGCCTATATTTAGAGGCTGTTAAGAGTAATGACTATCAAGGCCCTGTAAAGGAGAGGAATTACCATCAGAGCCTATATCTAAAAGGTGATTTATTACAGTGTAATGGGGTGGAAATGGGGCTCGGCACATCAAAGACAGAAAGCAACTTCGTATAAAGACATGGGGGAAATTAACTTTTTCCTGTCTTTAATGCCATATGTAAATGTAGGCTGTTGTTCCTGGTAAATTGCGACTGACTAAGTGTTTTCCCTGCGTTTTCAGCTTTCATTCATGTTTTATGATGATGTACTGTAGTTCATATTCGGAGCAGCAGTATGAATGGGACTTTGAGAAATCATGTTTTTAATTTGCTGTGTCCACCACCTGTTCCTACTTATGTTCTATTCTGGTGAGATGTGGTGAAGTCTGCATCTGCAGTGATGTTGATACCCTCTGAATTCATAATCGGACCAGTGTGAAGGAGACTTGTCTTACCATGGAAAAACCTGACTGTATACGACTCCTAAAAATCCATACTGTAAGTGTCACAGCAGAGGTAGAACAATTATTTTTGTTTTGTTTGTTTACTAACCAATCGTCCTATCAGAGTGAGACAGATCCAGTGCCTGCAGACCGCTGTGTCTTACTTGAACCAGTGAGATGAGGAGTGTGACCTGAGGAGAGTGGACTAGGACTAGGAACTGGACTTTGCCTCCTGTGCCTACTGAGCTGATAACAGTACTACTCAACCACTGGCTCAGTTCAGCAGGAACAGGAGTCCAGCCCTCTACACGCTGAAGCTGGACACCTACAGGCCCACCACACAACGCCACTGGACACCTACAGGCCACACCAGACTATCACTGGAGTAGAACTACTGTAGTCTGGTCTGCCAGACCTGGTTTTGATAACAGGGCAGAACCAGAGAACACGGTTACTCACTCTGACATGCTCACACTCTGTCTGACTGCCTTGAGTTGGCTTAGTGAGATCAGAACGGACTGTTCTCAAGTGGATACATGTTTCCCCTGCCACCCAAAGGTTCCCTTGTATTCTCAACAGCAGCCAGCGAGGGCTGTAGAGGTTGATCCTTCGGGCAATCCTTCTGATGATAATTATTCTCTTTTTTTTCCAGGGTTACCAGCTGGCCACCAGCCTTGTCGGGGGACCCCCCCCCCCCTGCAACCCAGGGAGGTCATCATCTGCCTTCTCTGTAGGAGAGCAAACACTGAGGACTCACCATTGACACTCTCCACCACTTCCTCTCCAGACAGGAAGAGAGAACCATGGGGTAATACGTAACAGCTGCTTACACATTAATATCTGTCATTTAAGCTGACGCTTTTATCCAAAGCGACTTACATTGCAGTGAGTCCATACATTTCAGTATATATGGTCCCAGCAGGGATCAAACCCACGACCTAAGCGTTGTTAGCGCCGTGCTCTACCAACTGAGCCACAGAGGACCACATTGTTGCATCATCTCAGCGCAAGCCAGTGTGTGGCAGCTCTAGATAGATTTGAATCGAAATCAAAAATACAAGCTTTTTTTTTTTTTTTTTTTACACACAGGAAGTATGCCTCTGTATGTACCTTTGCCAGGCTCCCATCGAGGTCGGTCTGCACTCTGCACAGTATGCAGCTCTGTGGCTGTTTCAGGAAGCAATCACTTCTTCAAAAGCAGCTTCATGTCTTCACCCTAGTTCTAATCTTCTTCTAGTCTTCCCTTTCCTCCATCACTGACGTTAAAGCACTCAGCGAGAGTACATACTGTAAGCTGACAACCATGTGACTGGGACCTATTCAGTCCTTTTCTCCGTCCGCGCTGATGGAGTTAAAGGGGAAGTGAGGTTATATTATGTGGACACAGAGATGTTCCAGGGATAAAACCAGGCATGTATCCATCACCTTTAATTCCCCCAGAGTGGCTCTGTGTGTTTAGTCTGTGGCTGTGATCTGGGCCGAGTTTACACTGGAAATATTCTCTCTGGTGAGTTCAGCTGTCATCCATAGCAGCTCCAGTGACCCCATCTGATCTGTCATCTATAGCTTTCTCAGATGCACTCTGTGAGTGAGGAGGGCCTTGCTGAGGGCATTGCTTACATTTAAAAAAATAAAAAGTGTTTTGTACTGTAAATGAGTAAAAAGGTTGGCAGACTCTGGACTTTTTTTTAAACTGTATTTTTTTCCTTATAGAGCAATTTTGACAATGTAAACCAGTTTGTAAATCTGTCAATAAAATGGATGATTCCTAAATGGTCTATTGTTCTTGTCATATTTCACCACACATCCAACACATACGTTTTATTTTATTTCCAAAATGATTTGAAAGAGAGAGAGAGACCGACTGAATTATGAATGAGACAATCACCACAGAAGCACAGAGTATGGAACATGACTTGTATTTACAAATAAAGAAATCCACCATATTTACATACTCATATTTAGAGTTGACAACATTTATTTACAATGTATAATATTTTTTTTTAATTAAATTGTGTTGCCAATGGTGCATATTCTGTAATCCATGGCTTCAACACAAACAACACTGGATGTACAAAACAGGTGTTCTGCCTAACACCGGATGTTTCTCAAAGTGGGTGTAGCATGAGGAATGCATGTTCTGAGACAGTTATATGAGTTAGGGGGCTGGGAGGAGGTTTTATGAGCTGCTGCCTCCTAGGAGAATGTCCTGCTGTCACTGATGTACCGTCTCTTCCAGTCCTGTCAACGTGTGTGTGTGTGTGTGTCTCTGTTGAATCGTCTCCATGAGTCCTGTGTATCGTCACTGAATCCTGTCAGTGTCCTGTCAGTTTGTCCAGCCTCTGTGTTAGGATGTCTGAGATGGTGTGCCGAAGAGCCCTAGACCTGGACAGATGGTGCAAATGCCATCTAGCCTATGAGAAGGTAAGGTGGAGCTAGTACCATCTTGGACACAGCACTCTACCACTCGACACCTACTACAGTATATCTGTGTGGTGTTGTGTTGCTGTGTATTCTCATCACTGCCGTGGTGAGTGTGTCTCTGTGAGTGTGTCCTGAAGAGCCCTGAGCCTCGGGTGAACTTTGCAGTGAGCATCGCTGGAGGAGCTGCTCCCTCTGTTCAGTCTGAGCTCAACGGAGCTAAGGACACACACTGCTTCACGGCCAAGCTTGGACTGCTCCACCACCTAACACACACACGCACGCATGTGCACACACACACAGACAGACAGAGAGACACACACACACACACACACACACACACACACACACACACACACACACACACACACACACACACACACACACACACCTTAAGCTTTCAGCCTCTCAAAATGTGAACTTTATGTTGGTACATATAGGCCTAGAAAATTAGAGAGAAAGCGAGAGGAAGAAGGTGCTGAAAGAGGAAGGATATTGGATAACTCACCGTGCGTAGGATCTCCCTGGTTACACTCAGTGGGTGGTTGGAGAACACAGCAAAGTTCACCAGGAGGCCGAGGACCAATAGTGGGGCCAGGGACGGCTGCTGGGGGTGGGCCACAAGCAGCTCGACCAATGACTGCAGGCGGTCAGCAGGAAGACGAGAGGCTGAGACCAGGAAGAGGGACCTCAGGTGGTCCCAGGCTTGTCTTGCTGCCACCTAGAAATAACCACAGTTCAATACTACACAATACCTGAGACAAACCCCTGCAGGCCTACCGGCTTTACAAACCCCTGTAGGCCTACCGGCTTTACAAACCCCTGTAGGCCTACCGGCTTTACAGGTAGGCCTACAGCATTGTGATTGCCTCTGGCCCCTGGTCTGAGCATTGATTACTTTAGCTTATGATGACTGATGGATAGATGATTCACTTACTTAAACAAATGTATTTGTTGTAAGTCGCCTTGGATAAAGGCGTCTGCTAAATGATGTAAATGTAAAAAAAAAAGAAGTAAGAAACATACGGTACATAGAGTTATAGGTAAGGGTGATATTCAGTTATCTTTGAGTGTGTCATACTGCTAAAAGACAAAGGCCCAGTCGTTTTCAAAGACAGGGGCTAGACTAAACACTGAAAACACATGATGTCTTGACAGTTAATATCAAAGGTCTACAGTACCAGTCAAAAGTTTGGACACACCTTCTCATTCAATGGTTTTTCTTTATTTTTTATTATTTAGAGATTAATATTGAAGGCATCAAAACAATGAAGGAACACATATGGAATTATGTAGTAAACAAAAAAATGTTAAACAAACCAGAATATGGTTTATATTTTAGATTCTTCAAAGTAGCCACCTTTTGCTTTGATGACAGCTTTGCACACTCTTGGCAAGGTGTGTCCAAACCTTTGACTGGTACTGTACATAGAGTAATCTTGCATTCTAAGAGTCATCTCAGTGTGTGTTCTAACAATCTTTGCTTAGAAAAATGGCAGAGAGTCAAGAATGCCATGGACCACACCAACGGATGACACAGGAGTAAACAAGATGATACTAGCTCCACCTTATCTTTTTATAGGCTAGATGGCATTTGCACCATCTTGCTTGTACCGATCAAACCCCCTTCAGATCTACGCACAGTAAAGTATGTAGGGAGCAGGGGCTAGTAAGGGTTTCAGTTTCCAATGTCTTTCTAGGGTTCTCTCTGGGTCAGGAGAGGAGACAGGGAGGAGACAGAGAGATGAAACCCAGGTCGGGCCAGACACCCTTAGGGACAGAGATCAGTACTGTCTCCTCCCCCCCCCCCTATTCTCCCCCCTCCCTCCTCCCCCTTCTCCCCGTTTTCACCTGGAGAGAACATTCATTATTAATCCCTCAGTGCATTATTCATTCACGGGTCTATTCCAGGGCCTTCAGCAAGGACAAGCCTTCCCAGGGCATAGAACCATCACACACTAACAGATTAGGATGGATGGATGGATGGAGGGAGCAGCTAGTGATCATCGTCCACTATGTAATACGGCCAAATCTCAAAGGTCTGTCCTCGTTTCCTTGCGTCCTCTGTCCTCACCTCCTCATCCAAAAGCACGGGACGAGAAGGTCAGATCAGAAGGAACAGATCAGATCAGTTCAATGCGTTTTGAGGAAGAGACGAGGAGAGAAGAGTCACGACATGAGATTTTGGCCTGGGTCTGTAGGGCTTCATTCTTGACACCCAGTAGTACCCACCAGCTGTAGCGCCCTGTGGTGCCCCCTGTTGGTGGGGTGGTGGTAGAACGTCAGCAGCCACAGTAGTGGTTCAGAGTCCTCTCGTCCTGGTCCGGCTGAGACCAGCAGCTGAACGGCTACCTCCACCCAGTGACCACACTGGACCAGCAGGAACCAGGACTCAAACACGCCACAGCACCTCCTGGAGGAGGGGAGGAGACATTACAACACAGTCCGTCAAAAACAACCAGCATCCAACCAGCGTCACTAGAAACCTCACCTGCACCCAACTTGCTGCCAACTAGCAACCTTACCAGCACCTAGCTAGCGGCTAACTAGCATCTTACAAGCATCTGAGCAGTAAGAGACAGAGAGATGGTGGGAAACTTGACTAAAAGGAGAGATTGAGAGAGAGATGGTGGGAAACTTGACTAAAAGGAGAGATTGAGACAGAGATGGTGAGAAACTTGACTAAAAGGAGAGATTGACAGAGAGATGGTGGGAAACTTGACTAAAAGGAGAGATTGAGAGAGAGATGGTGGGAAACTTGACTAAAAGGAGAGATTGAGAGAGAGATGGTGGGAAACTTGACTAAAAGGAGAGATTGAGACAGAGAGATGGTGAGGAACTTGACTAAAAGGAGAGATTGAGAGAGATGGTGGGAAACTTCACTAAAAGGAGAGATTGAGACAGAGAGATGGTGAGGAACTTGACTAAAAGGAGAGATTGAGAGAGAGATGGTGGGAAACTTGACTAAAAGGAGAGATTGAGAGAGAGATGGTGGGAAACTTGACTAAAAGGAGAGATTGAGAGAGAGATGGTGGGAAACTTGACTAAAAGGAGAGATTGAGAGAGAGATGGTGGGAAACTTGACTAAAAGGAGAGATGGCAGGATTGAGACAGAGCAGACAGAGGGAAAATAGCGAGAGTGAGTGAATGATTCAGTGAATGAAAAAGAGTAGCTGAGAAGTTGAGCTGGAAAGAATGATGACCGTAGGAAATAAGAGGACAGTAGTGAAAGAACATGATGTAAAGAAGAGATTTTGAAAGGGGGAGAGAAAGAGAGAGTGGAGGGAGACACAGATCAGTAGAGAGATTGAGTGGACAGACAGCTGCACTACCCTGGGCTTTAAGTTCGGGATAAGTTTCTCTCTCAAATTTCCCTAATGCCATCATTAGACTCCCCCTTTCTCAAACTTTAACAGCATCCCTCAGAAGCCCCTGGCAGCTGCAACTCCGCTCCCAAGTAAACGCACTTTCCCACCGCTGGCTCAGAACATTTTGGGAATTTCGCATGGCGTTCCGGAATGGAGCGGTTGGGGATAATGGGCACAGTTAAAAGCCGCAGCTGGAGAGCAGCAAGTCAGCCGTCTCCATCCCTGGGCCACCAGTCTCTGTCTCTCTCTGTCTCTCTCGTTCCCTCTCTCTCTCTCTCTCTCTCCGTTCTCTCTCTCTCTCCGTTCCCTCTCTCTCTCCGTTCTCTCTCTCTCTCCGTTCCCTCTCTCTCTCCGTTCCCTCTCTCTCTCTCTGTCTCTCTCTCTCCGTTCCCTCTCTCTCTCCGTTCCCTCTCTCTCTCTCTGTCTCTCTCTCTCTCTGTTCCCTCTCTCTCTCTCTGTCTCTCTCTCTCTCTGTTCCCTCTCTCTCTCTCTGTCTCTCTCTCTCTCTGTTCCCTCTCTCTCTCTCTCAATCCCCAGGCCACCATCATTCAGTATCTGTTTCAGCTCTCTCCGTGCTTCTGCTCTACTCTTCTCTCATCCTCACTCACTCACTGCTCTCCCTCCCTCACCTGTCTCGCTGCTCTCCCTTTCTCTCCCTCCCTCACCTGTCTCGCTGCTCTCCCTTTCTCTCCCTCCCTCACCTGTCTCGCTGCTCTCCCTTTCTCACCTGTCTCTCTGCTCTAACTTTCTCTCCCCTTCTCTCCCTCCCTCACCTGTCTCTCTGTTCCCTCTTTCTCTCCCCTTCTCTCCCTCCCTCACCTGTCTCTCTGTTCTCCCTTTCTCTCCCTCCCTCACCTGTCTCTCTGCTCTCCCTCCCTCACCTGTCTCTCTGCTCTCCCCTTCTCTCCCTCCCTCACCTGTCTCTCTGCTCTCCCTCCCTCACCTGTCTCTCTGCTCTCCCCTTCTCTCCCTCCCTCACCTGTCTCTCTGCTCTCCCTCCCTCACCTGTCTCTCTGCTCTCCCCTTCTCTCCCTCCCTCACCTGTCTCTCTGTTCCCTCTTTCTCAAGCTAATAAGTTTTAATGAGTCTTCAAAGCCACACCGCACACCAGGGCCACTCTTTGCTGATGCAAGGGGGAAATATGTGGCAACCCATTCCCTTTAAATATCTGGCAACGCTGTATCTCGAACAGCAGGGAGTGTAAACACCAAACAGTAGTTAGGGTGTGGGGAAGAGGAGACAGCACACAGCTCTCTCTCACCTGCTGCCTTCCTCCTCTCCTTCCTCTTCCTCTTCCTCTGTGAGTCTCTGCAGGGAGCGACTGACCCAGTCCAGGTGCTCTCGCCACGCCTCCTGGGGCATCTCTGAGGGAGGACACACACACACACACACACACAGGCGTGCACACACACACACACACACACAGGCACACACACACAGGTTTACAAAGCATTTTCACCAGTGTAAGTTGACCTATTGAAGCCAAAGTCTTTCGGGTAGGGGGACAACAGAGTGGGGAGAAGGTCCACTCCATCTACACAACGTCTGGAGAAACACCTGGTTGTTTCAGGTAGGGGGACAACAGAGTGGGGAGAAGGTCCACTCCATCTACACAACGTCTGGAGAAACACCTGGTTTCCATCTGCCATTTCCACTCTTCACCCTTACTGCTCTTTACTTACTTTATTTGACCTTACCTTTAGCTCTGACTTCACATCTTAGTTCCCTCTTAAATGTTCCCACCCAGTGAAGCATTACACACACACACACACACACACACATTAATAATTAACCTTAATCCTTGGCTGGGTGCCACTATGTCCCTAAATGGCCCTCATTCATGTAAATATCTCCGGGGGGAGTCTGGGGGGGGGGGTCTGGGGGGGGAGTCTGGGCAGATACCGATAAGACTGCTTTTTTTGGCCTCCTCAGTTACACATACCTCTGTCAAACATTCCCACACACACACACACACACACACACACACACACACAGCAAATATAGTCAAAGAGAAATAACTTTGATCATGACAGGTTTTGATATGTTCACATTTTTCGATGGCAGGAGATATACCGGGGTTAAGGGCAACAAGGACAAAACTCAGTTCTGTGTGACGCTCGATCGCCATAATGAATACTGTCCACGTTCCCTTTCAAATCAATCATCAAATATTGACCATAACATAACATCCGCGTGTCACGTCACGTTTTATCAGTATCAGTCATTGATTAGTGAAACACAGCCGTCCCATTCATTCCTCTGTGGGCGAGGACTACCGTGTGTAAACACAGTTGAAGGGTACATGGACTAACTCTTGACGGAGGGAACAGGGGTGCTTTCTAGCTACACACAGATGATACAATGCATGGCATACCACATACACACACACACACTTCATTGTGTAGTGGGTACTGACCGTGGCCCATTAATATTGTTGCTAGGGGGGGGGGGGGGGACAACAAAAAGAGCCGGTGAAAATGATTATGCACGCACACAAACACACAAACACACACACACACACACACACACACACACACACACACACACACTACCTGAGGGATAGGTCAGCAAAGGGGCCAGTAAACTCTGGGGTGTGTGAGGAAAGAAGGCCTTGACGGACACACACTCCTGAAATGAGAAGACAGACAGACAGACAGACAGACACACACACGTTGGTTCACATGTGACTGCAAGTTTGCACTCAGGAAGGCAACTCTCTGGCTAAAAGACGACATTATAAGTAAGGCTACTGCCCTCTAGTGGTGACCATATGTTAAGACAGCACACATAAGAAGACAGAGCTGTCCAAGTCTAGTCCTCTGTCACTGATGGTTACAACAACAGGAGTGGACCTCTCACAGCTCTAAACGGCTGCTGTTGTGTGGAGGTCCTCTATAACTGAGGAAGTGGAGTTAGAATACGCTGATATGATCAGTGGGATAAGGGTGTGTGTGTGTGTGTATAGTATCAGTAACATGTGAAGTCGACCCGCTACTTTGAATATAGCTGTACTGTATCACTGGACCTCCCTATAAGATGGCAAAACGTCTCAACCTAAACTGGTGACCCTGAGCCTAGCAGACGTACCGGAGGCTGCAGGGCACCCAGGTCTCTGAGGAGGCAGGAGGTGAAGGTGTGGATGAGACAGAGAAGAGTCTGGTTCCCCTCCACCTGCATCAGCATGGACCTGGGGAGATCAAAGAAACACACACTTTACCAGGGTAAAGCCATTTTACCACACAGGATCCCTTCCGTTTTATCATCTGTTGTTTTTCCTAATGAGGCTTTTTTTTTTTTACACACACACACACACACACACACACACACACACACACACGGTATAAACTAAACACCAAACACTCACCTGAAGATGTCACTCACGATGAGGAACACAGGGCAGTTCTGGGCACAGGCTTTAGGCTGAAACAAACACATTAAAGCACTAACATTCACAACACTTTCTTTTCAAATCATTCATTGTGGTGCAGAGGACCTGTGGATATTCCATACAGGTACAGTACCAGTCAAAAGTTTGGACACACCTTGCCAAGAGTGTGCAAAGCTGTCATCAAAGCAAAAGGTGGCTACTTTGAAGAATCTAAAATATAAAACATATTCTGGTTTGTTTAACACTTTTTGGTTTACTACATAATTCCATATGTGTTCCTTCATAGTTTTGATGTCTTCAGTATTAATCTACAATGTAGAAAATAATACAAATAAAGAAAAACCATTGAATGAGAAGGTGTGTCCAAACTTTTGACTGGTACTGTACCTGATCATGAAACGACATCATCAGGTACAGTACAGACAAAGGCTCAAACTCGAAAGAGATTGGAACAAGTCCACCACTAGGTGTCACTGTCGTACCGTCCATAAAGGCCTCGTTCCGGAGGCTTCTCCACCCCGTTCTCACACTCCGTTCCTCCCTGCTAGTTCATCAGTCCCTCTCTCTCCCTCTCGTTCTCATGCAGAACCGTGGTCATGTGTTTTAGATTTAACACATTTTAAAACGCCCCTGCGAAAACATTCGACAGCTGCACTTGTACATGCGTGCCTTGCTCTCTGCACACATCCCACTTCATACCCCTTTAACCCCCAAAAAACCAGCCTTAATTGTTCTTCCTCACTCCTCTCATCTCTCACATGGGGCAAGAAGGCAGTAAAAATATGCCCCCTTTATACCTCCCACCCCCCCAGATTCTCTCCAGGCAATAAGGCTGACTATAGGAGGAACACATGGTCCCCCTGTCTTTGATCCTATGGAGGGAGGGAGGGAGGGAGAGAGAAATAGAGGGAGAAACTGTGTGTGTGTGTGTCTTGTCAGAGGACCACATTGCGAGGGCTACAAAGGGCCCAGACTGGACCGTAATCGTCCTACTAAGCAACCCAAACAATCCCAACCTATCCCAAAGCTATCGCTAAACCTCTACAAACCATCAAACAACCATCCTCTAATCACCAAAGAATCCCAAAATTCTACACCCCCCCCCTCCCCCAAGCTCCTAAGCATGTCATGTGTTCCCAGCTATTCACCAGGCGCCTCAAAAAGGTTTGAGAGACCAGTGCTAGCCAATCGAATGGATGCTCTGCTCGAGTGTGAGGGACACTTTGGATGGCAGCGCCATCCTACAACCCATCCAAACACCCATCCTAGATCTGTCTAGAGGCAACTTCTACCCCCAGGCTGGAGATGAGGAGTCTGTCATGTAGGACATCATTTTGAGCCCAAACTGAACTGCTGCAGTCACTGAGACAGTAGTCAAGGTAACTAGCCCCCTCTAGTGGTCATCATACATCATTGAACAAAATGAGAGATCAAATGTGACAATCCTGAAACCATGTACTGGATGTAGATGTATGTGGATTTGTATGTGTATGTGTGGAAAACAACCAGAAGCGGGTTCTTGCCGGTGGTTCTTGCCGGTTTACTGACAGACCAAAATGACGGGGTTGACATGCTTCGTGGAAGAGAAGAGTGAAAGAGATAGAATATGTGAAATAAATCTAGACATTTTCACATGAATGCAAGCAGGAGTGAGTGGACTTAAACACAGCACACAATGGTCGACATTGTTTACGGCGGAAGATTGGTAGTGACTGCAGAGTCACTCCCAATCTTCCGCCGTAGATTGAAGACCCATCTCTTCAGGCTACATCTTAACAGTCCCTCCTAAAGACCTCTTCACCCCCACTACCCCCCTGTACAAGTTTCTCTCCTGTTAATAATTAAAAATATATATATCTTCTTCTAGCATTGTGACTGCCAATGGCCCCTGGCCCGAGCATTGATTACTTTATCTTATGATGACTGATGGATAGATGATTCACTTACTTCAACAAATGTATTTGTTGTGAGTCGCTTTGGATAAAGGCATCTGCTAAATGCCATACATGTAATGTAATGTAAATACATCTTTGCTGTGGAAAGTGTATTCACTTTGGGGGTATTTTGAAGTCCAAGAGCTGGAATAATAATGAAATTCCATTTTATTTGCTGTGTGATTTATTTATTTTGGGCGAGTAATAGTTTGGGTTTGGTGTAATACCGAGCCCTCTGTTTAATTGGTTGGAACACAGTGATTGGAATTGAAATCATGTGATTGGAAAATGTTATTGATGGATTTAGTTACGATACAAGCAGATGGGATTGAAGGTCATTGCACATCTGTAAATGACCTGTGTGTGTGCGCGCGTAGATTTGTATGTGTGTGTGTGTGTGTGTGTGTGTACTGTAAAAGGCTGTGTGTGTGTGTGTGTGTGTGTGTACTGTAAAAGGCTGTGTGTGTGTGTGTGTGTGTGTGTGTAGCATCTTGGTTTCCCCTAGTGAAAACAGATGGGTTTTAGCATCCTCCTCCATACCTTCCACTCACACTTCAAGGAGAGTCAATTACAACACACACAAAACATCCTGTTTTTGGCAGACAGGCCCAGGAAGTAACTGTTTATTGAAATTGGGCCTACGTTTCAGGAGAGAGGAGGGAGAAAGGAGGAATGTGAGACTAATTTCACGTTTCCCATTTTTGATTGCAGTTTAAACAACTGAGGGAGAAGAGGAGAGGAGAGGTGAAGAGAGGAGAGGCCAGTCAGCTCTGATGACTGTCATACACACACACACACACACACACACACACACACACACACACACACACACACACACACACACACACACACACACACACACACGCCAACACACACACACACACACACACACACGCCAACACACACACACACACACACACACACGCCAACACACACACACACGCACACACGCCAACACACACACACACACACGCACACACGCCAACACACACACGCACGCAGACACACACACGCAGACACACACGCAGACACACACACACACACACACACACACACACGCCAACACACACACACACACACACACACACGCAGACACACACACACAAACATCTGATTTCCAAACAAACACAAAGGCCAACCCAAACACAATCTGTACGCCTCCCTCCCCAGTAAGGACAGACACAGCGAACCAGATGCACATGTACAAACAAATCCAAAGATCTGTGTGGGTGTGTGTGCGCATGTGTGTGTGTGTGTGTGTGTGTCTGCGTGTGTGTGTGTGTGTGTATGAAACAACAACGTGATAATGACAGGCCAATCAGGAGATGGATGAGAGAGTGTAAACAGACAGATGTGTGTTGGGAGGGAGAGGTAAACACTCATACACACTCATACACACTCATACACATCACTGAGCCCTGTTTACAGAACAGGCCTGCATGTTTCCCTCCAGCACACATGATCCCCAACTCAAGGAAACTCAATACGAGAGGCGGAAGAAATGGGAAACACCAAAGTCAAGGTCAAGTCAAAGTCGAGGCCTATACCTTCTCTTCCATGAGAGCTTCTTATTCATGTGATTCAACCTTTATTTATCCAGGTTAGTTTGTTCAAGACACACATCTATTGTGCCTGAGAGAGGTTCTGTGTATGCTGCCTTTGGACAGGGCCCCGTCACTCTCCATGTCGTAGAGAATACCAGTGCGCGTATGCACTGGTGTTCCTGACTGACACACCACAAGCAGACAGGGACTCTGAAATCACTTTGTGAGGGAGTGTGAGAAACCTATCCAAAGATCTGTGCTAATCCATTCCGAATGATGTGACTGTCATTGTGTACTAGTCATGCAACAATAAATTGCTGATTTACTTCACTAAGATCTAACAAGCATCACTTTGGGTTATTATTTCGAGCAGAGAATGGTAAATATTGTTATTACATGAAATGACATAACATAAGACTTTAATGTGGTGGTTGTGACCAAACATTACATTACCAATAGGGAGTGGATGAGTTGTTGTTCTAGGTTCTGTGGTATGGAGCCTGGGTTGGTGAGCACAGACTCCAGCAGGCTGAGTACTGCCCCCTCCAGGGTGGGTAGGTTATGACACCACAGAGACACCACCGCCTGGTCCTCTAGAGACAGACGTGCCCTGAAACAAACAAATACATCCCTGGTTCTTCTTCATGCTGGCGATACCCAATGTTG